>NW_024070208.1:73867973-74292055 GCF_014754425.2 Oryx dammah
CACACACACACACACACACACACACGAAGTAAAACAGATGGGAAAGCTGGTAGCCAAAGAAGTGCAGAGAATCATCTGTGCCTGAAAGATGACTAGTACTGGTTCAGGTCCCCCAGGAGGCCTGAAGCTTTTTACCTGTGGGTTCGGTGGTCTGCTCCTAAATCTTCAACTCACCCCGCTGCAGGGTTAGGCTTGAATCAGCCAATTTCTCTTGACTTGTTGCCACGAAGGTCACCCAGCATGCCCTCGCTGCTGGTGGTCATTGTCCTTCAGAGCTTCCAAGCTTTAACTTTGATAAATTATTTACTTTCGATTGGTCAGCATTTGGAGATCATTCTCAGCAAGACAAGTTTAGAATTTATGAGAGGCTCAGCTTTTACTGGAAAGTGACTTCCAGTAGAATTTCTAGACCTTTCAGTCACTCATCAGTGTTATTCTGGGCCATGCTTATGTTTATATATTTATTTCCAGAACTTTATAAGCTAAATATGCATTATACTTATTTGTTTATATAAAAGAACTATATTTAATATATGTAAATATTTTATATACATGCAAATTTATTATATGTGTGTGTCACTCTTGTCCTAGAGCAAAATTTTTACTGCAATAAACAGCTTTCAAAATATTATTTTAATGGCAAGTTCATGTCCTTTGCCCTTTCATCCAAAAGTCTATTTATAAAAATGAAAAAAGAGAGAGAGACTTATGTTCCTTATTTGGTGTTTATGTTTCTCCTACTAGAGCCTGCCTCACAAAGATATTTTTGTTGCTGACCTAGAGATTTTTTATTTGCTGTTGTTTTTTAAGATTCTTTACTGAAAGTCAGGGACTTCTTTGTACAGTAGCTGTTCCTCCCAGTGTGTGATGAAAAGGAATATTGCTTAAGAGACTTTTCTGTCAGTAGATTAGGTGTTTCCATTGTGTTGAGAGCACACTGTAAGCTAATTGATAAATACAGAAAATCAGGCTTTGCATTGCTCCATAGTGAAACAATGAAGTGGACGTTAAAACCTCGATGATTCCTTGTGAAGCTAAAGATGGAAATCTGGAAGGAGATATTAGGATCATGCTGACTTAAGAAGCACAGGACTGGACATTAGTTCTCATTCCCGTTCAATGCCTTTTTATTTTTCCAGCATCTTTAACGCGCGGATCTTTTCTGCTTTCTCCCCAAGCTGTTCCTTTGTTTTCAGTTGCTCTTTGGACTTCCTGATCGTTTTCCACCTTTAAACCCAGATGAGCAATGCTTAGGCGCTCCGGTGCGGCCAGAGACCCCTGCCATTGATGTGTTGCACGCTGACCAGGAGTCTGGAGGGCCTTTTGCGCAGCTCCTCACATAGAAAGACTTCAATAAACACTGACTTAGTGTCTGGATCCGAGGAGAAATGGTGTACAGAGATCCCTCAGGATAGGAAGGAAGGACTAGCATTCTACTCACTTTATTACACACATGTTAGCTCTTTCGGAGACCAGTTTTATTTTTTATTTTATTTTGTTTATTTATGTGGCTGAGCTGGGTCTTACTTGCAGCATGTGGGACCTAGTTCCCTGACCAGGGATAAAACCCAGGCTCCCTGCATTGGGAGCTCAGAGTCCTAGCCACTGGACCACCAAGGAAATCCCTCAAAACCCAGTTTAAGATCCAAGCCTCAGGACCCATGCCTTTCTGGAGGACTGGAGTTGTGTTATAGCCACATGTATAATAACAGAACAACTGCAACACTGAATGAATGCTTAATACATGCCAGGCATTGTTCAATCACCAGAAAACTCCACAAGGGAGGTCACACTGATTTCATCAATTCTAATATATATACTAATGATATATGAAAGTGAACGTTGATTAGTTGTGTCTGACTCTTTATCACCTCATGAACTATATGTATGGTCCACGGAATTCTCCAGGCCAGAATGCTGGCATGGATAGCCTTTCCCTTCTCCAGGGGATCTTCCCAACCCAGGGATCGAATCCAGGTCTCCTGCATTGCAGGCAGAGTCACAAGGGAAGCCCAAGAATACTGGAGTGGGGAGCCTATCCTGTCTCCAGGGGATCTTCCTGACCCAGGAATTGAACCAGGGTCTCCGGCATTGAAGGCAGATTCTTTACCAGCTCCGATATCAGGGAAGCCCCTAATGAGGTATATAGCAATACTAATAATACTACTAACATGCTACGAATAAATATAAACTATATATGCAAATATATATTATGTATTAAATATATTTTTTCCACTAACCTCTCAGAATCCTGATGCATCTTATAACTGATGGCATTTTACAATCAGTATGGACTAAGCAGCAGCAATAAGTAGCTGTCTTCTCCTATATGTACACAGATTCGGTCATTGCTGTTAATATTAGCATTTCAACTGAGTTACATGCGTTGCCAGGACTATGTGAGTACAGAAACAGAGCTGGAAACGGTTAGTGGAGAAATGATTGCACTTCTACACTTTCTTGCAAAGAAACAACCACGGTCTTCAGGAACAGAGAATATTCCCCAAAGGTGGATGGAGCTGTGTCACCTTTAGCTCCCGAGATGGGCACAAAGGGAATGCCCACCACATACTGAGCCACGCAGCAGGAGACGTGGAAGTCCTGGGAGGCTGCTGTGACCGATTCATACTCTATACAGGGCTATTTTTTTCAAGGCAACACGCCAAAGTTTAAATGGCAGCATTTACCTTTCTGAGAAGTAAATATGTATGCCTGTACTCAAAGACATCTGAGACGTGATTAAATATATTATGCCCATTTCACAGATATAAAAACTGAGGCATGAAGAAATTGGGTAATGTGCCCATTTCACAGTGCAGAGAAATGATAGAGCCAGGAGGCAAACCCCAGGCAGTCTGATTCTAGATCTCATGGTCCTAATCACAAACCTGCACCACCCCTCAGGGCACTTAGCAAGGTGCCTGGCAAAATAAATATTTGTTGGTACAAACCACACTGTTTAGAGAGGGCTTACTCTTGGTGAGAAAGTAATGTAGAGAATGTCTATAGACATGGGAATACCATCATTCTGCTGGGAGAAAAACTCAGAACATAGCTGCCCCCAAAGCTGTGAGCCTGGGGATAAAAGGGACTTCTCAAGGGATCCGACGCCTACGTGGTCTCCCATCCAGACCACTGGATGAGGAGCACCTGGGGCCTGAGCCAAGTGTCACGGGCTGGGGCCCATGGGCAGCAGCATACTTTCGGACCTCTGGCTCGGAGTGTGTAAGAGCTGGCCCCCAAGAATTCTCCAGGCAAGACTACCAGAGTGGGTAGCCTCTCCCTTCTCCAGAGGATCTTCTCGAGGACTGAACCTGGGTCTCCTGCATTGGACTTCCCTGGTGGCTCAGACGGTAAAGCGTCTGTCTACAATGCAGGAGACCCAGGTTCCATCCCTGGGTCGGGAAGATCCGCTGGAGAAGGAAATGGCACTCCAGTACTATTGCCTGGAAAACCCCATGGACAGAGGAGCCTGGTAGGACATGACTGAGCGACTTCACTCCTGCATTGCAGGCAGACTCTTTACTGTCTGAGCCACCAGGGAAGCCCAATTTCAACCTAACTTAAACCAACTTGAACTGAATTATTTCTGATTTGAAACTTAAAGTTTTCACATTCATTATTTGTTCTGATGACTAAAGTAACTCAGGGGATTTCCCTGGTGGTCCAGGAGCTAAAATTCCGAACTCTCAATGCAGGGGGTTTGATCCTTGGTCAGGGAACTAGATCCCATATGCCACAACTGAGACCCAAATAAATAATTATTTATTTGGTGCAGCCAAAATAAATAATTAAATAAATAAATATCAGAAAATAAAGTAACTCAAGCCCCACAAAATTGAAAAATTCATAAGAAAAATAGTAGCTGCTCTGAATGTTCCAGTGTACATACATTTTCAACATCTGGGTTGTTTCATCTTTTGGCTGTTGTGAACAATTGGTTCATGAGTGTCTGTTTGCATCTCTGCTTTCACCTCTTTTGGGTGTATTCCTAGAAGAAAATTTGCTGAATCACATGCTAATTCCATGTTTCATTTCTGAGGAGCCACCAGACTATTTTCCACAGTGGCTACAACCATTTTACATTCTCACCAGCAATGCATAAGTGTTCCAATTTCTCAACGACTTTATTAGCACTTGTTATTTTCAATTTTCTCCATAATAGCATACTCATATTCTAATAGATAGGGCCTCCCTCATAGCCCAGTCGGTAAAGAATCTGCCTGCAATGTGGAAGACCAGGGTTCGATCCCAGGGTTGGGAAGATCCCCTGAAGAAGGAAATGGCAACCCACTACAGTATTCTTGCCTGAAGAATCCCATGGACAGAGGAGCCTGGCAGGCTATAGTCCATAAGGTTGTATGAGTTGGACATGACTTAGTGATTAAACCACCACCATTCTAATAGATACAAGTATGACCTCATCTTAACTTTACATGTGCAAAGATCCTATTTTCCAATAAGGTCACATTCTGAGGTTACAGGAAAGACATGAATTTGGAGGCGTGGGGTTGTGTACTCTTTCAACCCTATCTGGAGAAGGAAATGGCAACCCACTCCAGTATTCTTGCCTGGAAAATTCCATGGACGGAGGAACCTGGTAGACTACAGTCCATGGGGTTGCAGAGAATCAGACATGACTGAGTGACTTCACCTTCGACCCTATACATGTGGTAAAGAGGATTTCCCACAGGCAGAGTGAGATTTAAGAGTACAATTCCCAGAAATCAAATTTACTAGAGACAGGCTGTGATATATAACTCTGAGTGTGAATGAGGAATGATGGAAGTTAAACTAAAAGAAATAAAAACTAATGTTTCCCTCATTTTAGTGGCTGAATTGCTGCCCACTGTAGGAGAAAACAGTGTTAAATTAATTGGACTGATAAATGGATTTTTATTTTGCAGGCAATGTATCATAGGTTTAAGATGGTAAGTGATAAAGCCATTCTGAGAAAAATAATTTCACAGATGGAAGCCAAGAGAAAGGCATTGATAGACTAATCATCTCTTTTACTCTATAAAGTGTGTTTTCGGACATGACAGGTAACTTTAAATGTAGAGCAAGAAGACGCTCATTGCCCCACCAGAGCCTTTGTGTATACAACCCTTCAGTAACACTCGACAAGAGTACAGAATTAGGATGCTGCCTTTAGAGGACCTTGAGAAATTTCATCCCTTGGCGGTGTGCTCTCACAATTTACCCCGCAGCCCTTACAGATGTTTCTGGTTGGATTAATGCCACTGAATTGATGCATTCGAATTGTGGGGCTGGGGAAGACTCTTGAGAGTCCCTCGGACAGCAAGGAGATCCAACCAGTTCATCCTAAAGGAAATCAACCCTGAATATTCATTGGAAGGACTCATGCTGAAGCTGAAACTCCAATACTTTGGCCACCTGATGCGAAGAGCTGACTCACTGGCAAAGACCCTGATGCTAGGAAAGACTGAGGGCAGGAGGAGAAGAGGGCGACAGAGGATGAGATGGTTGGGTGGCATCACCAGCTCAATGGACTGAAGATAGAATGCATGTTTGAGATGCTGCAGGTAACAAGTGGAAGTATTTCTTATTAGTTCTAGGAGAACATGTGGCCTCTACTACCTCTTTTCCTATCTTTTGATTGTTAACTCTTGGTGGGTAAATTATTTTAAAAAAATACTAAAATAGTTCAAAATAAAAATCCATATAAAGAAAATACAGTTGTCTAGTTCTAAGAGTGGAGAGATCAGTCCTGGGTGTTCTTTGGAAGGATTGATGTTGAAGCTGAAACTCCAATACTTTGGCCATCTGATGTGAAGAACTGACTCATTAGAAAAGACCCTGATGCTGGAAAGATTGAGGGCGGGAGAAGGGGACGACAGAGGATGAGACGACTGAATGGCACCACCGACTCAATGAACATGAGTTTGGGTAAACTCTGGGAGTTGGTGATGGACAGGGAGGCCTGGCATGCTGAGGTTCATGGGGTCGCAAAGAGTCGGACATGACTGAGTGACTGAACTGAACTGAAGAGTGGAGAAATATATTCTAGTGGCTTAATCAATAATGAGTTAATTAACAGGTGAATAATTAGGTAGCTAATTATTAGGGGTGCGGATTTTGGAACGACTGGCTGTCTTTAGTCACAGCCTCAGGCTCAGATCCAGTGTCCTATTTGACAGGGACCAGTGAAAAGAACCGTATGTACTTTCCTAGCCCTACACGGCATTTGAGGAGGATTAAATAAAGGTGACATGGCATCCGGTCCCATCACTCCATGGGAAATAGATGGGGAAACAGTGGAAACAGTGTCAGACTTTATTTTGGGGGGCTCCAAAATCACTGCTGATGGTGATTGCAGCCATGAAATTAAAAGACGCTTACTCCTTGGAAGAAAAGTTATGAGCAACCTAGATAGCATATTCAAAAGCAGAGACATTACTTTGCTGACTAAGGTCCCTCTAGTCAAGGCTATGGTTTTTCCTGTGGTCATGTATGGATGTGAGAGTTGGACTGTGAAGAAGGCTGAACGCCGAAGAATTGATGCTTTTGAACTGTGGTGTTGGAGAAGACTCTTGAGAGTCCCTTGGACTGCAAGGAGATCCAACCAGTCCATTCTGAAGGAGATCAACCCTGGGATTTCTTTGGAAGGAATGATGCTCAAGCTGAAACTCTAGTACTTTGGCCACCTCATGCAAAGAGTTGACTCATTGGAAAAGACTCTGATGCTGGGAGGGATTGGGGGCAGGAGGAGAAGGGGACGACCGAGGATGAGATGGCTGGATGGCATCACTGACTCGATGGACGCGACTCTGAGTGAAGTCCGGGAGTTGGTGATAGACAGGGAGGCCTGGCGTGCTGCGATTCATGGGGTCGCAAAGAGTCGGACACGACTGAGCGACTGAACTGAACTGAAATAAAGTGACATTCTTGAGGGTTTTATCTCAGGTCCTTCTCATTCCACATCCACTGACGGGCCCCTGCCACCTCTCACAGACATTCCATGGGTATCTGCAGGTGGCTGTCTCCAGCCCAGACTGCTGTGCTCAATTCAGACCCTAATGCCCAGCTGACCACCAACCACCTTTACTTGGCACCTCACTGCCTTCACATGCCATGTTCAGACCTGAACTCACCATCTTTCACCATCAACCTTGGCCTCCTTCTCTTCTCTGTCTCAGGGAATAACAACGACACCCCACCCACCTGGCGGCTCCCCGGGTGACCTGGGAGGCATCATGCCTCTCCTTTCTCCTTCACCCACGACAGCTCATCAGACACTTGCCGAATTCTCAACTGAGAGTCTCTCCTTGACTAGACTCTACCCAGGCTCCTCTGAGTCCTCTCCTTGGTCAGGCCTCAATGTTGGCCCATAGTTCAGTTCAGTCGCTCAGTCGTGTCTGACTCTTTGCGACCCCATGGCCTGCAGCACTCCAGGCCTCCCTGTCCATCACCAACTCCTGGCGTTTACTCAAACTCATGTCCATCAAGTCGGTGATGCCATCCAACCATCTCATCCTCTGTTGTCCCCCTTCTCCTTCTGCCTTCAATCTTTCCCAAATCAGGGTCTTTTCAAATGAGTCAGCTCTTCCCATCAGGTGGCCAAAGTACTGGAGTTTCAGCTTCAGCATCAGTCCTTCCAATGAATATTCAGGACTGATTTCCTTTAGGATAGACATGTTGGATCTCCTTGCTGTCTAAGAGACTCTCAAAAGTCTTCTCCAACACCACAGTTCAAAAGCATCAGTTCTTCAGCGCTCAGCTTTCTTTATAGTCCAACTCTCACATCCACACATGACTACTGGAAAAATCATAGCTTTGACCAAACGGACCTTTGTTGGCAAAGTAATGTCGCTGCTTAAAAGACATTACAAAAAGCAGGAAAAAGAGTTGGCCCATAAGACTTGGTCAAATGTTAGCAAGGTTTCTAGCATCTTAAGGTTGCATCCCTAGGGTGGCCCCAGCTTCCTTAAAGTGACTTCTGAGAAAACTCAAGGATGCCCAGGGAAGTGCCTGTCGCAGCCACACCTGAAGACGGGACCCTGCTCCCAGCCTCTGTGGGAGGGGACAAGCCTAACTTAGCAAACCCAGATGGCTTCACACGTACCCACCCCATTTTCTGTTTTTTTGTAATTTTTCACTTCCCTGACTCTTCTCAAGTCCCTGCCATTCCCCACCCCTCCCCTCCATTTTCCTTTTAAAATAGCGTCACCTCTGCACAGATCAGAATGAACCCCGGGAGTTTCCTCTTCGGCCAGTAGTTGACTGAATAAGATCTGTTTCCACCACTTTACTGTCTGGCTATGTTTCTAACACCCGCTGGGCTCTTCTCAGCACCTCTCAGTTCTCTCCACATCTTTCCAACCCTTCGCTTCAGTCCTGAGCACCATCGACTCTCCCACGTTGCTGCAGCAGTTCCTGAAGATGTTCAGCCCCCGTTCTTTCTGAACAGAGCACATTTGATCTGCGCCCCTCCCCCGCCCCTACTCAAAGCCCTCAAAGATGGCTTCCCTCAGCACACCATTTGAACTCTCTGAAATCGGTCCAGTAATCACCACTGATCACCAAACGAACAAACTCAAGGAGTTTGGTCAGGAAGCAGAGTCCTTTGGGACAGGATGGCCTGTCCTTCTCCTCCCTGTCTGCGACAGGGCTTCCCACCTTGCCCCTCTATCCCTTCCTGTCTCCCCATCGTCCCAGGTGGCTTCAGCCTTGCAGGTCCCTCTCTTTGAGATTTTCTTGGTGTAAGATCCCAGGTCTCAGGAAGAAAGAGGCAGCAGGAAGAAGTAGGAGGTTTTTGTGTTCCTTGTTTACCCTTTTGTTTACTCTCTATTCTTTTTGGCCACGCCTCAGGGCTTGTGGGATCTAAGTTCCCTAAGTTTGACCAGGGATCAAACCCACGCACCATTCAGTGGAAGCCTAAAGTCTTAACCACTGAATCACTAGGGAAGTCCCTCTCTTGTTTACTTCTTAACACAACATTGTTGGCACACAGCCCCATTCCCTGTTCCAAGGTGTTTCTTTTTCTTTCATTTAAACCCTAACGATCACCTTGTGAGGTAGGTTTTATTCTTCTTTCCATTTTTCATGTGAGAAAGCAGGCTTGGAGAACTTAGAAGACCAACCAACCCCAGTCAGTGCAAAGAAGGGCCAAAGCAAGTCTCCTATACCTGGGTCAAGACTTTCCTCTGCTCTCACCAGCCCCCCTTTCTAAGACACAGTCTTTCTGCTGCTTTTGTATAAATTTCACCAATTCTATTTTCTTCTGCATTTTTACCTCTTGGAAGCAAGCTCATTGGAAAAGACCCTTATGCCAGGAAAGACTGAGGGCAGGAGGAGAAGGGGGCGACAGAGAATGAGATGACTGGATGGCATCATCAAATCAATGGACATGAGTCTGAGCAAGCTCCAGGAGATAATGAAGGACAGGGAAGCCTGGTGTGCTGCAGTTCATGGGGTCACAAAGAGTTAGACACGACTTAGCGAATGAAAAATAACAACAAGCAAGGACAGTACTTCTTCTGCTTCTGGTTTCCTGTCTCAGCTTTCTCGTACACTTCTGTCTGTTCTGTATCCAGTGGGGAGAATGGATGATTTATCACTGAAGCTTTATCTTGTTTGAACACACAACTGTGAATTTATTTTCTCAAACAAGTAATTTACACAAATGACTCCAAAATGAGCCATACAGTAAGACACAGACCGAGAATTTTGTTTCTGCTCTTATTCTCCATCTTTCTGTCCCCTACCCTCTCTTCCCCACCAATAAGCACTTCCAGTATTTTATCCTGTTTATTTTTCTAGAGTTTCTTTATGCGGTACAAGTACCAATACCCTTACTTATGTGTGCGTGTGTGCAGCTAAGTCACTTTAGTTGTGTCTGACTCTTTGCGACCCTATGGGCTGTAGACCACCAGGCTCCTCTGTCCATGGGATTCTCCACACAAAAATACTGGAGTGGGTTGCCATGCCCTCCTCCAGAGGATCTCCCCGACCCAGGGATCGAACACAAGTCTCTTAAGTCTCCTGCACTGGCAGGCGGATTCCTTACCACTAGGGCCACCTGGGAAGCCCCATCCTTCTTTACACCCTTCGCCTTTTATACAGAACAAGCATACACTACATGCCTTTTTTTTTTTTTTTTCACTTAGCAATAATGTATATTGGAAGTCATCCACTATCGGGGCATAGAAAGTTCCTTCACTCTCTTTTATAGCTACAGAGCAGCTCAATAAATGGATATATCCCATGATTTATTAGTTTGTTCCCTAGTGATGGAATTTGGCTAGTTTCCATTCTTTGGCTACTATTAAAAATGCTGTAAGGAATAACCTTGAGTATGCTGCATTTTGCCCAGAATAAATATGTCTGAGTCAAAGGAAATATTTATAGCGCTAAATCTTCTAATATGCATTCCCTCTAGCAATAAATGAGTGTGCCTGGGCAACAATCTGTGTTGTTGAACTTTGACATTTTTGCCAGGCCTACAGATAAACAGGGGTATATTGCTGTAGCTTTAGTATGCATTTTGCTTATGCGTAAGGGTGACCATTGGAGAAGGAAATGGCAACTCACTCCAGTATTTTTGCCTGGAGAATCCCATGGACAGAGTCGTCTGGCGGGCTACAGTCCATGGGGTTGCAAAGAGTCAGACACGACTGAAGTGACTTAGCAAGGGTGACCATCTATTTATATTTTTAAGTTATTGGTATTTATTTTAATGTAAACTCTGTTCATATTCTTAGCTCTTTCAGGAAGCAGGTGTTTTGGTCTTGTTATTGACACCAAAGAGCTTTTTATATATTAGGGTGACTAGTGCTTTGTGAGATGCGTCATATAAATACTTTTTCTAACTGTCACCTGTCTTTTGAATTTGCTTATGATTCTTTTGGCCATACAAAAGGTGTTTTTTTAAAAATTAACATCAAATACAGCTGACCTCTTTTCTTGGTGTACAGTTCTATACACGCATAGTCATAGAGCCACCACCACCACAATCAAGACACAGGACAATCCCATCACCCCACAGACTCCCTGGTGCCATTCATGTATAGGCATGTCTTCCCCACCCCTGGAAACCACTGATATGTCTTCCTTTCACTATAGTTTCTTCTTTCCAAGAATATTTTATAAATGGAATCATTCTGTATGGAGCTTGTTTTAGCATCATGCCTTTGAGATTCATTCAAAGTGTTTTTATATCCTTAGCTCATTCCTTCTGACTGCTGAGTCCACTGTATGGACATACCACAGTTGGCTTATCCATTTACCAAGGACATTTGAGTAGTTTCCAGTTTTTGACAGTTATGAATAGAGCTGAACAAACATTCATGTAAGAGTTTTGGATGTGAACACATGGTAAATTCCTAGGAGTGGACTTTTTGGGTTGTATGTTTGACTTTATAAACAGCTGCAAATTGTTTTCCAGAGTGACTGATTATTCCCACCAGCACAGTCGCTCCTCCTCTTCCTCTGCAATTGGTGTTGGTAGGATGTTTTTGTTCTGCCACACCCTGTGGCTTGCAGGCTCTTAGTTCCCCAATCAGGGCAGGGATCTAACCTATGCCCTCTATAGTGGAAGTGAAGTCTTAACTGCTAGACCATCAGGGAAGTCCTGATAATATTTTTTATTTAAGCTGTTAAATAGCTATGTAGTGGTATCTCATTGCAGTTTTAATTTGCATTTCCCTAACAATTTGATGTTTATTTCCCAATGTCTTCTTGGGTGAGCATCTGTTCAAATCTGTTGCCTATTTTTTCATTAGGTTGTTGTTTCTGACTTTTCAGTTTAGACTGCTCTTCATATATGCCACATATAACCTATTGTTGGATATATGATTTGAAAACATTTTGTCCTGGGGTCTGGCTTGTCTTTTCCTTAACATAATCTTTGTAAATCAAAATTCTTTGTGCTTTACACAAAATTGTATAATTTTGATGAGGTCTGCTTAATCATTTTTTTCATTTATTTAGCAGGCTTTGGCATCCTGCCTAAGAGTTCTGCTTAACCTAAGTTCATGAAGACTTTCCCCTATGATATTTGGTTATACATTCAGATCTATGATCCACTCTGAGTTTATTTTTTATAAAAGATGTAAGATTTAGGTCCAAGCTCATTTTGTGTGTGTTGATATTCAGTTGCTCCAAAGCTACTAAAGCAAAGTCATTGAAATGACTATTCATTCTCCACTGACTTGCCTTGCATCTTTCTTAAAAATCAATTGGCCACATTCATTTGGCCCTATTTCTAGCTGCTCTGTTCTGTTCCATTGATCAATATGACTCTCCCTTGCCAGACCATACTGTCTTGATTACTATAGCTTTATAATAAGTTTTTTAAATGAGAGGAATGATTCCTCTGAATTTTTGTTTTTCAAAATCATTTTGCCCATTCTGGTTCCTTTGCCTCTCCATGTATATTTTAGAATCAGCTCACCTGTACCTAGAAAAATATCCTGCTGGGATTAGAGCTATGTTAAATTTGTAGGTCAATTTGGGGAGAAATGACATCTTAATTATACTGAGCCTTTCTTGTCTATCAACTCTCCATCAATTTAAATCTCCTTTAATTGCTTTCAGCATTAAAGTTTTATAGTTTTCAGCATACAGATGCTATACACATTTTATAGATTTATCATTTCATTTTGAGTAAGCTATTGTAAATAACATGCGTGCGTTTTTAAACATTTCAGTATATGGTTTATTGCTAGTATGTAGAGATGATTGATTTTCATATTGACCTTTTATTCTGCAACCTATTAAACTCACTTATTATCTAGGAGTTTTTGGTTTGTTTTTGGTTTTTTTTGGTTTATTTTGTTTCCTTGAGATTTTCTGTGTAGACAATCGTCTCATCTGTGCAGAGTAACCATCTGGGTCCCTTTTCAATCTGTGTGCCCTCTCTTTCTATGTTTTGCCTTATTGCACTGGCCAGGGCTTCTAGGGAGACCTTAAATAAAATGAAGAAGCCTTTGTGGGCTTTGTCTGTTTTATTGGCCGAGACTGCGTTTATCAATCTTATATGAATTTTGGATTTTGTTGAATGATAAGAAGACTTTCCACTGAAAATTATTTTATAACTCTCCTTTTTCCCCCCTTTTTGGAAGTAAGATGCCAGGGCAGCTGTAAGGGCTGGATAACAGAGTAAAAGAGATTTAAAGAGGCAATTTGGTAGTCTGTGTATTTCTTTTCATGATGTCTGAGAACTGCAGTACAAGAACTTGAGGTTTTTTAAGACTATTCTTCAATTACTGAACTCTCTTCTTTGTCACACTCCACTCTGACACTGAACCATGGGGGTGAGAGCTCTGTGTCATATTACCAAGGATACTAAGAGCATCCACACTCAGTTTTAACACGAGTCTGTTTACTAATGCAAAGCGAGATAAAATTCCAGTGGCATGACTAATTTGAGTCTGATTTCAAGAAGGACCAATAGACATTTGAAAAGACTCATTCTTATTAGACATCATGAAAGCACGTTAAATCTCTAATGTGACACTATTATAAACTCAACACAATGGCTAAAATGAAAGAAGACAAAAATATAATGAGGACTAGTCTGGCTATGTTCATTCATACACTGCTGTTGGGAGTGTAAATTGGCACAATCACTTTGGAAATTCGGTAATATTTACCAACAGTTACCGTACATCTCCCCTGACCCACCAATTATAGTCTTAGGCAGATATCCAAGACAAATGCATACATGAGTCTGATAAAAGATATGTACAAGAATATTCATAGTAGCACTACTGGAATAATCCCAGATTGGAAGCTGTCCAACTCTCCATCAACAGAAGAACAAAGAAATTATGGCATTTCACACTGTTGTATATAAAATGAGATTCACTGAGAATGAATCCACTTTAACTACATACAACAATAGGCTTGAATCTCACAAACTTCATGTCAAGTGAGAGAAGCCAGACACTAAAGAATATATATTGTATAAGGCTATTTATATGAAATTCAAAATAAGCAAAAGTGACCAATGGCGCTAGGAAGCACGATAGTAGATAACCTTAGGTGGGTAAAGAGTGGGTGTGAGAGGGTCCTGGGATTCTGATAGTGTTCTGTTTCTTAAAATGAGTGCTATTACCTGGAATACTATTTCTGTATGCCAGAATTTTTTTTAATGATAAAATTTCCCAAGTGGGAGATTATTGGTCCAAAGGATATAATGTTTTTTAGATTCTCAATACATACTTGGTAGGTGTTACTGATATTTTTCAAATTAAGAAATCAAAGCTAACAGAATGTTAAGCAATTCATCTAGAGTTTGTTGTTTAATCGCTAAGTCGTGTCCAACTCTTTTGAAACCCCACGGACTGTAGCCCACCAGGCTCCTCAGTCCATGGGATTTCCTAGGCAAGAATACTGAAGTGGGTTGCCATTCTCTTTTCCAGGGGATCTTCCTCACCCAGCCATCAAACCCAAGTCTCCTGTATCTCAGGCAGATTCTTCAAGCCTGAGCCACTGGGAGCTCATAAATTGTAGAGGTCAGATTCAACTCATACTGGGATTTCCAGTGGTTAAGAGACAGTGCTTTCCCTGCTGTGGACCTGGGATTGATTCCTACTTAGGGAACTAAGATCCCACAAGTTGAACTGCATGGCCCAAAAAAAAAAATTTTTTTTTGAATAAAGGGACTCTCACAATTCAAAACAAGAAAGCAGATTAAACTATTTTTATGAAATGCCACAAACTCAGAACCCTAATCCTTGTGGTGTGGGAACCTAAATTAAATCCTTTGTGAAAATCAGCTGTGTGCAAGCTCCCTTATGATGCCATGCTTTTGCTTTGACGGGTCATTCCCCTCAGCAAACTTTTACGGGTATGGGGGAGGGAGGGGGCAGCTGAAGTCATCAGCTTTCGTCAGGGAATCAGGATGCCTGCCGTTAACTCACCATGTTATCTTGGCAGAATGGTCATCATGACTGGGCCACAGTTAGCTTATCTGTAAAGTGAACACTCTGAATGACTCCTAAGGTCCTTTCTGGTTTAAAGTCCTGTCGTTAAAGTAGAGTGACTACACATCTGGGGAATCAAGGCTGAAACTGTCTTCCTGAACACCCTCCACTAAATATTATGCCACAATTGAAATGATTGCTGCAAACGTACATGTACTGCTTTACATTTTCTTTAAAATATCTTCAGAGACCAAAAGAACAACTCATATATGCCAACTCCACAAATGTTCATTTAGAAGGTGGTGTTGAGAACTTAAGAGGTGGCTCTACTCAAGAGTATAGTGTGTAGGGAAAATATGTCTTTGTATAGTTGAGAACTAGAAGGAAAGTGAAAAATGAAAGCCTTGGACTTGGAGGGATGACCTAAGAGGTTTTTTTTTCAATTCCTCTCAGTGTTGTTTGTGCAATGCCAACACCAACAACAAAAATACTACTTTCTAAGATGCTGGTGATGAATTTTGGCTTTGAGAACTTTGCCTGGAGGATTTTTTTAAAAGTAAAACCTTATTCTTAAAAAAAAATATATTTCAAGATCCTGGTTAGTTTGAGTCAGAGTGAGTATACATAATGGACGCAGGAAGCCGTCAAGGGAGCTCTGAAATTGGCCAGAACCTACGAAATGAAAGAGCAGGTTTCTGTACTTAGCACATTTAACGATTGGCTGCATAAATCAGTTTCTGAGAGGGAGTGGCAGGGGGCCAGACCAGCTGAGCCCTCTGGTTCAGGATATTCTTTCTCCAACACTCCCCTCCCTCCAATCTCACCCTCTCTCTGCACCCACCTGAAATTAGAGATAATTAGTAACAGCTGCTTTCTCTCCCTGACTCCTTTGTGTGATTCAAAGCAGAGTTGCCTTTCTATCTGTGATTCTCAACCAGGGGTGGTTGGCTTCCACCTACACCCCAGGGGATATGTTCCGAAGTCTGAAGGTACTTTTGGTTGTTACAAAGGAGGAAGATGCCTGCAGTCTAGTAGGCAGAGGTCAGGGATGCTGCTAAACACCCTCCAATCCCAAGACAACCCCACCCCCACCACAGCAAAGAATGACCCAGTCCCAAATGTCAATGATGCCAAGGTTCAGAAACCTTGCTTTAAGGATAAAAGAAGTGAAGATGGGTTTCTTGACCTAGTCCCTCATGGCAAGCTGTCATTTGCAAAGGACACAAAAAGTAAGTAAGGGGTCATGGCCAGGCCTGCGGTTCTGCCTCAGTGATATCATCAGCTCCTGGAAATCTGATATCCAGAAGCTTTGCCCGGATGAAGACCAACCTCACCAGTCTGCCTGGGTTGGCAGGGGTTGGCCCCTGCCCTGACACAGTGCCTGTGACATACATTCCTACGGGCTCAAGAGGCCTTCATGCCAACCTCCCTTTCTGTAAAGCCTGTTTCTCACCACAGCAAGTTTCCTGTCAAACCAGTTTCTCAAGCCTGGCAGCCGAGCCCTCATATTTCCAAATCTCCTCTTCCTTAGTGATGTGAGCTCAGAGGCACAAGAGAACCAGGAAGCCCAGGACTAGGTGAAGGGGAAGTTGGCCAAGAAGAGAAGCTATCAGAAATGTCATAAAACCACCAAGCCATACGAGGAAGTGCCACCAGGACTGGCACAGGCTGCGCCCAAAGGCTGACCAGGAAACAACCTTTCTGGGAGCTTGGCTCAGGGAGCTGGCTCGCAACACCAGAAAGGGAAGGACAGGGAAAGGAATCGGTCAGAGAGCTGGAATCAGTGGAGAAGTCTTCATGGACAGGATAAAACAGTCTCGATAGTGAAGAACAGAAACTTATCACATGAACCACAGGTTGGTGGAAATACTTCTTATAGCATCTGGCTTCTCTCACTTTATTTTTGTATTCACTGTGCAACTCTGACCTCAGTGAGGTTTTCTGAGGTCATAGTTTTCTGTTGACTGGCTGAAATGAAGACATGCCTGTTTTTAATTGTAATTTAATAAACGAGCATCTTGTTTTTGTGGAGTCTGGCCTCTTCACCCTCGGGTGAGTCTGAATTTCGGGACCTGAAATGCTAAGGATCCTGGAAACAGAGCTGGAGGCCCTGGGGGAGCTTCATGGCCACAGATGAGGGACCATCTTGCTTCTGGGGGAGGCTTTTGGTTGACAGCACTGATGGAGGGGAGACTGACCACAAGGCTGCAGAACCGCTGGGTTACTTGACTCTCCCTCTGCCATGAGCGCTTCCTCAGTGGCTCAGCGGTAAAGAATCTGCCTGCAATGCAGGAGACACAGGAGACACGGGTTCAGTCCCTGGGCCAGGATCATCCCCTGGAGGAGGGCATGACAATCCACTCCAGTATTCTTGCCAGGAAAAGCCCATGGACAGAGGTCCTTGGGGTTGCAAAGAGTCAGACACAACTGAAATGACTGAACACGCTCTGCCATGAGCTTCTTTTCCTTCCATCAACCCAGCTGAGGATATTTCTTGTTTAGTCGCTCAGTCATGTCCGACTCTTTGGAACCCCACAGACTGCAGCACGCGAGGCTTCCCTGTCCTTCACCATTACCTGGAGCTTGCTCAAACTCATGTTCATTGAGTTGATGATACCATCCAACCATTTCATCCTCTGTCATCTCCTTCTCCTCCTGCCTTCAATCTTTTCCAGCATCAGCATCTTTTCAAATGAGTCAGCTCTTCCCATCAGGTGGCCAAAGTATTGGAGTTTCAGCTTCAGCATTAGTCCTTCCAATGAATATTCAAGACTGATTTCCTTTAGGATTGACTGATTTGATCTCCTTGCTGTCCAAGGAACTCTCAGAAGTCTTCTCCAACACCACAGTTCAAAAGCATCAATTCTTTGGCTCTCAGCCTTCTTTATGGTCCAGCTCTCACATCCATACATGACTACTGGAAAAACCATAACTTTGACTAGACGGACCTTTGTTGGCAAAACAATGTCTCTGCTTTCTAATACACTGTCTAGGTCTATCATAGCTTTTCTTCTGAGGAGCAAGTGTCTTTTAATTTCATGGCTGCAGTCACTGTCTGCAGTAATTTTGGAGCCCAAGAAAATAAATTTTGGAGCTGAGGACATAATCTTATTAATTAACCCACATAATGAGGGGCGTGTCCAACTCTGTGCGACCCCAGAGACAGCAGCCCACTAGGCTCCCCCGTCCCTGCTATTCTCCAGGCAAGAACACTGGAGTGGGTTGCCATTTCCTTCTCCAAAGGAACAGGGAGGGCCTTTTAAACCCAGAGGTGTGGGACAGATGGATGAGTAGGTCAGTGGGCATGAAAGGTTTTCACTGCATTAAACTCAATAAGAAGTCTTGGGAAGTAGTCACAGACACTGTAGTTAACAGCAGGGACCACATGAGGCGAGGAAAGCCCTGTGTCCTGGAGTCATGCAGGCTCACATACTGAGCCCTGGCCACTCCCTCACCCACCCAACCCCTCTCCTGGTGGTTTGGGGTCTTCTTCCAGTGGCTCGCTTCTAGAATTACCACAGTCTTAAGTCTCCTGTTCCAGACTCAGACTTTGCCCAGTGGGTTGAGCTCAGATTCTGCTCAAACTCTGAGTCTGGCTTCTCCACCCTGGACCTCTACTTGGCTTAGTCACACCCAGACCTGGCTGGACAGCTTACTCAGATTCAACGGAAAGGTTCTATCAGAGCTAAATGACTGTGCACCCCCTTAGCCACGTGTATTCTTGCAACCCTTATCTGAGATCAGAGCAACCACAGCCAGAGTTTGAGCTGGTCAGCTAGGAAAAGACACCCATGTAAAGAACCCACCTGCCAATATAGGAGACATAAGAGATGCAGGTTCGATCCCTGGGTTGGAAAGATCTCCTGGAGGAGGGCATGGCCACCCACTCCAGTCTTCTTGCCTGGAGAATCCTCATGGATAAAGGAGCCTGGCAGGCTACAGCCAATGGGGTCACAAAGAGTCAGACACGACTGAGTGACTCAGCACACAGCGCCATGACAAGTGAACATCAGGACCCATGGAACCCTGTGGAGGCCAAGTTACAGTCATGAAGCCCGTGAGGCAACCAGGAAAGGTGTTTGTGGGGAAGCACTTCCATGAACAGGTGAAACAGAACAGAGGCATGCATGATGCCAAGAGGGCCTTTCTCCAAGATGATGCCATCAGAAGTATCTAGATCTCCTACATCTGCTGGATCGGAATAACTGAGGCCAGAGCTCGGGAGCCCTAGTGTGACCCAAGTCATCCTGGTGGTTCTTACGGACTCCAAAGAGAACCACGGCAGAAAGAACTGTATGCTTAGGACACAGAGCTGCAACAGGACGTGCATTAAGTTTGGGGGGGGGTTCTTGCTGGATTTCTCTTACCCCACACTTTTTGCTACTGCTACTTTACAATGAAAAGTGAAGTATTTTTACTTTTATGATGAAACATAAAATAGAAATAAAACCAAACTAAATTAAAAGTAGAAAGGAAGAAAGAGGAATTGGATGGAGGCCTAGAGATAGGGACAGAGGTAGGCAGCCACTGAAGAGCCCAGGTGAAAGACAATGAAGACAGGGCTGATACAGTGCAGGTATAGAAGGAACAGACCTTTAGACCTAGACTTAGAAAGCCCTGGTCTGAGTTTGTGAAATCTGAATGCAATAATTGCTGGCATCATTGCCCACTTTCCATATGCCAGTTACTATTCCCAGAGCTTTCCATACGTCATCTCATCCTATTATCACAGAAACATTTGGGGATAGATACTATGATCACCCCAATTTTTCAAACAAGGAAAATGAGAAACAGGTTAAGTAACTTGCCCAAAGGCACACAGCTAGCAAGTGACAGAGCTGATAAATAAGTATGAATGTGCTTTGTTTAGTACTCTGCTCCATATAACGTCAGGGAACAGCTTTTCTCTCTTTCTTTTTCCTTCTTTTTTAAGTGGCCAAGTATTCCCTTTAATCAGTAGGAAAACTTCTGACACTTCCCCGTGACTTCAAACTTGTCTGTTCCCCAAAGGGTCAACCCTCGCTGAGATCAGCACCACCTGAGACAGACTCTGAACTAGACCCGCTGAGAAATACCATCCCCACCGTGACCAGTTCGTATGGCCACAGGAAAGCCCCGTAGAGACCAGCATCTTCACACCACCTCTGCCTCGTGACTTGGAGGTGTTACCTGCACTTCCCTGACCTGGCTCATTACCCAGAGTGTGGGTTTCAGTGTCAGGACACCTGGGCTCCAGTCCCAGCCCTGCCACCTGTTGGCTGTGGGATCACGGGCAACTCACTCACCCACTGGCCCTGCTGCCCCCTTGGCCAAACATTGGGCGGCTTTGCAAAACCCTGCAGGTGATTCCAAAGTGCCACCAGCATGAAGCACCTTTGGTTTGCCTCTCCAAGCTTTTTGTTTCTTATATTCCTTAAAATGGGAGTAACCCTTCACAAGCAAAACTTCTTGAGCACTGATCAGGCATTTTCTCATTGAGTCACCAGAAAAAGTCCACAAATCCAGAACTATTTATCCCTTAGTTCAGACTGTTTGCTTAGTGGCAGAGCTGAGACCCCAACCCAAGTGGTCAGACTCTAGGCACAGTTCTTTTCACCACCTGCCATCTCTCCATCAGCAGTTTCAAATACGGCTGTTCTACAGATCAACCAAGACACCCCTAGTATAATGCCTAGCATGTTAGACAATAAATGGAAAAACTGAATTATTAACTTGAGACGAAATTTATTCTAACCTATACCTTCAAGGTGTCTTGGATTCCACAACCCTAGCCTCTGCCACCCAAAGCATGGAAGGCATCAAGTTCCTTTTCTGTGATTATTTGATGCATAAAAATAAAAATCAGGGTCCTTACTTACCCCAGTCCTGGATTTCCCAGATCAACTTCGCTCAGCCACAGTCTACACCGCAGGGATCCTTTGGGGCCTCTACAATGCAGTCTGTTTTCTGGAGTCGAGACAATGACGGCCTTCCATCCAGGGCATAGCTTGTGCTGTATCACCTCTGTCTTCATGAGGCTCTTACTTTAGGTGATCTTTTGACTGTCGTATTTGGATAGCCCAACAACATACTGATGCATTCCAGGGGTTATGGTCACGGCTTGTCAGCCCAGTGGGCTGGCTGAGGGCTGTGCCTTCTTCTGGGGACACTCTGGATCACGAGGAGGTGTGTGAAGGGCCCAGCATGTCAGCAAATCCTTCCTTAAAACCCACTGCGCACATTCCCTCTGTCAGGGTCACCAGCGGGGCTTCTTAAAGCATCCAAGGGCTCCACGCCCAGAGCTTCTGATGGAGCGCCGCTGTGCATTTAGAACTAGCTCTCGGGTCACGTTGATGCTGCCGGTCCAGGGACCACTCTGGGCTCCAGACACAGCCACCACATCACCTGGGCCTTGTGAGGCTGATTCCTGGTGATTCCAACAGTGACTCTGAGGCCGCCTCGTGCCTGCCCTGGTCACGGAACTCCTCCTCTCTTTGGTCATGTGCGGCCAGAGGTCCACGAGGAGGCGCCTAAGGTGGTGATGTTGGGCGGAGCCAGGACCAGGGGTCTAGAACCTCTGCTTGTTGGAGCAGACGACTTCCAGGGCTGAACAGGGATGGTCTGCAGTTAAGGAAGCCTTGCATGCCAGGAATGAAGAGCAAAGTCCAGAAGAAAGGCAAGGCTCCAACATCAAGAAAGCCTTTTATTTATCTGTTTTTTGGGTCTCAGTTATGGCACGTAGGGTCTTCGGTCTTCACTGTGGCATGTGGGATCTGGTTCCTTGACCAGGGATCTAACCTGGGCCCCCTGCATTGGGAGCTGAAGAAGAGGCAGAAAATGACAATACAGTCTGCTTCAGACTGGGAGGGGCTCAGAGTCCCGGGAAGCAACCGTGCCAAAGCCACATGAAAATGTCCATGTGATGGATGCATGCTTGTTACCTAAAACTTTTTGTCTGGTGCTGAGTAAGGTAAGAAACTGATCTTGAGAAACCATTTTGGTAGAAAACGTCAGATGTCAGTGGCTTTTACCTGCCAGAGACGGCGAGCACACAGCTCCTCTGGCTGACCTAGAGTTGCCCCACTGCCTTGGATTGGCTGGTTGTCCCATCTCGGGGAGCGTCATCTTCATTCATTTTGAAATTCCACTTTGCTCTTCTGCACTGTGATGAGGAGCAAATGAGATGGCAAAGCTGAGGTCAGGAATGGCTAACTGCTTTCCCCGAGAACACAGGGGAGCGCTGGCAGGGCCCTGAGCCTCTCCTCAGCTCCACCATCCATCATTCAGGCTCTCGTTGACATTTCCAGACCAAAGGAGGACACACTGCTTTAAATGAAAAAGGAATATGACCTAACCTAGGAGTTAAAAGTTTTTAGTAAGAAAAAACGTTGTACCCTGCTTTGTCATAATAAAAAAAAAGTTTTCAACGAATCGCTCTTCAGTTGGTAAATCGTTTTTATTGGAGCATCTTCATACCACGGGGCCAATGCACGTGCTCCAGAATGCAGCGGTACCCAGGTCAGACAGGCCTCATTTCCTTTCCCGAGCGCCTCTAATGAAAAGAACACCAGAATGAGAATGTTGAGCAGTTTCTGCGGGTTAGCACATTTTTCTGGCGTCTTTCATGTGCTTGCTTCTAAATGGAGTCTTAATTGCATTGAACACTGTATTGAACCTGGGCGAAAATAAGGTTCAGTAACAGACAAGTATTAAGATGAGTAAGCACAAAAATGGAACGGGAAGCGAAAAAAATTCCAGGGTGATGGCTGACAGTTAAAAATGAGAAAGGCCGAGGCGACTCCCAGTGCTGAGAATGGTCTTCAGTGTAGTAATTATGCTAAAAGGGGTTTGGAATATAATGGTGGAGACAGGGGAGTTTGATAATGCTCCACGCTCTCTTCTGAAGGCTTTCTGAAAACATTTTTCTGAACTCAAAAGAGGTCCATAAAGTGGAATTTAGAGACTTCACCAGGCTGAGCGGTCACATGGGTGTCATTTGAGAACATTCTCAGACCAAGAGAACGTGACTGCCATCACCACCCAACAGGGAGGGCTCTGCGTCCATTTTCGGCCACATTTTGATGACAAGATCAAGTCTAAACACTCCTCTGACCCAGGGGCCTCTGCACACAGATGCTTGGTAGATTCCTTTCTTTTCCCTGGGGTGGCTCAGACGGTAAAGAGTCTGCCTGCAATGCAGGAGACCCGGGTTCCATCGCTGGGTCAGGAAGATGCCCTGGGGAAGGAAATGGCAATCCACTCCAGTATTCTTGCCTGGAGAGTCCCACAGACAGAGCAGCCTGGAGGGCTACAGTCCACGAGGTCAGAAAGAGTCAGACGCAACTGAGCGACTTCACTTTCTTTTCATCCCAGTGCTTTAATTCTGTAATGTCTACCAGATGCCTATGGACAGTAACAAAACCAAAACCAAACCAACACAAGAACAATACTGGAGTTAGCAAGGACATTTAGTGTCTCATCTAGTCTCCGATGGGTGCAGATACATTGGGGCCTGCTCAGGGAGGCTTCTTTATAACTCCCAAAACATCCGATATAGCTGAGTTGACATTCTCAAATATATGGGAGAATCAGCAGCACCCCACTCCAGTACTCTTGCCTGGAAAATTCCATGGATGGAGGAGCCTGGTGGGCGGCTGTCTATGGGGTCGCACAGAGTCGGACACAACTGAAGCAACTTAGCAGCAGCAGGAGCTTTAAGGCAATAAGAGTGTTTTTCCTGAGGCTTTAGCATAAAGGATGAAGGCAGGGGAGGGGACACCTCCTCTGAATACTTTCATGGAAAGTTATTCTACTTTGTGAAGGAAGAGCTGGAAAAGCACATGAAACTATTCCACAAGGTTTAATTCACTGTCAGTAGGGAACCTGATTCATTCTTTCCTGAAGGTGGTGGTCGGGCTGCTTGTGTTCTGTATCTGCTCATTGCTAGCATCAGCCATCAGATTACCCCAAGCAGTTGCCAAGCATAACCCCGCTGATGCTCTTATGGTCTTTCATAGCATTCTCCTTCCCCCCCCCCCCAGCCTGTATTGCCACCTGTCACACCGCCTACAGCTCTGCAGGGTGACTTCCAGGGGGAATTTTGTTTGCTTTCCAAAGGAGATGGGCCAGAGAGTCACTTCCCCTGAAACTCCAAAATGATGCCCACAGATTTGATGGCTCAGTAACCGGAGCACCCACACTGGGGAGATGATTCCAAAATACGTGAAAACCCAAAAAAAAAAAAAAATAAGTGAAAACCACCCCAGACCTCCATCTGATCATCTCCCCCCTCCTCCGCACCCTGGGGTGGGCAGGCTGGGATGATGTGGCCGGCCCATGGGGGAGGGTAGTGAGGATTCTAGAAAGAAGATCTTCAGGCCCAAGATGGCACATGGCAAAATATCTTTCATAGCCTTGCCTGTGGTGACCACGGACGATGTCCCTGGTCCTCAAAAGCATCTCTAGCCCCCTGGATGCATCAGAGGCACCTACCCTGGAAGGAGAGGCGGATACTGCCCCCACTCACTCTACCCATCCCCCACCCCAAATGGAGCCTTCTCTCTTCAGAGACTTGAGCAGCTGGTCTGACCCTTGTGGAAATAAAGAGCAACCAAATGGGTGTCCCTGATGGCTCTGATGGTAAAGAATCCACCTGCAATGCAGGAGACCTAGGTTCCATCCCTGGGTTGGGAAGAACGCCCTGGAGAAGGGAATGGCTACCCACTCCAGTATTCTGGCCTGGAGAATTCCATGGACTGTGTAGTCCAAGGGGTTGCAAAGAGCAACTTTCACTGAAACTGAAAAGAGAAAGGGGGGAGGCTATCAAGTCTGCTCTTGCTGTAGCAAGGGAGGCAGCAGCCAACACTTGCCTTTGGCAGAGACTCAAGGGCAGGCAGAGGGGTGGGAAAGATATAGAGAACAGGGAAGTCTCCTCCCTGATTGGAGGCTGCTGGCCGTGGGAAGCTGGGGGCGGGCCAGTAGGAGCGGAGCTCCTATGTGATTGGTTGGGGGCCACGTTTGGCTTTCTCCGGTTGGCTGCGAGTTGGAAGTGAGAACAAAAATTAGGGAAGCTGGCAGTTGTTAAGCGAGTCCCGGCCTTTTTTTTTTTTTTTTTTCCCAACTGCTAGAATGATTATTGCTTCCTGGACTGGTTGCTAGAGCTACTGGCCTGACCTCCTACAAGTCTGACGTACTCAGCTGGCTGGCTTCCTGGACTGCACATCAATGTCTTAACAGACCCTTCCCCACGGTGCCCCCTCTCCCCACATTTACACGCCTAACTCTAAAACAACTGTTTTCTTAACCCATCTTTCTTCAGTCCTCACCTCCTCCTGGCAAAGCTTCTTAAGTGTGAGGTCTCCGTGGACATTTGCAAAAAGCAACCCGGTTAAGGTGTGACGAACCCCGCAGTGCCTTCCCAGGTGCTTCTGTGTCTCTAAAGACGCTGATTAAAGCTCATTCAGCTGCAACTCCGGAGAGTCCTGGGGTGTGACTCAGGGAAAGAATGCTGGCAGGAAAGGAGGGGAGTCTCTTGGGTCAGGTAATTATGTCCTGTGCAGTGGAAGGGCCTCTTTGATTTCACTGCTTTGCTCAGAGGACAGCCACAGCCAAGGGCAGGCTGCACAGGAACGAGGTAGCCGGGGATTTGGTGCCACGTGGAGTGACACAATTCCTAGGACTTTCACCGGCCACCTGGCCTCTCAGGTGGGAGATGGACTCAAAACACGTGGGCCATCAACAACCATCTTGGGATATTAACAAAATTCCCTTCCTGTAGACTTAGGCTCAATATTTTGATGCTCACAGAGCATGTTCTGCCTACAATTCAAAACCCACAAGTAAGAAATTCAGCAGCTGGGGACTTCCCTGGTGATCCCTGGGCTTCCCTGGCATCTCAGTCAGTAAAGAATCTGCCTGCAGTGTATTGGACCCAGGTTCGATCCCCGAGTTGGGAAGATACCCTGAAGAAGGAAATGGCAACTCCAGCATTCTTGATTGGAAAATCCTATGGACAGAGGAGCCTGGCGAACTACAGTTCATGGGGTCACAAGAATCAGACACGACTTAAGGACTAAACCGCCACCGTCAGTGGTTAGGAATCCACCTGCCAATGCAGGAGACTGCGTTTTGTCCCTGATCCGGGAAGATTCCACATGCCAAGGAGCATGTGGAACTAAGCCCAGGCACCACAAGCACCACAACTACTGAGCCTGTGCTCCAGAGAGCAGAAACTGCAACCGCTGAGCCCACGTGTTGCAACTACTGAAGCCCCCGAACCGGGGCTCCACAAGAGAAGCCCCACAGAGAGCCCTGCGCACCGCAACCAGAGAGTGGCTCCCGCTTGCCACAGAGAAAAGCTCCCACACGGCAACGAAGACCCAGCACAACCGGAAATAAATACATCAATCTTACAAAAAAATCAGCAGCTGAAAAGTTTGGGGGAGAACCCGCAGACCTCTGGGCCCGCACTGCCTTCGTCGGGTCAATAGGAGGATTCGTGTCTCTGCCTGTCCCTGACCTGAGATTCATTCCCGGTGCTGTGCAAAGTGTGGGGAATAGATTAAAAACAAAATCTGCTCCTAAGGCCGAAAACCTCTCCATGATGGTAGAAGAGAAAGAAAACAGTTTGACTATTGAGCAAGCGTTAAACCAGAATGTGATGGGTATGGCAGGCAGTCTGCTGAAGGGATGCAGACAGGAAGTGGCCTCGTTCTTAGGCGGCTCAGTGGGTACATGGATTACATCCGCAGGTTTCACAACGAGGAGTCAGATGACAGTTCGGGCCCATCTTCTCCCCGGACACTGGGAGCCAGGGCCTTATCTTCCCTGACTTTGCAAAGGGACATCTCCAGGCCCTGGAGGAAACAATTGTGTCATAAGACTGGCAAGTGGCTTCCTTAACCATTAAAATGATTTACCAAAGTTTGAAAGGACAGAGAAAAAGAAATTCTGAAAGAAAAGGGAGAGGTTGGAAAAGGCTTTTTTCCCCTCCTTTCAGCTACAAGAAGTAAGCCTCTATTCTTCACTTATACTTGCCCCTACAAAAGCCACCCCTGTCAGACAAAGGCAAATATTCTATGCTTTCATTTACTTGGGGGCTTCTCAGGTGGCTTGGTGGTAAAGAATCTGCCTGGCAATGCAGGAGACCTGGATTCGATCCCTTGGTTGGGAAGATTCCCCGGGAGGAGGGGATGACAACCCACTCCGGTATTCTTGCCTGGGAAATCCAGTGGACAGAGAAGCCTGGCAGGCTACAGTCCATAAGAGTCGCAAAGAGCCGGACAGGAGTGAGCGACTGAACACTCAAGGAGACATCACTTATATGTGTAATCTAAAAAACTAAATGTACACAAAAGAGACTCACAGATACAGAGAAACTAGTGGTTATCAGTGGGGAGTGGGAAGGGGATTAAGGGACAGAAACCACTGTGTATAAATCAGTTTAGCATCGAGGGTATGTTGTACAGCACAGGGAACAGCCGTTATTTAGCAGTAACTTTAAATGGAGTATAATCTAGAAAAACATTGAATCAGAATGTTGTACACCTGGCACTAATGTAATATTGTGAATCAACTATACCTTAATTAAAAAAACAAAAAACCACCCACACCTGACTCAGGAGTCGGGGGACTCCTGGTTCAGAGGGACCAGCCTGGCGAGGACACGGCAGGCGGAGAAACCCGCGGGTGTGGGTGCGGTTTCCCCTTTCGGATGAGCTGTGCGCTCCTCCCCCGCCCCCTGCAGCCAGAGAGAGGGCAGGGGGCTCCGCGGTCCTGGCGAGAGAAACCCTCGGGGCAAAGCGGGGATTCACTGGGCGAGCTTCGGTCTCCCTTCCTTGCCCCCCACGCAGCCTTTACGCCCTCCCCGCCCCCACCCTCGGCCAGGCTCACGTTTTTCTCTCTGATCCTGACTCACAAGCTAAGGTTTCTATAATGGAAAAAGAGAGCAAAAAAAAAAAAAAGAGCGTCAGGTGATGAGTCAGAGCCATTCAACAGCAATTTAAGACGCCCTGCTGGAAGAGCTGCCGCTGGGGCTGCAGCGGGAAGCAAAGGAGAACGCGAGCTGCCGGAACGTGGTGGGGAGGGGGGGTGGGGAGGGGAGCGGGAGCCTTAAGCACACCGGTTTTCTCCGCTTCGCTACTAGGAGTCTCTTTGCAACCTACCGCCCCCCACCCCGAGCCCGCCTCCCTCCAGCCTCCTGCTTTCCTAAAACCTCCCTCAGGAGTCCCCAGGTGGGTTTCTAGCAAAGCAATCAGAGCTCAAGAAAAGATCTCCAGTAAAGCATAAGGTCAAACTCGCCGCCTTCAGATTGGTCCTGGCCGGATGTCCTCAGGCAGGTGATTGGTGGTCTGACCTTCAATAAAATGTGGCCACCTGCTGCCATTGGCTGGACATCCAATCATTCCTGCACTCATTCATTCTTTCCACAAAAATGGGGTGATGGTCAGCTTTGTGAAGGGCATTGCTCTGATGGTGTGGACATAGGACAGATGCTGCCTCTGTGTGTTTGGAGCTGTGGGGGCGGGGGGTAGGGGTGGTCAGAGCCATCCAGCCCCCAGAGAGGCTTCAGTGGGGCCCCAGGAGTCACCTGGGCCTTCCCAAGTGGCGCTAGTGGTAAAGAACCCACCTGCCAATGCAGGAGACACAAGAGACGTGGGTCCGATCCCTGGGTCAGGAAGATCCCCTGGAGAAGAAAATGGCAACCCATTCCAGTATTCTTGCCTGGAGAATGCCATGGACAGAGGAGCCTGGTGGGCTGCAGTCCACGGGGTCACAGAGTCGGGCACAGCTGAGCACAGCGGGAGTCACCTGGCATGTGGTCTAATCCTGCTACACCCCACCGTCCTGAAGAAGGTTCAGTAGGGAGACCGGAAAAGCTTTCTCGAAAAATACCCAATAGCAGAGAAGACTTCGAGGGTGGCTTAGCCCTGGCTCTTGGCGCAAATCTGTGATTCAGCTGTGCAGCTGGGCAACTTCTTCGTCTTTTCAGGCTCCCGGACCTCGGGTGCCTAGGTTCCCAGTAACTCTAGTCAGCCGGGTGATGCAAGGGATCCAAGGAGTGCTGTTCACATTTACTGTCATCCCTGAAAACTTACTCTCGAAGATGAGTCGGCATCTGTAACGGAGCAGGACTCTATGGCGCCTTCCTGGGACAGACCCCTTCCGCATATCCCCTGCCCCTCTCTGAAGTATCTAGGTAATAACAGGATGTGATGCACATTTTCTGAGTTGTTTTGCAGGTGCTAATATGGAAGACGTTAACTACTTGATGACCAGGAGCATTTGATCATGATAACCCCTGTGACCCTGCCCCATGACCTCACCATCTACCAATCAGAGAACAGTCCATGAACTGGAACTCCCCTTCCTCACCTTCCCTGTGAAAAGGCTTGCCTGCACCTCACGAGGGAGTTTGGGGGGTTGATCACTCCTCGCTTGATGCCCTGCAAACAATGCTGCACTTTCCTTCACCACCACTGTGTCAGTAGACTGGCTTGACTGCTCTAGGGCGAGCAGATCCAGGTTTGGTTCAATAACACATCACTGTGTAATAAAGCATCCTTCTCAGAGCACTGAGAAGGTCTTGCATCATTTCCACGGATCAATTTCTAGGTTCAGGTGTTAAAGAATAAATAAATCTTTACCTCTGTCACTTGCCACTGGAGAGGAAGGGAAGCTTAATACTTGGTGACAGCATTATCAGCATCAGCACCTTGTCCTGCAAAGGCCGTGCTAGTGGCAAAGAACCTGCCTGCCAATGCAGGAGACGTAAGAAATGCGGGTTCCATCCCTAGGTGGGAAGGATCCCCTGGAGGAGGACACAGCAACCCACTCCAGTATTCTTGCCTGGAGAATCCCATGGACAGACGAGCCTGGCGGGCTATGGTTCATAGGGTCACAAAGAGTTGGACTTGACTGAATCGACTAAGCACACAGAATCTGCAAAACTCAGCCGAAGAAATCTTGCTCCCCCCACCACGTTCCATTGAAAGTGGGTGACTAATGTCAGAAAAATGTAGTTTTGTGACCACAAGAGAAATTGTTTCAACAGTGAAATGTTAGATTCAAAAAATTAACTTCTAAATTTTTTAATATAACCTTGTAAAAATAATCACATTGTTTTTGAGGATATGTCAGATTTTTTTTTTTGTAACCCATGAACTTGGTCTTTGATATCCTGCTTCAGCATCAACCAGGTATCCATTTTAACACCCAGTCACACCCATTCAGCGAAAATGAACATTCAATGCAACTGTAGTCACTGAGGACTCTGTCATGCTGAGTCTGCACAGTTCATGGGGAAGTTGAGGAGGGGTGAGGAAGGGACAATGAGGCAAATATCAAAGGGTAACCAAAATAGCTGAAGGAATTGTGAGCTCAAGAGCTGCTGACAAAGTTGGTCTTGCAGCTCACCGGACACCCATGCCCCAGGCACTTGTTTTGAAACCATGGCTTCCCAGGTGGTGCTAGTGGTAAAGAATCCACCTGTCAATGCAGAGAATGTAAGAGACACAGGTTTGCTTCCTGGGTAGAGAAGATCCCCTGGAGGAGGAAATGACAACCCACTCCAGTATTCTTGCCTGAAGAATCCCAAGGACAGAGGAGCCTGAGGGACTGCAGTTTGTGGGGTTGCAAAGAGTGGGACGTGACAGAGCACAGCACAGCCCTATTCGGATAAGCAGCTGAGCACCCAGACCCTCACCTTGTCCTCACGTCTGTTGAGTTCTTTTGTCCAGATATCCTCCAGGGCTGGGACCTTGCCTTGTCTCCTAAGTCTTGAGGGTCTCCAAATCCAACCTTGAAACCCTGAGCTTGGGCCTGTGCCCCTACTGGCTGTTGTCAGTTTCTCCAACAAGAACGAACTTTCACTGCACGCCCCTCCCTCGGCTGAGTCCCAGGTTTCTAGGATGGGCTGTTTCTGCTCCTGATTTCGCCTGAGTTGAAACCCCATAGTGTTGGGAGAGCTGCCATATTAAGGATGGAAATGGGGACTGGATCAGAGCTTTACATCAAAATAAGCTGGAATTTAAAAATCTTTAAAAATAAACAGGGAAAGGAAGAAAAACATATCATAGGTACAGGCATTTTAAAAAACAGCTCTTGTACCAAGCCTCATAATATCTGGCTTTGAGATGATACCCACTGTATCAGTTATGGGGAAGGGGGCCCTCATGGGAACTCGTACCAGATAACTAGGGGAGGGGAAGTAGAAAGCTTCCTGCCACAGCATCTTCATCTTGATTAGGTGGCTAGAATAGCGACAGGAAGGCTCAAATTTTTTTTTATTTTTTGCCATGTAATTAAATGAATTGTAAATCCTTCTGTCTTTTCAAAGCAGGCTTATTAACATTTGATTAAAACGTTTACAATGCTTATGTATTCTTCGTTAAATTTAAATTTTTTATCCCGGAAAAAAAAATCTCAGACATCAGAAAAGATACAAGAATAATATAATGAACTCCATGTATCCTTTACCTGAATTCACCAATTAGTCATTTTTACACATTTTCACTTTTGCTTTCCTGCTTTCTCTCCCTCCCCTTCTCTTGTAAGAACAAAGACCTTCTCTTACGTAATTATAGTACAACTAGTCAGTCAGGAGATATTTTAACAATGCCATCCTATTATCTAACCAACTGTCCAGTAATATCCTTTTTTTCTGATCCAGGATCTCATCCAGGATCATGCTTCGTGTTTATTTAGTTGTCACACCTCCCTACTCTCCTTTAATCGGGACCAGTTCCTCAGCCCTTTTCTTCAATGCCACTGGCATTTTTGAAGAGGACAGGCCATTTGCTTTGTAGAGGTTGGCTCCATTTTATCTCTGATTGTTTCCTCGTGATTACAATCAGCTTCCCTCCTGATTAGAATTGGGTCACTCATTTTTGGCAGGATATCTACATCAGTGCTCTTGGATCCTTCTCAGAGCATCATCTCAGGGGGGCTGTGATGCTGGTTCTTCTCATTATTGGTGATCAAGGAACTGCTGTCCGAGAACTTTCCCAGCAGTCCAGTGGTTAAGACTCCCCCTTCCAGTTCATGGGGGCACAGGTTTGATCCCTGGTCGGAGAACTAAGATCCCACAAGCCACATAGTGTGGCCAAAACCCTCCACTCAAACCAAAACTGCAAAGTTTCCTTTTCTTCCTTTGTAATTAATAGCATTTTTAAGTTGTGGGAATTTAATACAATACCATTGTATTAGTCAGGGTTTTCCAGAGAAACTAAACCAGCAGGACATGCATCTGAACGTCTGTGCCTGCACGCACATACAGAGAGAGAAACTGATTTTAAGGAACCGCTCAGTTGCAGGGGCTGTCAAATCTACACTCTGCAGGGCAGGCTGGCAGCCCGGAGGCAGAAATCTTACTTCCTCTGGGAACCTGGGTCTTTTTCTCCAACCGCCTTCTACTTGTTGGATGAAGCCCACCCACATTATGAAAGATAATCTGCTTTGCTCAAAGACTACTGATTTAAACGTTAATTCATCTTTAAAAACACCTACACAAAGGCATTTAGACTGGTGTTGCACCAAATATCTGGCTCAGCCAAGCTGACATATAGAACTAGCCATCACATTCTCCAAACTTTCATTCAGTGGTTTTAGCACCGTCGATAATTTTAGCTTTCATCAATCAATATGATGATGGTTCAAAATAGCAAGATGTCTCACTCTATCATTCCTTCTATATTTACTAGCCTTTAAAAGAGTAGAAAGTTTCAGATAAAGCCAAGTTTCCCAGAGGTAGTATTTATATTATATAAATGATGACTTTGATGTACACGATTCCACAGGTTCATTTTTTAAAGTGATTAAATCTTTTTTTTTTGTAATCAATCTTTTTTATTTATTTATTTATTTATTTTACAATTCTGTATTGGTTTTGCCATACATTGACATGAATGTACCACGGGTGTACATGCGTTCCCAAACATGAACCCCCCTCTCACCCCCCTCCCCACAACATCTCTCTGGGTCATCCCTGTGTACCAGCCCCAAGCGTGCCGTATCCTGCATTGGACATAGACTGGCAATTCGATTCTTACATGATATTATACATGTTTCAATGCCATTCTCCCAGATCATCTCACCCTCTCCCTCTGAGTCCAAAAGTCCACTATACACATCTGTGTTTCTTTTGCTGTCCTGCATACAGGGTCATCATTGCCATCTTTCTAAATTCCATATATATGTGTTAGTATACTGTATTGGTGTTTTTCTTTCTGGCTTACTTCACTCTGTATAATCGGCTCCAGTTTCATCCATCTCATCAGAATTGATTCAAATGTATTCTTTTAATGGCTGAGTAATACTCCATTGTGTATATGTACCACAGCTTTCTTATCCATTCATCTGCTGATGGACATCTAGGTTGTTTCCATGTCCATATGGAACTTATTCAGAGTATATTGTGACATATGGAGCCAGCTTAATTTCCCCCCAGATAATTCCTCTATTTCCTAACACCATTTGTTGAAAAGCCATGTTTTTCTCCAATATTTGATATGACACCTTTATCAAATTCTACGTCCCCATATATCTGGGTCTGTGTTTAATATACTTACTCATTCATTTATTTTTCGGCTGCACTGGGTCTTCATTGCCGCTGGAGGGCTTTTCTCTAGCTGCAGTGCTCCTCGTTGCACTGGCTCCTCTAGCTGTGAAGCACCGGCTCTAGGCCCACGGGCTTCATTAGTTGCTTCCCGTGGTCTCAGCAGTTGTGGCTCCAGGGCTTAGTTGCCCTGCAGCATATGGCATCTTCCCGGACCAGGGATCAAACTGGTGTCCCTTGAATTGCAAAGATTCTTAACCACCTGGACCACCAGGGGAGCCCTATTTGGGCCTGTTTTGATCTTTATGTCCCATTCCATTGGTTTGTCTTTTCATGACCCACATTTCCTGTTTTAATTACAGAGTTGCATAATTCGTTACCTGCCGGGAGACAGCCTCCTGTGGGTCTCTTGCATTTTGGCACATCTTTTGAGCAGAAGACGCCTTTGTTCTGGGCTGTCTTTCAAGGATATGTATATAGCAGACAGCCTTGGGAGACAGAGGCAGTGTCTCCTGGAAGCCATGGGTATGCGTGGCCCTGCCCATCATGAAAGATGCGGGCTTCCTGAGCGCAGGGTCTCTTTCCTTTCATGCAACCCACCTGGCCAATTCAAGTCACTCTGGGAATTAAGGCTTGGGGAAGTCACACAGCAAAACGTTGCTAATGCTGACACTTCAGATTTACCGAGGGGTCCCATGTCTTCTACCAGCATCATGAAACTGTGGTGGGGTAGCTTCCTGGCTCTTAAGAAGGGTAAAATCTCCCACTCTTCCCAGTTCTTGACACTGTCCTGTAGGGGAGTCTTTCCTCGGCAATCTTCTTGTTTAGGATTTTCTGGTGTCCTTGTATGTTTATTTGTTCATGTCAACTTCAGAAGTAGTTCACTCAGTTCCCAAAGTTAATTAGTCAAACAAGAACTTGTATTTTTATACGAGTGTTAATGTCATTAAAACTTGTATTTTTACATGAGTGTTAATTTCACAAGTTTCTTTGGTGGCTCAGTAGTGAAAAACCTGCCTGCCAGTGCAGGAGATGCGGGTTCGATTCCTGGGCCAGGAAGATCCCCTGGAGAAGGGAATGGCTACCCACTCCAGTATTCTTGCCTGGAGAATCCCATGGACAGAGAAGCCTGGTGGGCTATAGTCCACATGGTCACAAAGAGTCAAACATGACTTAGCGACTGAAACAACAATTCCACAAAGTCATTTAGGGTGAATCTCTGACCTCACTTTTAAAGATTTCTTTTTTTTTTTTTTTGTATTCTCATGGTCAGTCTTGTAATCCAGGTTCTTATCAGTTTGCACTTGAACTATAGCTCTTCTTAAAATCATATCTTGAATTTTGTTTTACACAAAATGGGAGAAAACCCTTTTTCAAAAGCAGGATGAAAAGCATCGTGGCCAAAACATGGCCTGTCATTGGACAGGGCCTGGGTTTCATCTGTAAAATGAGCAGACTCTACAGGGCTGTCATGAAGAGTCAATGAATTCAAGTGTGTGGATCAGGCATGGTAAAAGCTCAGCTCAGTTCAGTTCAGTTCAGTCACTCAGTCGTGTCCGACTCTTTGCAACCCCATGAATCGCAGCACGCCAGGCCTCCTTGTCCATCACCAACTCCCGGAGTTCACTCAGACTCACGTCCATCGAGTCAGTGATGCCATCCAGCCATCTCATCCTCTGTCGTCCCCTTCTCCTCCTGCCCCCAATCCCTCCCAAGAGCTCAATAAATGGTAGCAATTGCTCTTATAATTGTTTCTTTTTTGTAATAGTGATCTGCCCTCCCCCACCCCAAATCCCAGCTCTAGCCATTTTAATATGTGCAGATCTGTTGGTGAGGAAGCTCAGGATAGCTTTTACAAAATAGGAATGATTTATTGGACACCTATCCAACATGGCTACATTAACTTGATGAATATGGTTATGACCGTCTATAAATAAAATCCTCTCCCTCAAATGTATCTTTTCATTAAAAAACACTTTACATTTCTCATGGAGGCCACCACTTCATCATTTTTACAATTTAATGAGGATGAAAGACTTATGCAGAAGGGATAGTAATGGATGGCTTTGTTCTGTATCAGAACTATTTTAATTCTGAGTCCTCTGCCCTTGAAAAGGTTTGCTTCACAGATTAATGTTGACTGGAGCTGTTATATAAAATACTCTGTAAAAACAGGCCACTGAGGCAATTCAGAATTAAGTAGAAAAAATTTCTCATTTGCTTTTCATTTTCTGGACATGTGTAGAACCCAAATAACTTTATCGTCTCGTAATGATAAATTAATGCAAAATATGGCAAGCAATGCAAAACTTTGTAAAAAAGCTCAAATTTGAAATAAAAACAAACCAAAAAATCCCACAACAACGGAGGGCACAGCAGTCTTCCACTGTTTTTAACTGGAATGTGGTTATTTGCTTTATTCCAAGGTTTAGTTTTCAATTCTCATTATTTTATTTGCCTATTAAACACTCTGCCTTTTATGCCATAATAAAGGGTCTGAGTGATTCCAGGGTAATATGCTAGCCTTTTGTTGTTTCAAGCCTAAATCTGAAATGTAAAGGGAGTGCCAAGTTGTTGGGAATAGGTTCCCAGGCACAGTAACCTTTTGCAGAGGCTGGAACAGAAGTCAGGCAAGACCCATGAAGGGGTCTGGAGCAGCCAGCTGGGATGGGAGCTGTGGCCTCCCAGCCTCACACCATGCCCCTAGCCCCAAGACCCATTCCAGCTAGGAACCAAGAAGCGAGTTCACATCAGCTGGTTAGGCAACCAGCCTATTTATGGTTTCTCTCAGAAGATTCTTTGCAACCCCATGGACTGCAGCCCACCAGGCTCCTCTGTCCATGGGATTCTCCAGGCAAGAATACTGGAGTGGGTTGCCATGCCCTCCTCCAGGGGATCTTCCCGACCAGGGATCGAAGCCACGTCTCCTGAGTCTCCTGCATTGCAAGCGGATTCTTTACCCACCAAGCCGTTGGGGAAGCCCATCAGAAGGTTCTAGCTAAAACCACATTCTCTATTTTTTCTGAGGAGTATTTTCCATGGGCCTCTCCGGGTCCATTCTCTGCCCACCCCACCCCAGCCCCAGTCTGCTCTCTGCCCCAGGAGGCTGCCTTGCTTGGGCTTCTGGTTGGGTTCAGCCAGTGGGAGGCTCGGGGGCAGAGAGGGCGGTCAGGGCATCTCTCCTCCCTGGTGGCTTTGGGTTGGCGGCATCCCCTCAGGGCCCCCGCCCTCCCCCAGAGCTGGGCTGCCAGCTCCGGGTTCCAGGACCGGCTCCCTCCTTCAGTCTCACACTGGTAAGGGCTCCACCACAACCAGGTGCTTGATTAAAGTGATCGCCCCCCAGCCTCACCCACATGCTTTTCTGCTGCTGCTTCCTACAGACTTGTCTCACTTCCCCACCTTGCAGGTGCCGTCTGTTGTCTGCTGCGGTGGGTGTGAGTTTCTTAGAACCGCTGTAACAAATTACCACCAACTGGGTGGCTTAGAAGAGCAGAACTTCATTCTCTCAAAGCTCTCAAGTCCAGGAGTCCAACAGCCAAGTGCCAGCTGTTGGCAGGGCCAGGCTCTCTCGGAAGGCTCTAGCGAAGACTCTGTTCTAGACATTTCCCTTAACTTCTGGTGCTGCCGGTCAGCCAGCCTGGGCATCGTGGGCTTGTAGCTGCCTCACTCCAGTCTCTGCCTTCTTCATGACACTGTGTCTCTGCATCCCTTCTCTTCCTAGAAAGACACCAGTTGGGACTTCCCTGGGGGTCCAGTGGCTAAGACTCTGCTCCCAAGACAGGGAGCCTGGGTTCAATCCCTGCTCAAGGAACTAGATCCCACATGCTACAGCTAAAGATCCTGCTTGCTACAACTAAAACCTAGTGCAGCCAAATAAATAGATAAATATTAAGAAAAAGAAAAGACACCAGTCATATTGGCTAGAGGGCCCATGCTACTCTAGGATAACCTCACCTTCACTTGATGACATCTGCAAAGGCCATGTCCAAATCAGGTCATGTTCCCAGCCAATGGGGTAAGGACGCCCTCTCCTTCTGGGGACTCAGTTCAACCCACACCAGGGCCAGAGCGATGTCAGGCTCCCGGGTGTCTCTCTCACCCTCCAGACTCTCCTGCCGCCAAGTCTCCTCCGCTGGTCCTTCCTCCCTGCCCCCGAGACGCTCCCCTGCTTGATTTTTCCAATCGCCTCAAATGAAGCCCCCTGAGGACTCTTCTTTCTCATCTGGCCCCATGACCACCATCCTAGGGCATTCACTTCCTTTGCCCTGCCCCAGTCTCCTGAGGAACCTCCCCACCGCCTGGACCTGAGCCGCCTGTGCACTTTCTCTGCTAACAGTGAGGAAGGAGTACAGTCGTCAGTCGGCATGCTATCCACACGAAGGCAAGGACTTTGAGTTGAAAGTCTCTTCTCTGTCATGTCTGCACTGAAATGGACCATGACTGCAGAACTGCTGCCACCAGCATAGCCCTCATAACCCTGAGGGGAATCGGTTTCTGAATGAAATGAGAATGATGTGGGTAGAGGAGAACCTGAAAGGAAAAAGAGACTGAGAGAACGGAGTCATATCGTAGAGCAGCTGGCTCAGCCAGCCCGGAAGCCTGTCTCGTCTCTGGACTTTCGAGCATGTGGCCAAAAAAAAATGTCCACGTTACCTCTGTCAGTGTGGCTTGGGGTTTCTCTTACTTGCAGTCAAAGACAAGTACATGATGAATATTTTGCCTTTTTTCTAAGTCTAAGCAGATGGGGGGAAATGAAAGACAAATCAGGAAACAAGTTCTCTGGATGTGGGGTGGCCAGATCAGGATTTGAGGCCGCCTGGTTCCCAGTGTCAGGACATCTATGGGGATAAATAACTTCTACTCTCCCTGGATCCCAGGATTTTCAGCCCCAGCAGGTCTGTCCTGAGTGGGTGCCACAAACTGGCTTCTGGCTTGAAGTCCAAAGGCAGGAGAGTATGGGGTGAGCTAACCTCTGTAGGGCTTGGGAAGAACAGGTCACCAAACTAGACCCGGGGAGAAGGCAGCTTTTCCAGGAGTCTGGAATAAGGCGTTGGAAAGAGTAGAGACAGCAGGTCTGTTCAATCAGAAGAAAGGCGGCAATTATAGAGCTGGGTCACAGAGGCAGTGGACTTCTGGATAGAGACGAGGACTGAGTACACATATTTACATCTACTCCATCAACTCATTAAATGACAGTGAGGATGGTGAAAAAAGAATTTTTTTAAAATGTATCAATTCAAAGAGTTGGAGAGAAGTCAATATTGACAAGTTTAGAAGCTGAAAAGCAGATAGATGGGTGGTGAGTAACTTAGTCCATTCAGAGAGCTGGCTTCAAAGGTTTGTAGTAAGGAAGCTATACTATAACTCAGATCGCACACACGCCCATGCACACATACACACCCATTGCAGGAATCAGCAGCACTAGCGCCTCAGGAAGCATACATGAAGGTAGGGCAGCACGTGCAATCAGACGGTTAAGTGCCGCCCCGCCCCACCCCCACCCCCCTACCATCCATTCCTGGGTTTCCCTGGAGGCTCAGATGGTAAAGAATCTGCATGAAATTCAGGAGACCTGGGTTTGATCCCTGGTTGGGAAGATCCCCTGGAGGAGGGCATGGCAACCCACTTCAGCAGTCTTGCCTGGAGAATCTCATGGACAGAGAGCCTGGCGGGCTACAGTCCCTGGGGTCGCAAGAGAGTCAGACACGACTGAGCGACTAAGCTCAGCACAGCACCACCCATTCCTACACAGCTGGTGTATCTCCTCCCCAGCACCTCCCTGGGGCTGAGTCTCTGGAGAGGGTGAAATCCAGGGTCAAGGGCTTGGGGACAGCCGGCACAGGCAGGATGTAGATGAAGGCTTACACACTGAATGCTAACCTCCTCCTCTCCTGCCACCTGACTCAGAGCTCAGGACAGTCACACTCTGGTCTGAATCAAAAAATATCTAAAAACGCCAGCTTCTGGGTTCTGCAATAAAACGGCTCCTGCAGATTTCCCTAGCATGAAAACCATGGGCACAGAACTTCCAGTCAGCTCTTCAGATCCCTTCTCTTACACTGACGGCCAAGAACCACAAGACATTTGAGGAAAAGCAACATGGAGCGATGCGGAGAAGGCGATGGCACCCCACTCCAGTCCTCTTGCCTGGAAAATCCCATGGATGGAGGAGCCTGGTGGGCTGCAGTCCATGGGGTCGCTGAGGGTCGGACACGACTGAGCAACTTCACTTTCACTTTCATGCTTTGGAGAAGGAAATGGCAACCCACTCCAGTGTTCTTGCCTGGAGAATCCCAGGGACGGGGGAGCCTGGTGGGCTGCCGTCTCTGGGGTCGCACAGAGTCGGACACGACTGAAGTGACTTAGCAGCAGCAGCAGCATGGAGGGACCAGAGACTAGACAGGGGGAGAATTCTTCAAAACACCCCTGGGCATAGTCTAAAAGCTAGGAGAGAAGACACTGTCATCATGAAAGACAGTGCTGGAGACCATAAAAAATAGTTTAGATAACTAAAAAGACTCTTTGAATCAAAGCTGGTAGGAATTAAGAAAAAATATATAGGGAATTTGGAAAATAAACTAAGGATTTTTCAAAAGTAAAACAATCAAAAAAGTAGGAAGGAGAGGAGAGAAAGGATAAAAAAGACATGATAAGAAAATTAGAGCCTGGTCAAGAAGGAATAGCATCTAAATAATGGGAGTTCTAAAGGAAGCAATGCGGGTTCAATCCCTGGGTCGGGAAGATCCCCTGGAGAAGGAAATGACAACCCACTCCAGTATTCTTGCCTGGAAAATTCCACATTCAGAGGAGCCTGGTGGGCTACAGTTAATGGTCACAAAGAGTTGGACATGACTGAACAGGCATGCACACACAGAGGAAGCAGGGGATATGGAAGGGAGAGAATGAAAATTCCAGAACCCAAGGACAGGAGTTTCCACATAAAAAGGGCCCACTGAGCGGCCAGCATAATGGCTATAAACGGATGCTGCAGCAATATACATCACCATGAAATTTCAAATTACTAGAATCCAAGAGATGATTCTACAGTCTTCTAAAGAGAAACATGTTTTCATACAAATGATCAGTAACCAGAATGGCTTGGGCTTTGCAATAGCAACACTGAAACCCCAAATGGAGGAATGCTTTCAAAGTTCCCAGGGAAAATGGCTTTCAACTGGAATTCTACACCCAGCTCAGTGTCAATCAAATGGGAGAGTAGAATAAAAATGTTTTCACTCAAGACCTGCGGGAAAAAAATCTCCCTGCCATGTTTCGTTTCTCAGCAAGCTATACAGAAAAGTTTCCCACCAAAAAAAAAAAAAAGCAATAAATCAAGAAAACAAAACAAAACAAAAAGACATGGGATACACAATATAGGAGGTGACAAAGCAGAGAGGCAAAGAGGACCCCAAGATACTTTTTAAAGGCTCTTTCTGTCTTCCAAATTGGAGTTCTTCAGAAGCTTCCAGGAGAAACCTCTTTAAGATGATGAAGCTGATAGAACGTTTAGTGTATCTGACCATTTTGAGAGGCGATTTACTAAACCAAGAAAGATTTGGAGGCTGAATTAGTAAAAATATATAGAAAAGAAAGCAAATTTTTAAAAGAATAATTAACTCCAGAGAAACCAAACTATGGTATTGTGCAGAGAAGTAAAAACTAGTTTTAGTTCACTAGGTAGCTTATGTGAAAATAGCATTTACATGAGCATAATAATGTGACAGGGAATATTGAAAGAAAGAAAGAAAGTGAAGTCGCTCAGTCGTGTCTCTTTGCAGCCCCGTGGACTGTAAGCAACCATGCTCCTCCGTCCATGGGATTTTCCAGGCAAGAGTACTCGAGTGGGTTGCCATTTCCTTCTCCAGAGGGTCTTCCCAACCCAGGGATTGAACCCAGGTCTCCTGCATTGTAGGCAGATGCTTTACCATCTGAGCCACCTGGGAAGTCCTGGGATATTAATATTAATCTAACTAAATAAATCTAATATAATAATCTAACTAAATCTGTTCATGGGATTTTCCAGGCAATAGTACTGGAGTGGATTGCCATTTCCTTCTCCAGGGGATCTTCCCCACCCAGGGATTGAACCCAGGTCTCCTGCATTGTAGACAGACACTTTACTGTCTGAGCCACCAGGGAAGAACGCAATATAATAATAAATAAATCTAACTAAATATTAATCTAACTAAAATTACTATAAAGCTGTATTGGGTGGATACAAGTGTGCATTTGCAGCTGGGGCAAATGGCAAGGTATGTGTGATATTGTTCAGTCGCTCAGTCGTGTCTGATCCTTTTCTACCCCATTGACTGCAGCACACCAGGCTTCCCTGTCCTTTACCATCTCCTGGAGTTTGCCCAAACTCATGTCCACTGAGTTGGTGATGCCATCCAGCCATCTCATCCTCTGTCGTCCCCTTCTCCTCCTGCTCCCAATCCCTCCCAGCATCAGAGTCTTTTCCAATGAGTCAACTCTTCGCATGAGGTGGCCAAAGTACTGGAGCTTCAGCTTTAGCATCATTCCTTCCAAAGAAATCCCAGGGTTGATCTCCTTCAGAATGGACTGGTTGGATCTCCTTGCAGTCCAAGTGACTCTCAAGAGTCTTCTCCAACACCACAGTTCAAAAGCATTAATTCTTCGGCGCTCAGCCTTCAGGGTCTGTGAAGAAGAGCTAAAGCCCTTTGGTCTACAGTAGGAAGCTAACATATACAGTTGACAACTGAGAAACCAGCAAGTATTATTAAGCATGCTATTTGGAGATGAACCCTCAGACTGAAACGGTTCAAAGTGGTGCCTCTAGGGAGTGGAAATTGGCTGGGGGGTGGAAAATGGTGGATTGCTATTTTGCAAAACAAGTCTTGTAGAGATCTTTGCCTTTTTAGGCTGCATGTACTGATTTGATTTTAAAAGCTAATTAAAAATAAATACTACATTAGTACAGAGTATTCAAGATGGATTGTGTTTGGACAGTCATTTTGATTCAGGTGGGTGAGGGCAGATTTCATGCACCCAAATCTCTGGTGAGAAGACTTTCTGGGTGCCTCGCCTCTATCTTGTCAAAATAAACTTTGGGTGGTAGGTGGCCGGCCAGTCTGCACACAATCTTGCCGAGCTACTGACTAAGGGAACGGTAATCTGAAAGCCTCGCACCACTGTTTATTGCAGAAGAACAAAGGAAGGGCTCGTGCAGTGCTGTTTCCTAGCTCTGCTGCTAAAACCACATTGTTTATGGTCCACCATTCTTTGAAATTTTAAAAAATCGCAACAGGATAGAAATTTCAAAGACCAGTCAAAAGGCTTCACATGCACTCAATCACTACTAAATAACATACCGACCTGATAATCTGTTCTAACACCACCACCGAGGAAATCGGAATCATGCCTTGGAGAGTTTACATCTAAACACACCTGACTTATTTACAGAAACGGACACATGCCCGTGTTTCAGCTGTACCATCCTGCTTTCTGCACTGGTCATCACACACCTTCGAGTGACTCACGGTGCTTTAGAAGTTGCATTTTCCCCAGGAAAGATTCGCTAGTATTGATGGGAGACAGGAGTTCCAGCCTAAAGTTCATAGTTTTGAACAGTTGTCTTCAGTGACCCACACCACGCTTCCATACACTCACTAGCTCCAAAGTTGTTCCTGAAGGGCACACAGAAGCAAAGTGTTTCCACCGCGTTTGACAGCTTCTATTGTGCTCTTCCATGACAGCGAAAGCTGTGTGTCAGCCTCTGTTATTGACACTCCCTGTTGTGTTTAGAAAAAAACCCAGATGCCCAGGCTACAGCCCCAGAATGCTGCATCCGGGTCTAGGGATGCACAGGTACTGGGGCTCCTCAGATGATGCTAAGCAGGAGCTCAGGTTGAGAGCCATTGACAGCTTCCCGATACACACAGGAAAGAACCCCAGGTCTTATCACGGCCCTCAAAGGCTCTGCACGACCAGTCTGGTCGCCCTGCCCTCATTCCCTGCTCACCACACTCTGGATGTGGGCGCCTCTTGGCTGTTTTTAGACCCGTGAACCCTATTCCCATCTCAAGCACCTGCTCTTGTCAGGATCCTCCAGAATGTTCTCTCCCTTTACTGTCTGAGCTCCCTTACTCCATGCAGGTCTCTGCTCAGATGTCACCATTTCAGAGAGGCCCTCCTGGGCTGCTCCTTCTAAATATTGGGCTTCACCCCTCACTCGGTTTATTTTTTGCTTCATAGCGCTTTATCAACACTTGACACATTTATTAGTTTATCTGGCCTATATCAGCGTCTGGAAAATGGGAGAAGCTTAATAAATATGTACCGTACCTATAAATGAGTGGATGAGGATGTAAGTTAAATAATGCAAACTGCCGCGCTTGATAATGTGTTTTTTCCCCAATTATACAAAACCAGTGGCTTCCAGATGCTGCCTGGTGCCAAATCGGGGAACAGCGACCCCTGCTGGAATCTGTACCCGAGTTCCAGAGAGAACAGAGTCTATTCATGCCAGTCCCAAGAATGAACCGTTTAGAAAAAAAATACATAGTGTATGATTAGACCTTCGTATGTGCATTCATGAAACATTCCTAATAAGGTATTCCCGACATTTACAAAAGCCTTTTGCTGGCACGTTGTCCAGGGTGCTTGAAAGGGTGTTCTCTCTTCTGCCATCTTGTGGCCAAACTGGGGAACTTCCAGGAGAGCAGTTTGTGATGGCATGGCTTCCCTGATAGCTCAGTTGGTAAAGAATCCGCCTGCAATGCAGGGACCTCGATTCGATTCCTGGGTCGGGAAGATCCGCTGGAGAAGGAATAGGCTTCAGTTCAGTCGCTCAGTCGTGTCTGGCTCTTTGCTACCCCACGGACTGCAGCACCCCAGTCCTCCCTGTCCATCACCAACTCCCAGAGTTTACCCAAACTCATGTCCATTGAGTCGGTGATGCCATCCAATCATCTCATCCTCTGTTGTCCCCTTCTCCTCCTGCCCTCAATCTTTCCCAGCATCAGGGTCTTTTCCAATGAATCAGCTCTTCGCATCAGGTGGCCAAAGTACTGGAGTTTCAGCTTCAGCATCACTCCTTCCAATGAATATTCAGGACTGATCTCCTTTAAGATGGACTGGTTGGATCTCCTTGCAGTCCAAGGCTTGGACTCTCAAAAGCCTTCTCCAACACCGCAGTTCAAAAGCATCAATTCTTCAGTGCTCAGCTTTCTTTACAGTCCAACTCTCACATCCATACATGACCACTGGAAAAACCATAGCCTTGACTAGACGGACCTTTGTTGGCTACCCTCTCCAGTACTCTTGGGCTTCCCTTGTGGCTCAGCTGCTGAAGAATCCACCTGCAATGCGGAAGACCTGGGTTCGATCCCTGGGCTGGGAAGATCCCCTGGAGAAGGGAAAGGCTACCCACTCCAGTGTTCTGGAGTAGAGAATCCCATGGGCTAGACAATCACAAAGAGTCAGACACAGCTGAGCTACTTTCAATTCACTTTTTTCTTTTCTGCTTAGTCAAAAGGAAGAATCTGGGCTGGGCTTGCCCAGGGCCATTTGGCAAAACACCTGTGGTCACTTAACCAGGACCCCAGTGCTATCCAGCTTCTCCGGCTTCTGTTTTTTAGAAACAGGAAGCAACCAAAGTGACAGCCTCAACTGGTGGCTTCTGCTGGGGGACAGCAGAGAGAAGTGTCTGAGGACCACCTCCCCAGAGCCCAGGCCAGCTCGAACTTTGTAGTCCCATTCTGATAGATCCCTGCACCAACTCATCACAGCTAGACTTTGATGATTCAGTAAATGCTTGCCACCCCCACGACAGCAGGCTTTATCTATTTTGTGCCCCTAGTATGTTAAACTGCAATGAGCACTGTGTAGGTGCTGACTTAGATAGTTGAAGGGATGAAATAATAATTGTATTTATAGCCCACTTACTACTTGCCATGCACTATAGGAAGCCCAAACACTTTATACACATTGTCTCCTAAATTAGGCTGACCAACCTGTCCCAGTTTGCCCAAGAATGTCCCAGAATACCCTCACCCCCAGTCCCTGACAGACAGGGACAGTTGGCCCCTGTATTAGTCAGCTTGGGCTGCCTTAAAATGCCACAGACTGTAGCTTCAACAACAGGAATTCATTTGCTTACAGTTCTGGAGGCTGGAGGTCCAAGGTCAAGATGCCATCAGGGTTGGCTTTCTGGTGAGGCCTCTCTTTCTGGCTTAGGGGTGCTGGGAGCTGGGGGGCTGGAGAGAAGGAGGGAGGGAAAGAGGGGGCAGCGGTGTGGTGGGGCAGAGAGCTTTCACTTCTTCTAAGAGCGTGAACTCCAAAGTGAGGGCTCCCTCGCTCCCTCCCAGCTGGGCCACCTGCTGTAGGTCATCAGCACGTACTGGACACACCTGGGCTGTGCTGCTAGCAGCTGAGTGGGATGTATGAAGAATTCTTTGTAGGTCTGAAAACCAAACCAAGGACCCAAGTTAAGATGGATGACCGACTGAAGGTTAGTCTTACTCCAGGTTAACCTTACTGAGGGTGAGTCTTACCGAGATAGAAATCTGCCAAACAGCAGGGGGCAGCTGGGAACGTCCTCTCTGCCCAAAGGGGCCCTTTAGGGAATGGCTCTCGGCACCTTTTTGCTGGTGATTGCAAAGCTGGGAAACCTGTCAGAGTGAGTTCTGTGAGTTGGCCTGCACCTCCCTCCTCTTGCCTGTGGTGATGGGGGCAGAGACCATTTTAGGAGCTGTGCGTGAGATGGAAAGTGTCCAGGGAAGCACTTCTTCACTCACTGCTGAGGACAGGACAGTCTCCAGGCACAAAGGCCCGCCGTCTGGACCCATCCTCTGACTCCTGCACGAGTATAAAGCTCTTAGGGCTTCACAGCAGCCTCCGGCCTTAGGAAGCACAGGGATGTGATGTCGGAGGCCTGGCAGGCTTTCTGGAGAAGTCCTGCATGTCAGGACTCAGCTCACCCCTGATCAAAGGCAGTCAGCAGGACAGAGTGCAGTGCAAGGGTGTCTCGAGGGCACCAGGACAGCAGCCTTACAGATCTGTCCCCTGTTCCCTTTAAACCCATCTATGGAGCCTCCAGGGGCTTCCCAGTTGGCGTTAGTGGTAAAGTACCCACCTGCCATTGCAGGAGACATAAGAGACGTGGGTTCAATCCCTGGGTTGGGAAGATCTTCTGGAGGAGGGCATGGCAACCCACTCCAGTATTCTTGCCTGGAGAATCCCATGGACAGAGGAGCCTGGTGGGCTACAGTCCATGGGATTGCAAAGAGTTGGACTGAAGAGGAATTAAAAAGCCTCTTGATGAAAGTGAAAGAGGAGAGTGAAAAAGTTGGCTTAAAGCTCAGCATTCAGAAAACGAAGATCATGGCATCTGGTCCCATCACTTCATGGGTAATAGATGGGGAAACAGTGGAAACAGTGTCAGACTTTATTTTTTGGGGGCTCCAAAATCACTGCAGATGGTGACTGCAGTCATGAAATTAAAAGACGCTTACTCCTTGGAAGAAAAGTTATGACCAACCTAGATAGCATATTCAAAAGCAGAGACATTACTTTGCCAACAAAGGTCCGTCTAGTCAAGGCTATGGTTTTCCCAGTGGTCGTGTATGGATGTGAGAGTTGGACTGTGAAGAAAGCTGAGCGCTGAAAAATTGATGCTTTTGAACTGTGGTGTTGGAGAAGACTCTTGAGAGTCCCTTGGACTGCAAGGAGATCCAACCAGTCCATTCTGAAGGAGATCAGCCCTGGGATTTCTTTGGAAGGAATGATGCTAAAGCTGAAACTCCAGTACTTTGGCCACCTCACGCGAAGAGTTGACTCATTGGAAAAGACTTTGATGCTGGGAGGGCTTGGGGGCAGGAGAAGCGGATGACAGAGGATTAGATGGCTGGATGGCATCACTGACTCGATGGACGTGAGTCTGAGTGAACTCTGGGAGTTGGTGATGGACAGGGAGGCTTGGCGTGCTGAGATTCATGGGGTCGCAAAGAGTTGGAGACGACTGAGCGACTGAACTTAACTGAACTGGACACGACTGAAGTGACTTAGCACGCACACACAGTATGGAGCCTCCAAGTTTCATTAGCACAAGCCAAACATTCCATCAGATGAAAATCCTGGAGCTCTGAATGGTCAGAAGTCAGCAGGATTTGGGAAGCGGGGACAAGGCGGCAGGGGCTGGAGGTGGGCTGTGTCCTCACTGACACCCCTCGGAGCCCCAGGCCAGCCGGGCTCTGTCTTATTGATCGCCTGTGATCTGGAGTGAGCTGAGCCCCTGACAGGCAGGACTTCTCCAGGAAGCCTCCCAGGACTCCGACATCACAGGATGGAGGCGACTGCAAGGAGACTTGCAGGAGGAGGGGTGGAGTAGTGGGGAGTTGGGGTTCAATGAGGATAAGTTTGTTTTGCAAGACGAAAGAAGGTCTGGAGTGGGCCGGTGGTGACGGTTGTATAGCCACATGGATGCTCATAACACCCCTGGACTCTGTAACTTCAAAATGGCTCAGTGGTGAACTTTATTTTGTATGTATTGGGTTGGCCAAAAAGTTTATTCGGATCCCCCCAAAGGGGGGGCCCTCATAGCTTATAGAAAACCTCGTATGAATATTCGTATTGGTCAACCCAGTATTTTGCCACAACTAAAAAAAAAAAGAGAGAGAACAAAACAGCCTGCTCTTCCTCTACGGCCCTCGCTGTGGCTTGCTGGCCCCTCCTCTGCGGCTCACCCCCACGCCCCACCTCCAAAATTGGCTTCCCTGCAGCTGAGACCCTGCATGGCAAGTTTCAGAGCTGATCGCCATGACACCAGAGGAGCCAGTGATGGACTCTCCCTGGTGCTGGAGGCGTGCAAAACCCAGAGCGACTGGGGAGGGGGTCCCAGTGTTTCCAGAATGTCACGAGATCTTTACAGGAGGGCCTGGCTCTCTCGAAGATGGCAAATGTGTTTAATCCTTTTCCATGTAATCCTTTGAGAGCAGGACTTTCCAGTTCCCTATACATGCCCCTCTTGCTCACCGAGGCCAGGCCCGGGGTGTCCACCTGAGTATCAGGTGAACCGCGTCTCTCTGAGGCCCCTCAGTCCGTCCCCCGCCCCCGCTCTTGGACCTGGTACACCAGCCGTGCCATCACACGTCTGCATTTAACATACAAGGAGACTGGACACCCTGGTGACGGGGAGGCAGGCGCTCGTCCCTGCTCAGACGGGCTTCGGTTCATGCTGGCCCTATGGTTGTGGACAAGTTAATTAAGCTGGTTATGCCTCAGTTTTCCTATCTTTAAAATGGGGGTATTAAGACATTCTTTAGTATTGTTATAAGGATTAAATTCATTTAATCCACACTGTCCAGTAAGCATTGGCAGTTGAGAGGCAGGTTTGTGTAGTGGTTGGTGGCCTGGGCTCTGGAGCCAGATGGTGGATGTGACCTTGGGCAGATTACCTGCTTTCTCAGTTCCTGTTTTTCCCCCTTTGTGGAATCAGAATAATAATAGTAATATACATTATAGGGCTGTTGCAAAGGCCACATGCTTGTAAACTTGACACAGTAAAGTGCTTCACAGGCCGTCTGCCCATATTCAGGGTCCAGTAAATGTTAACCACTATTATTTGTCATTTTAAAAAAAATGAAGCCACACACACACACAAAAAGTCCAGAATGCATGGCTACAATGGTTAATAAAAATCAAACTGGAACATACATTTACTGAAGTAACTTTTTAAAAATTCTAAAATAGACCACAAAATAAATATCTTAATACCCTGAAAGAAATAAAGAACCACCACCAAAAAGAAAAAAAAAAAAAAAAACAACATTATGGAGACATGTGGAAGTAAAACAAGAATAGGCTGACATTATAACCACTTTTTAAAATATTCTCCACCAAAAAGTCTATAGACAGTAAATGCTGGAAAGGGTGTGGAGACAAGGGGACCCTCCGACACTGTTGGTGGGAATGTAAATTGGTGCAGCCATACAGAGAACAGGATGGAGGTCCCTTTAAAATACTAAAAATAGAGCTGATATGTGATCTAGGAATTCCACTCCTGTGCATATATCCAGAGAAAACCATAATTTGAAAAGATACATGCACCCCAGTGTCCACTGCAGCACCGTTTACAATCGCCAGGACATGGAAGCAATCGAAATGCCCCCCAGCAGAGCAACGGATAAAGAAGATGTGGTACATGTGTACAATGGAATATTACTCAGCCATAAAAGGAATAAAAAATGCCATCTTCAGCAACAGGGATGGACCTGGAGATGATCATACTAAGTAAGTCAGGCAGAAAAAGACAAATATACGATATCACTTACATGTGGAACCTAAAAAATGATACAAATAATCTTATTCACAAAACAGAAACAGACTCACAGACACAGAAAACAAACTTGTGGTTACCAAACAGGAAAGCGGAGAGGGAGGGATAAATTGAGAGTATAGGATTAACACATGCACACTAGGATATATAAAATAGATAATCAATAAGGACCTGTTGTATAATATGCACAGGCAATTCTACTCAATACTCTATAATAACCTACCTGGATTAGAATCTGAAAAAGAATAGATATATGTATATAAATAACCTAATTACTCTGCTGTACTCCTGAAACTAACACAATATTGTAAATTAACTATATTCCAACATAAAATAAAAATTAAAAAACAAAAACAAAACAGAAAACCCCCAATATTCTGGCTTTTAGGTAAAAGCAATGAAATCCTGATATTTCCAAGGACTTCATTTCCATTTCAGACATTCTCCCAACCCACACAGGATCATACTTCAACACAGCCAACGTTAAAGTCAGTGAATTATTTTGGTTAATCACTGATCAGCCTGGAACTTAGAGAAAGGTGTAAAGCACAGAAAAATGGGGGCCAGGGAAAGGGCAGGGAAAGGGTGGATCTGGCCCCAAGTATTCCCCCTGGCCACTCCTGCCCCATGACACCTGCCACTGTTCAAAGTTTTGTGAACAAAGTCTAAAACACCCATGGTGGCTTCCATCAGTATTGATTCTGTTTGGAAGAAATGGGAAGATTACAGCGAGTTTACTCTAAAAGAAGAAAGAAAGAAAGTGAAGTCATTCAGTTGTGCCCAGCTCTTTGCAGCCCCAGACTGTAGCCCACCAGGCTCTTCCATCCATGGGATTCTCCAGGCAAGAACACTGGAGTGGGTTGCCATTTCCTTCTCCAAGGGATCTTCCTGACCCAGGGATCAAACCTGGGTCTCCCACATTGCAGGCAGACGCGTTACCATCTGAGCCACCAGGGAAGTCTAAAAACCCACCTCTAATGATCAAAGTGCCCTGGTGCCCCTCAGGCCTTCCTCTTATCCTTGAAAGGCCAATGGAGATCACGTAGTTGTGGTTCCTGCCCAACTGTAAAGCACGCTCAGTGTTAGTATCAGAGTCAATTGAGGAGCCGGTCTCCACTCAACATTTGGAGGCCTGGTGTGTGTCAGGCACCCTGAAACGAAGGACTGCAAAGACCTCAGTTTGTCTCACGTTCGTTTCGTAGGAGAGGAAAATGAGCTTTGCAAGGTGAAGAGTTGCCCATGTTACCCTGCAGTCGTAAGAAGTGTTAGGGCCAGAGTATCTTTTGAGGATTTAGGAGGAGCTTTCCTTGGATTACTGGTGGCTCAGACGGTAAAGTGTCTGTCTACAATGCGGGAGACCTGGGTTTGATCCCTGGGTCGGGAAGATCCCCTGGAGAAGGCAATGGCAATCTACTCCAGTACTCTTGCCTGGAAAATCCCATGGACAGAGGAGCCTGGTAGGCTACAGTCCATGGGGTCGCAAAGAGTCGGACACGACTGAGTGACCTCACTTTCCTCCTTGGATTATTGGCAAGAGTCGGGTAAAGAAGCTGAGTGCTCATCACTGTGACTGCTGGTTTACCCCATCAAAGGCACACTGTGTAAGCTGGGGGTAGAAATGACCAGAGAGGGAAAAGTCATAGTCCCTTAGAGCTAGTCTTCACACTAGACTTTGTCAACGAGGTCATTCAAATCCCTGCCAAATGCTCAGTTCTCAGCCTCTTCCATTTCACTCCGCTCAGTCCAAGAGATTTTAAACTGGCATTTAACAAAGAAAGGCCAACTTCTGGAAATTAAATGGACAAAAGGATACAGAGCTTCCGGTCAGAGAGCTTCTGATCCAGGGAAAGCTGGACAGCCTCAATACCCAAGGGGTGAGTGAGTGATGGAAGTGCAGAAGAGAGACAGCCAAACCGTTGTCAGGGCAACATGAACGTGTTTTTGTTCAAAACCTGCCAACCATACCTGTAGCAGGTGTGAGCAAAAATCTTAAAGGGTGTAGAGATAAGAAAGGAAGCTATGAACAAACAGATGGAACCAGCTGGGACCAAGATGGCAGCAGAATCTGATCTCTGACAGACCCTGAGTCTCATTATACACGGATTTTACTACATTAGCACCATAAGCATATTAAATGATACCCCACCAACAGCCATAACTGGACACCGAGGACCAGCATAAGCAGAGCGGCACTCCACTTCCTAGAAACAGCCCTCCCCCCACCCCCCCGGGTAGATGGCATATGTTTCCCCATCATCAGCCTCAGCCCACCTCCTTTTGTCTTTACTCTGAAATCAAATCTCTCTCGCCAGGAGGGTGAGAAGTTGATCTGTGAACTCAGTCTCCGTTTCTCCATTCTTTGGCCACTGAATAAAGTTCGTGCTCGGTCAATCTCAGCTTCAGTTACTCTACGTGTCTACTTGAACCCACCTTGGTCAAGGGCTCAAGCAGGGTCCGTGCGACTCAAAGTGAAGGGAAAGTTGCTTCATCGTGTCCGACTCTTTGTGACACCATGGACTTCTGAACGGAATTCTCCAGGCCAGAATACTGGATTGGGTAGCCTTTTCCTTCTCCAGGGGATCTTCCCAACCCAGGGATCGAACCCAGGTTTCCCACACTGCAGGTGGATTCTTTACCGGATGAGCCACAAGGGAAGTCCAATGCAACTTCAATCAGTAACAAAACTGAGGGACAGGACAATTGTTGGAGGAGATGGCCTAGATCCCAAAGATGAAGGGAACTTGGCCAGGAGGGGGGTGTGAGTGAGGGTGGGTCGGGACTAAGTGTCTCAGGATCTGATTTTTTTTTTTTTTGCCTTTGATGGGAAAGAGAACCTACTGCATTCCAGGAGACAGAAGCTGGTGGATTACGGTGAGTGGAGAGAAAGGTGACATATCCATGGAAGAAAGAGCCTCCTCAGTTGAGAATGGGGACTTGCTCTGAAGGACTGAAGAGATTCCTCAGCAAGCTTTGCTCATTGCATTCGCGTTTCTCACTCTGGACTTTGTCTCTGCGTCGTCTCCCCTCCACTATCCGATGATCAGCTTGTGCAGAGGCGTCTCAGAGATCCAAGCTCCAAACCCAGGAACCAGTGCCTACATTCACAGCTGGGGGCACGTCTGAAATAAACTGTTGCTTGTTCCTTTCCGGAGTGTCAAGGCAGACTCGTTCTGGGTCTGACACCTGGGAATGGTTGTATGATAAGTATCTATAGGATGGACTGGGCAGGGAGTATTTACAGTATTTTGGAACGATTTTTATTCAAGCAGAAAAATGCTCACGAGTATTGAGATAAACCCTTTGAGATGGTACAGAAATATGCACATAGGAAGATTCTAACAGTAAAAGAGAAGTGTAGGTTAGAGATGCCCATGAGAAAAGCAGGCCCCAAAGAAGCAAACCTTGACATTTCCTGTTTCTGGAATTTCCTGTATGTGGGCCTTGCTTTGTTCGTGCTTTTGCCAACTTTTGATGAAATTCCAATGAGCGGGCACCGCTTGTATAGTCAGGAAGCACACTAACGATTTCTTGCCCTGCCCCCCCAGTCCACAGACACTTACTCTTGAGAATGAGAGTTTATTTCATACCATTGAAACTCCAAAAATCATGATTTGCCTTTACCTGAGTGGTTTTTCAAGTTATACATAATTTACAAAGAGGTAGGGAATGGAAAAACAGGACTAAAAACAGAAGGTAGAGTTATCAGTTAATACCAGCCGGCCCTTATTATGAATACGTACCATTCAAAAGACTAACCATTCACTTTTTGCCTCCTTTAACATTGTTTCCACAGAGTGTGCGAATGCACACAGTATGGAACTTTGCCACCATTTCAAAAATTCAAGTTAGTCCAAAATAACTTTATCTGTGTGTTAGGAAAAGGAGTTAAGGCAGAGTATGGACTCATAAAACTGTGTGTGTGTGTGTGTGCGTGCGCACACGCACGCTTTAAATAAGACTTCTCTAAAAACAAACAAACAAACAAAAGGACTTCTTTTGGAGTTTCAGGTTCATTGCCAGCTGCTGAGAAAGCAGCTGTCTTGGTTTGGTCCACAATTCTGAAGTCTTCCCCATCAGAGGCCACCCAACAGAGTGTCCTGCCCCCATGGGACAGACCCCTGGGCACACCCTGGGCCCAGCCCCGGCTCCGCTTGCTTCCTGACATTCACATTTGTGTCTGTGAGACGAAGTCCAGCTTGGCATATGGGTTACTCTTTTCCAGGTCATCTTCCTTGTCATCCTCATCAAACTGAGCTTCAACCTCTGCGGGGTTGATGTACGTATAGAATCGAGCCATGATGGCAAATATTACGCAGACAACCAGAAGCAATGCCGCAAACAAAACGTACTCGGCCCACTGTGAAGAGTTTGAGTTGGAGCAGGAGAAACACAAAAACAGTACAGGTTACGGGAATGCATGTATACACTGCGGGTAGTTTGTCTTTCAACAACCAGATCGAAGGTGTTGGAAATGTAGTTGGTAGGGAAAATCGGTAGGCTATGGCCGCAGATACAGAATGGCCAGCTTTTCCTGAATGCCCACGTGTAATGATAACATTCTTCTAACAGCTCTGGAGTGCAGACACCCATAAGAAAATGGGAAAAAAAATCTCTAAAACCCAAGTATTAAGGCAAAAAGCTGGACCAAGAGAACACCAGGCAGTACTCTTGAGGGAAAAAGAACGTGCTGAAACGTTGTAAATTACCCTTTGGCAATACCGTGAGGTCATGAGCAGGCAGGATAGACCCTGATGGGTCTTGGTGGGGTTGGTAATGAATCTGATGAGCTAAGGGACAGCTCTCGTACGAGGCAGAGATGCTGAGTGCTGAGGGATAGAGTTCTAGAACCAGAAAAGCCCTCATTTTAAATGGGAAAAATTACGACAACCTTTAGAATGGTTTTAACTTTCGGTGGTATGAAACTCTCTGGATAACATGCTTGGTTTGGGGCCATTACGCTGCATTCAATGAAGCTAGGAAAAGACGTTTCCTTTGCTAGTAAATGATATTAGGGTGTCGGTATGTTAACCTCAGGCTTCCCTGGTGGCTCAGACAGTAAAGAATCTGCCTGCAATGCAGGAGACCCTGGGTTTGACCCCTGGATGGGGAAGACCCCCTGGAGGAGGACATGGCAAACCACTCCAGTATTCTTGCCTGGAGAATCTCCATGGACAGAAGCGGCTGGTGGGCTACAGTCCGTGGGGTCGCAAAGAGTTGGACGTGACTGAGCGACTGAGCATAGACAGCTCAGCACAGCCTGTTAACCGCACGTGGTCACATCTGGTTATATTCCGGCCACGTAACACCAAGGAGAAACAAGCAGAATGAGCACATGCTTGGCCGTGAGGGTGTCTGGGAACTGCTCTGGCTGGCTGGGTCTGAGGGTGTTATTTGGCCACTGGCGGAGATGACCACGTGTATATACAGACGGCTAGGGAGGGTCATCAACAGACAAGACAGAGGTACACGCGATCTGTGTTTGCATCCGTACCTGTTCACTGAACTGGCCTGCTCCTGCCACAATAAGCACGATGATGTTGCCGACAGCCACGGTCAACAGCCATCCTGCCTGAAGTACCGACTTCATGTTGGAAGGAGCCTGAAGGGAATGAGACAGAGTGAGTCCCAACTTAGACGCCAAGCGCAGAGCAGGAGATCACGCCTAACTCAACGACAAGACCCCCCAGAAGGCACATTAAGAGCTGGGTTGGTTTAAATGCGAAAAGGACTATCACTTGGATGATGAGACATCCCAAATGCTCATGTTGTATGAGCACACAAGAGTCCTTCGTTCTTCACTCTCTGCATGCTTGCAGAGTTATCATCCTCATGAAACGGACGAATCTACAGATGAACCGATTCTATCTCCATAGAAGAATCTTCAAGCAAAGCCACCCAGCTTGGCGTCTCCTTCACCCTGAGCGGAGGGTGCTCTCTGTGCTGTCAGCTTGCTCTTTGGAGGGTTTTCCTGCCAAGTCACCAAAACTTCTCGCCAAGCAAACTCTTGCCACCTGTGTTATAGTCATCTCCTTAACTAGACTGTGAGGTCATTGCAGAAAAGGATCATCCAGCTCATATTTGCAGTCTTTACTGCAAAATGTGAAGACTAGGCACGTGGGGGTTGTGACGGCTCTGATCGTATTATGATACACCAGTTCAGAACCTAAGCTCTAAATTCAGGTGTCAGCAAAATGTGCCTCATTAGTCTAACGTTCACAAAAGCAAAACTATTTTTTAAGCGTTAAGAGTGAGACCTTAATCGGGGGGTTTACTGGGAGTTACGAAGAGACCTCAAGTGAACCTTAACGACAATGAGGACCTGCGTGTGAACGCTGTTACGGATGGGGTTGTTTGAGAACATGGAAGCCATTGAGCATCTTGACCCTGGTAATGGTCATTAATAGACTTTTTCCTACTTAGGACCCCAAATCCTATCATATAACTGGGAATTCGGACACCTGTAGGTGGACACTCATAATGCTAAACAGTAATATTCCTTTTTTGGGGCCGGTGGGGGGGCCCTCACCATGAGGCTTATGGGGTCTCAGTTTCCTAACCAGGGGTTGAACCTGTGCCCTTGGCTGAAAAAGCATGGAGTCCTAACCGCTGGATCGCCAGGGAATTCCCTAAACAGTAATATTCTTATTCAGTAAATAAGACTGGGTAATCTCTAAAACCATGTTCAGTAGAATCTACCATAATCTACCCACATTTCTAGAGTTTTCTTTTACACTGTAAGTACATGGCTACTCCAGCTTATTCTTAAGTCCCAGCAGCATTTTTGGAAGGCAGGGTTGTAGGAGAGGGGTGTATAGGCCAATAGACAAGAAACCTGAGAATAGGAGAACTCCAGGCCGGTGACGGAGAAAACCACCTCGCCACAGGTGAGGAGGAAGTACTGAGGAATCTGCAGAGCCATGCTGACTGTGTTGGGGGAGATGTCTCCGAAAAGCTTCGGTTCAGGGCAACCGTCACTCTGTACCAGGAAGGCAGAAACAAGAAGACATGAAAATCGAGACTGCTTTCAGAATACAAACTGCACAGCCCGGCCAACTGCACCTGGACCTGCAGGGTGACCTCATACGATCTGTCCAGAAAGTACACCTTGTCAATGTAAGCATGCAACACTGTGTTTTCTCCTAGGACTGGGTTGGCCTTGGTGAGACCCGAAAGTCTGTTCACTAGCTTTTTCCTCTTCAACGAGAGAGTAGGTTGGAAGTCAGGTTTGTTGTAAACAGTCCCAGCTCTTTGAACTAAAAGTTTCCAAAGTCTATGTTAAGCATCTACGAGGAAGCATCAGATACTGGTCAACGTGAATTTTTAGAGTAAGTCAGTCTGTGTAATTTTATTCTAAACAGCGAACTTAAGGCAATGATAAACTAAATAATTAGTGGTGAACTGAATTAATCCTAAACTTGTTTAAAATACAGACCCTTATATTATCCATTAAATCATTTCTACGTTCTGTTTGCAAGGACTCTCATCAATAACGTTTGAGTGGCATGTCTGATTCAGTGCAATGAGTCACTAACCTTTCTGGTGATTACATAGGTAAACGCACTACCAAATTCAAGGTAGGATGTTTTGAACTGTTTTTCACACTGTTGTGAAATCTCTGGTGAGTTTATTGTGAAGCTCTTTCTAAAAAAAAAAAAATGGTTAATATAGGTTAACATTCTTGGCATTGAAATCTTCAATGTACTATTTAAAGAAAAAGGCTCAAAACCCTTGAACTGTAGAGCAAAGTGGCCATTGCAGGCACTTACATGCCAGAAGAGAAAAAAAGATATTCGCTGGCATTGTGACTGGAGACATTGTTGTAAACTTCCCCATCCATTGTGACGCTGAAGCTCTCGCCAAAAGCATTAACGAATCTGAAACAGAAAACCATCCATCTTGTGAGCAGACTATTTGCTCCAGGTCACAGTATGTTGCACCTGAAGCTGGGCTCTGTTTCCTTTTGGAAGGAATTTAAGATGTTTGCAGAAGACTTCTAGAGTATAAAGACAGAAAGTAACCAAGTCTAGGTTTGTCTTTGCTTGCCTGCTCATTAGAACACACCTAAAAGAATTTATTTAACACAGTAAAAGGCTGGGAACTCTTCTAACTACTTTGTAACTAGCAACTATTTCAGTGATATTTGGGGATGTTAAGTATGGGTTGAAATAGGTGCTGATCTCTTTCCAGAAGGCAGCCATGTCTTTGGGCTTCTTACTCCAGAAACTAGAGAGCCAAAGCGGTGAACGACCAAAAGCAGAAGTTGCTGAGTACCTAAAGGTCAGCCTCCAACTGGGGCTTCTTTTGGGGGTCAGAGAAGCCCATTTATTTCCTTTAGCTTTTTAAAGAGCACCCTCAGGCAAGGAGGGGCTCCAAGGAGCGGAGAGGATGACTTGGGCCAGCCCAGGAAGCAGAGTTTTAAGGAATTCCCGTTAGACGGTAGAGACCTATGCCTGCAGATCACAGAGTAACAGTGACCAGCATCCCGTAGGGATACGGCTGGGAATGGGACGCCCAGGAGCACTGGGTGCTGGGTCCCAAGGTTTCTAGTCTCTGCAGTGTCCCCTGTGCCCAAGCTTCCATGGGACCTGTTGAGTTATTTCCTCCAGAGGGCCATATAGGTGGTGACCAGGGGAACAAATGGTTAGAGACCAGTTCCTCAAATGTTCCAGGCTAGAGAAGACTCTGACATTCTTATACTGCCCCAGGGAGGAGAAGTGGGCTGCCCCAAATAAGACTGGTGGGTCTTTTCTGACAGAGAGATGAGTGAAGGTATACAGATGATCCAATTTGGAGAATGGGAAGTGATAATGGTATATACTTAAGTACCATAAAGAACAATGTAACTTTCACATCCATAAAATATAGGGTGATGGAATAAAATTTATGTTTCAAGGCAGGACAAGAAAATGAGGCATAATATATTCCTTACCCATACTGAGCCCTCCCTAATGGCATGTGTCTTCATTATACATTAACCAGACCTCCTCAAAGGTGAGAATGCTGGCTGCACCACAGAGATCAATGCTTTTTTAATTTTGTTTCCTCTGATGCCAGTAATGTGAGTCCTTGGAAGATAACATGGCTTCCTTACTCAGTAAGGGGTCATGGTTACCTGCTGCTCGCTTTGCATATTCAGATCTGGCCCCTGTGTTTTTGGTGAGCCTGATGCAAAAATGTCAGTGTGTCATTCTGATGTATAATCTTTTGTCTCAAAAATGTATATTTTGAAGTACCTTTGTATAAATGAAGTACCTCTGACTTCTAACAAGTGGAGCAGGTCTCAAGAGTTTTTTGGAAGAGTGCTTCCTGGGTTATACTTCTCAGATCGGCTCAAATAAAATTCTCTATTTCTTCTTCAGATGGACTATTAATTTTTTTGTCAACGGCGGCCAAGTTTCATCTACGTTTGTGCCAATGAGGAATATCAGTCAAATTCCAGGGACTGAGGGAACATTTTTATGAATGAAATTCAAGTCCAGAAGTCCTTAGGCATTTGACTTGGTGTCATTTGACAGGTGATTCAAGTAGAAAACGGAACCTGACGGAGCCTAACAGAGTGAATTCTGCTCCAAACTGGAAATGCCACTTTTATAGAAGACCAAGATGAACCGTTTGAAACACAGACAGTGGAAATAGCATGAAATTAGGAGTAGACCCTTGGGTCTGGGGCCTGGCTTTGTATATTATAAGACATAAGACTTAAAACATTACCCTAACATTGGAGTACTATTGCCTGCCTGACTTATGTCTTAGGGTTGGTACGAGATACCAGTAAGAATGTTCTCACATACACACAGAAAATAGTAAAGCATAAGCAGCAAACACATTCTGAGCTCTTTGAAGGGTGTGGAAAGCAGAGGCTCGAGACCTAATGAACTCTAAGAGTTTTGACTAGGGCAAATCCTATGTCCCATTAAGGGACCCTTGGCTTTGGCTTCTTAGGAGCACCAGGATGTAAGCTACAAAGTTTTCTCAGTGGGAACCAGCTGAGAAAATGACACAAATGGGACTGGTTCCTTAAAGAATAACTGGGGGACAGAGATATTTGTTCCTCTTCAATTAAAAATAAATAGGCTTTATGGCAGGAATCCCTTAGAAGAAATGGAGTAGCCATCATGGTCAACAAAAGAGTCCAAAATGCAGTACTTGGATACAGTCTCAAAAACGACAGAATGATCTCTGTTTGTTTCCAAGGCAAACCATTCAATATCATGGTAATCCAAGCCTATGCCCCAACCAGTAATGCTGAAGAGGCTGAAGTTGAACGGTTCTATGAAGACCTACAAGACCTTTTAGAACTAACACCCAAAAAAGATGTCCTTTTCATTATAGGGGACTGGAATGCAAAAGTAGGAAGTCAAGAAACACCTGGAGTAACAGGCAAATTTGGCCTGGCAATACGGGATGAAGCAGGGCAAAGGCTAATAGAGTTTTGCCAAGAGAATGCACTGGTCATAGCAAACACCCTCTTCCAATAACACAGGAGAAGACTCTACACATGGACATCACCAGATGGTCAACACTGAAATCAGATTGATTATATTCTTTGCAGCCAAAGATGGAGAAGCTCTATACAGTCAGCAAAAACAAGACTGGGAGCTGACTGTGGCTCAGATCATGAACTCCTTGTTGCCAAATTCAGACTTAAATTGAAGAAAGTGGGGGAAACCACTAGACCATGCAGGTATGACCTAAATCAAATCCCTTATGATTATACAATAGAAGGGAGAAATAGATTTAAGGGACTAGATCTGATAGACAGAGTGCCTGATGAACTATGGACGGAGGTTCCTGACATTGTACAGGAGACAAGGATAAAGATCATCCCCATGGAAAAGAAATGCAAAAAAGCAAAATGGCTGTCTGGGGAGGCCTTACAAATAGCTGTGAAAGGAAGAGAGGCGAAAAGCAAAGGAGAAAAGGAAAGATATAAGCATCTGAATGTAGAGTTCCAAAGAATAGCAAGGAGAGATAAGAAAGCCTTCCTCAGTGATCAATGCAAAGAAATAGAGGAAAACAATAGACTGGGAAAGACTAGCGATCTCTTCAAGAAAATTAGAGATACCAAGGGAACATTTCACGCAAAGATAGGCTCAATAAAGGACAGAAATGGTATGGACCTAAAAGAAGCAGGAGATATTAAGAAGAGGTGGCAAGAATACACAGAAGAACTGCACAAAAAAGATCTTCATGACCCAGATAATCACAATGGTGTGATCACTCACCTAGAGCCAAACATCCTGGAATGTGAAGTCAAGTGGGCCTTAGAAAGCATCACTACGAACAAAGCTAGTGGAGGTGATGGAATTCCAGTTGAGCTGTTTCAAATCCTGAAAGATGATGCTGTGAAAGTGCTGCACTCAATATGCCAGTAAATTTGGAACACTCAGCAGTGGCCACAGGACTGGAAAAGGTCAGTTTTCATTCCAATTCCAAAGAAAGGCACTGCCAAAGAATGCTCAAACTACTGCACAATTGCACTCATCTCACATGCTAGTAAAGTAATGCTCAAAATTCTGCAAGCCAGGCTTCAGCAGTATGTGAACCGTGAACTTCCAGATGTTCAAGCTGGTTTTAGAAAAGGTAGAGGAACCAGAGATCAAATTGCCAACATCTGCTGGATCATGGAAAAAGCAAGAGAGTTCCAGAAAAACATCTATTTCTGCTTTATTAACTATGCCAAAGCCCTTGACTGTGTGGACCACAATAAACTGTGGAAAATTCTGAAAGAGAAGGGAATATCAGACCATCTGACCTGCCTCCTGAGAAACCTATATTCAGGTCAGGAAGCAACAGTTAGAACTGGACATGGAACAACAGACTGGTTCCAAATAGGAAAAGGAGTACGTCAAGGCTGTATATTGTCACCCTGCTTATTTAACTTCTATGCAGAGTACATCATGAGAAACGCTGGGCTGGAAGAAGCACAAGCTGGAATCAAGATTGCCGGGAGAAATACCAATAACCTCAGATATGCAGATGACACCACCCTTATGGCAGAAAGTGAAGAGGAACTAAAAAGCCTCTTGAGGAAAGTAAAAGAAGAGAGTGAAAAAGTTGGTTTAAAGCTCAACATTCAGAAAACGAAGATCATGGCATCTGGTCCCATCACTTCATGGGAAATAGATGGGGAAACAGTGGAAACAGTGTCAGACTTTATTTTGGGGGCTCCAAAATCACTGCAGATGGTGATTGTAGCCATGAAATTAAAAGACGCTTACTGCTTGGAAGAAAAGTTATGACCAATCTAGATAGCTAATATGCTTTTTAATATAAAAGCCGAGACATTACTTTGCCGACTAAGGTCCATCTAGTCAAGGCTATGGTTTTTCCAGTAGCCATGTATGGATGTGAGAGTTGGACTGTGAAGAAAGCCAAGCACTGAAGAATTGATGCTTTTGAACTGTGGTGTTGGAGAAGACTCTTGAGAGTCTGTTAGACTGCAAGAAGATCCAACCAGTCCATTCTGATGGAGATCAGCCCTGGGATTTCTTTGGAAGGAAAGATGCTGAAGCTGAAACTCCAGTACTTTGGCCACCTCATGTGAAGAGCTGACTCATTGGAAAAGACCCTGATGCTGGGAGGGATTGGGGGCAGGAGGAGAAGGGGATGACAGAGGATGAGATGGTTGGATGGCATCACTGACTCGATGGACATGAGTTTGAGTAAACTCTGGGAGTTGGTGATGGACAGGGAGGCCTGGCGTGCTGCAATTCATGGGGTCGCAAAGAGTCGGACATGACTGAGCGACTGAACTGAACTGAACTGAACAGGTATAGCTTCCAATAATTTATTGCTGGTATATACAAATACATTTGTCATTGGCCTTGTATCCTGTAACCCTCCTAAACTCACTTAGTGAGTCTATAAGCTCTTGCTATCGAGTCCATGGGACTTGTGATGTAGACATTCATGCCTTTTGTGTGTAGAGAGAGTTTTATTTCTTCCTTTCCAATCGAGATGCTCTTACATATTTTTCTTGCCTCATGGCACTAGCATCTGCAAGGATCTTGAAAAAGAATGGAGTAGGCGACCTGACCTAGTTCCTGATTTTGCAGGGGGAGCATTTAGACTTCTGCCATTAAATGCAACGTTAGCTGGGATTTCTTTACATTCTATTTATTTTGCTGTGCTGGGTCTTTGCTGCTGCGCACGGGCTTTCTCTAGTTGCGGTGAGCGGGGGCTACTCTTCTGCGGCCCACGGGCTTCCCATTGTGGTGGCTTCTCTTGCTGTGCAGCGTGGGCTCTAGCGTACCCAGGCTTCCATAGTTGCAGTATGTGGGCTCAGTACTTGTGGAGCAAGCTTAGTTGCCCCATGGCGTGTAAAATCTTCCCTGACCAGGGACTGAACCTGTGCCCCCTGCACTGGCAGGTGGACTCTTAACCGCTGGACCATCAAGGAAGTCCAGTACTTTTTCAGAATAAGGAACTTCCCTTTAGCTCCTAGTTTGCTGAGGGTTGTTAAATGAATGGATGCTGAATTTTATCAAATCTTTTTTCTGCATCAATTGATTTGATGATATGGATTTTCCTCTTTAGTAGATTAAGATGATGGATTTTATGATTTAAAAAATAGTGAACCAGCCTCACATTCTTGGGGGAAACCCCAGACTCTCATCTGATATCCTTGTTACAGCTGGATTTTACCATGGGTACACATTACTTCCATAAAAAGCTGATATAACTTAAGTGTTAAAGAAGTACACATACCTGATTCCATTTCTCCCTTTTTCTGGCTTCTGGTTAAGGCCATCTTTTACCTGAGAAAGAAAACATTATCAAATCTAACTCCTTAGAATAATTTCCAATGAACAGTTCAGGCTTTAGAGAAGGAGAGTGCTGGGGGTATTTATTCTAGGAGCTAAGGGCACCGTGATTAAATTAGTCAGTCTCCACCACTCAGCCTTGGTTTATGTGAAGTTAAAAGGAGCCTTTACAATTTTTAAAAACTTTTTTATTTTATATTGTGAGTGCATGCTAAGTCACTTCAGTCGTGTCTGACTCTTTGCAACCCTGCGGACTGTAGCCCACCAGGCTCCTCTGTCCATGGCATTCTCCAGGCAAGAATACTAGAGTGGGTTGCCATTTCCTTCTCCAGGGGATTCTTCCAACCCAGGGATCGAACCCACATCTCTTATGTCTCCTGCACTGACAGGCGGGTTCTTTACCACTGCGCCACCTGGAAAGCCATTTTGTATCGGGGTATAGTCAATTAACGATGTTGTGATAGTTTTGGGTGAACAGTGAAGGGGCTTAGCCACACATAAAAATGTATACATTCTCCCCGAAACTCCATTCCCATCCAGGCTGCCACATAATATCGAGCAGAGTTCCATAAGCCTTTACAATTTTTAGTGCTTGCTTTCTAGTGGTTCCATAGATCACTGCTCTGTTAAGAATTTAAGGCCAGCCTCTCAACAGCCCCCTAACTACACACATTACCAACAAGTCTTAATTCTGTATCGCAGTTTTGTAGAAGCTCACCAAAACTCACAGAATATCCACAACTCCTTCACTAGGTCAACTACAGCTTCACAGCTTCTTTATATGCTGAACGGAATATCTAGATGTCCATACTTTGTCATGAAATTGTTTTAACGCATTTCTATTGCTTTTACTTGATGCAGTCACTATTTTTTTCAGAGACGGCTCTAATTTTCCAATTCAGTTCAGTTCAGTCGCTCAGTCATGTCCGACTCTTTGTGACCCCATGAATCGCAGCACACCAGGCCTCCCTGTCCATCACCAACTCCTGGAGTTCAAATTACTCAGTGCCAGTTTCTAAAATGAATACTATTAAAGGTATATTTAAAACTTTATCGCAAAAAGTCTCTTGAGAATGCACACAGCTACTGTGCGACTTGTGTTCAAACACACCATAGTGTGCCCAGAAGTTTTTTTTTAAATTTGTCAAATTCCTATCAACCCTTCCCATCCACCAGTCAAACCTTTATTGGAAGTCAGATGACTATGTCCTTGAAAAAGCAAGAATCGAGGATTATCTAATACAATACTACATGGGGGTAAAACAAAGTCACACCACTAAACAGCCATGTCTCCAACAACACAAACAGTCAGAGTCGGCTGGGAACGCCCAGCTACTTACCACTTGGTAGTTACTTGGGGCCCAGACGAGAAGGGTATGGCGATGGCCGGACTCAAAGTTATGAGTTACTGGAGTGACTGGTGATCCAGTAGAAGAAACGTTTATACTTAGGTTGTCTACGTTGAAAGTCATAAATCCGTTTGTCTATAATGGGGGGAAAGGGTCACAGTTTACACCGGAGCCTTGTTCTGTACTAAGTGACACCGCCATCCATACTATTTGACATTTCCAGGTCACGTTCATACACATCAAAAATGCTTTGGGGGGAGCTGGCATTGGTTCATCTCAGCTTCTGCACAAGCCCACCCCTGTGGACTCTAGTCTGAAGTTGTTTAGCATTACCACAAGAACTATGACTTTCATTCAGCATTTTACTTCCATTTTATGATAATAAACGCTATGGAAATTATTTCTACCATTGGGCAAAGAGCCGCATCAAGGAAAAGCAACAGCCTGGGTGAAAACCAACAGTGGCCTTTCCTAAGCACTGGCAGTCAAGCACTCTTTCTTCCTGCACAGTTATTAGTTTGGCGAGATCTAAGGGAGTGGTCCTCAACAGGACCTCAACAGGTGGCTGAACAGCAATGAGACCAGTTAAATCTAAACTTCAGGAGCTGGGATGCCAGTGTTAGAATTATCAAAGCTCTCCAGAGAAGAGAAGCTCTAATTGAGACCCATGACCATCCATCCACAGTAGGGTTTTCCAGCCTCAGACTGGCGTGTCAGTATCTCTAGATTCTATGAGTGTGTGTGTGTGTGTGTGTGTGCATGTTTAGTCACTCAGTCACGTCCAACTTTTTTGCAACCCTATGGACCTTAGTCTACCAGGCCCCTCTTTCCATGGGATTCTCCAGGCAAGAATATTGGAGAGGGTTGCCATTTCCTTCTGCAGGGGATCTTCCTGACCCAGGGATGGAACCGCATCTCTTGCACCTCCTGTTTACCACTGCACCGCCTGGGAAGCTCCTAGCTTCTAATAGGAGATGCCAACAGCAAAATCCCAGTTGTGACAACAAATGTCTCCAGAGATTGTCCAGTGTTCCCTGAGGGGCCAGAATGGCGTTGGTGGAGAACCACTGACCCAGAACCTTGCCCTTTAAAGTGTGGTTCGATGTACCAGCAAAAGCACTGTCACCAGAAAGCTTGTAAAAATGCAGCATTTCAGACCCACTGGTCACGAATCTGCATTTTAACAAGTTCCCTGGGTGATTCATAGACACTGGTCCAGAGTGAAGCCAGAATTAGATTAAAGATGAAGACGTTTCACTTTGGGGCTCATCTTGGGATTGCTCCAAGAACCCAGAAGATCGGCTCTCCAAACCCTATTATTATAGCTCGGGTCAGAAGAGGGAAAAGAAAGCTCACTTCTACTTACTTGAGACATCTGGTCACATGTCACTGTCGTTCCGGGAAAAGACACGGTCATGTTATTATTTCCTATATTCAGGACTTTGATTTGGACTTCATTTCCTTTGGGGAAGACGGGCAGAGTTTTCTGAACAAAAGAAAAGAGACGTGGCCTTGAGGTCCTTGGTGCATGTTGACGATGACCTTAACCTTGGCACTGTGATCCTATCTCCCTGGCTGAGGCAGCCATGTTGGCTGAGGCACACCAGGCATCCACCATGAAGCCCAGGAGGCCTCCATTCCCACGTCTCCTGGCACCCGTAGAAAGTGACGCTCGTCCAGAACATGGTAACAGTCAGCAAGAGGCTGCTCCAGCTCCTACCTGGCCACCTCCAAGTTAAACCTGGTCAAAAGATCCCAGGTTATGCAGCCCAGTACACAAAGGGTCAGAGCAACCATCCCCTACACGAGGCGGCTGTGGTAGGGCCTGGGATCTTCTTGGCCCCGATGCCAGCCTCCCTGCTCATAACTCTGGAAGCCCAGACCTCAGCCCTGGACACGGTGCTCTGAAGATCCCCTCACAACGCTTTATGGACTCCTACCTCACACTCTGCTCAGGAGTCCTGCCTTTTCCCTACCATGTCTTCTCTCAAATCCCAGGGTCACTGAGGCAATCCATGTCGATTTTAGCCCCATAGTTTTCCATAAAGTGAGTCATGTCCAAGAGAAGGTGAGCACACCCAAGTTTATGGCAGGATTACTGACAACAGCCACGAGGTGGAATGACCCAATGTCCATCAACAGGTAAATGGAAAACAACAGGTGTTAGATCCACGTGACAGACTATTCTTCTGCCTGAAGGGAGGAAACTCTGACATGTGCTACAACTTGACGACATCGTGCTCAGTGACATCTCAGACACAAGAAGACAAGTACTGTACGACTCCACTTCCGTGAGATACGGAGAACAGTCAGATTCACGGAGACAAAAAAGAAAGGTCGTGCCTGGGGGACTGGAGAGACGGAAAACAAGGAGCTGTTGTTCAGTGGGTACAGGGTTTCAGTTTTGCAAGACGAAAAGAGTTCTAGAGATTGAGGTCACAACCATACGGATGTTCTTAGCGCTACCAAACTGTACACGCAGAAATGGTTAAGATGGTAAATTTTATGTTTTATATATATTACCACAATTAAAAATTTAAACAGAGAGGAGGGAGGGAGGGAGAGACAGAAAAACAGAGATGGAGAGAGAGACAGAGAGTGAGAGACATGGGGTGAAGGAGTAGGGGGAAAGGAGGGGAGAGCAGAGAGGGTACGAGAGACACAGAGAGAGACCTTTTATCGAAGACCTGATCTCAGATGAATAGCCTTAGTCCCATTTTGAGCCCAACTGACATGTGGATGAGCTGCGAAACTAACCATATTGGGAATGTCAGAATACAAAAGGTGTCTTCCCATTAACAATTTCCCATTAATGAGCTTTTTGAAGGACTGTGTGAGTGACCAACCTCTTTTAACCAGATCTCCTAGGAGTTTAGATTGCAAAACAACAAGTTCCACAACCTTCCCTCCATCATAAAAACTGTATTCTGAATGGAAGCCCCCATGTAAATAAGGGCCATCTAAGTTTTCTCCTGAGTGTGCCCTTTCGGCCCTGCATCCTGGCCACGTGCTCTGCAGGGAGAAGAACCCGCAGGGCATGCTGACTGAAAGGGCACACTGCCCACAGCTCCAGGGCCTGCTTCACCAGACAGTCCCTGCCTGGCCCCCCTCACAGTCTCAGTCCTGGAGGAGGGCGTGCCCCCCGACCCACCAGGAAAGGCCACTGGAGAATCAGAAGGCAACTCACGTCAATGTCCACCTGCACGATGGCAGCCGCCACGAAAGCCATGGAAGCCAGAAACATGCCGACTGTCATCTTCTTCAAGGAGCTGGGGGTGAGTGAGAGGGCGGCTCTCAGGAGGCCGTGCGCCAGTGCGCTGAGGGCACAGCCCCGCAGGGAGCTCTCCTCCCCCACCCCCAACAAAACCAACTCCCCCGAAACACATGGACCCCAAGGGTCTCTCTTTCATTTTTTAAATTAAGCACACATCTTCTTTTACTTATTTTTGGCTGTGCCACAGGGCTTGAGGGAACCTAGTTCCCCAACCAGGAATCGAACTTGTGGCCCCTGTAGCGGAAGTGCGAGGTTGTAAGCGCTGGACCACCAGGGAAGTCCCTCCAAGGGGCTCTTTGGCTCTTATTCATGACCAAGATGAAGGAGGATCAACGTAATACAGTTTCTCATTTGCATTTGGACATTTAATTTCTAGAGACTCCTCTGTATCGTAGTTGAAATTTCTATCATCGGCACATGCCAGGGAGTCTTAATTAGAGGCTTCTGCAGATGGCCATTAAAGCACTATTATTTTAAGGGCAAATTTTCAGAAACGTCAGCACATAGACATCTGATTCAAAATTATTTCTTGGAAAACTCCCTCAGACACGTGGAATCGTGGGAGAAGAGCCAGACATTCCTACCACCAGGGGTCTGGGAGGTGAGGGAACACAGCCTCAACCCTGACCCTAAGCCGAGGGTCACCTACGTGAAATTTAAACCACACTTTGCGATCAGAGGATATACCACGGCATCCACGATGGGGACCATGATGACGATCAGGATGGCGTTCACCGTCTGCAGGTGAAGCGGAGAGGGGCTGTTACTGTCTCAGTGGTGGTTCTGAGCTCGGAAAGCAACTGAAGTATTTTCTCCTACCTGCATCTGATCCGGCTGGATTTCAATGATTCCCTAAAAGAGAGGGGGGATATCTCACTGATAAGTTCGCATAGAGGATCACTTGAGGGCTTGAAATGTTATGAGAGGGAAGCAGAAAGAGGGCAAAGGAATGGTGACCCGGGGTTGTCCATATCTCCATGCCCGAGACTTACAATTTTCCCACTCATGGTCGTTGCTTGCAGTGTCCACCTGGAGCCCTTAAAAAACAAATAGGCTTACTGCATCATTTGGGAACATGGGTTTTAAACGTTTTACAAGTCAGTGTGGAGTCTTTTACTAATCAGGAATGAGGTCTGAATTGTTACGGGGTTTAAAACTGTTTGTCAACATCAGGCTGGTCTCCAGCTCCACTGTGACTATAGGTGAGGACAAACCGCTTGCATTTCCACTGTTCAGTTAACAACAAATAGTACTCCAAGCCCTCACGAAGGATGCACGAAGTACTGCTTTGAGATAAGCTAGCTCCAATAGTTTGGCCACCTGATGCAAAGAGACGACTCACTGGAAAAGACCCTGAGGATGGGAAAGATTGAAGGCAGGAGAAGAGGGTGGCAGAGGAGGAAATGGTTAGATAGCATCACCGACTCAATGGACATGAGTCTGAGCAAGCTCTGGGAGATAGTGGAAGACAGGGAAGCCTGGCGTGCTGCGGACCATGGGGTTGCAAAGAGTAGGACATGAACTTAGCGACTGAACAACAACCTCCTTCAGAAAGACAAAAATGCACTTGGGAGGTTTGTTGGAAAGCTGACATCACCTGCAAGGTGAGAGCAGTTCCATACCCTGAGGAAATTCTCTATTCACTGGGGTCACAGTTTCAGGAATATCATAACTGTTGAGTTCTACTGCTGACAGCTAGACTGTCCTAAAGTGTAACTCCATCAAGAGGGTGATGGATTTAAACCCGGGCAGCCTATTGACATTCAACCTGTTTTGCAGTAACAGATGATGCAGGACTGTACAGGTGGATGTTATATAGCTCATGGAGAACTGGATATGTGAATCTTTCAGTGTAATCGATCACAGCCAGTCCCTCCGCTGGGAGAACAGCATAGAGAGTCAGCAAGTCTGCCACTGGCTGAGCTCTTAATCAAAGCCGGTCACTGACTACTTAATACACATTCTCTCTTTTGATCCTCACCGCCTTGTCCTGGGTCATTACACTTTCAGAAGGCTCACAGGATAACACCAGGTCACACAGCTGAAAGGTGCTGAGTGTGTTTCTAGTGCAAGCCTGATTCTAATAACTGGTCCCTGCCCAACATGCAAAACAGGTTAAGACGTTGGTCTAAATTCCATACTTTCAAATAAGGAGATTAATGTCTACACTTTTTTTTTCCCCAAGAGATGATATATCCTTTTAATAATCATACCTGTGCAATAAAACCATGCATGTGTGCATATTTTTTTCTTCAACTTCAGTTTCTAAAAGAAAGGCTATCTTATGACTTTGGCTCCTGAGTGTCATGCATTGGGTTTTCTAACCTTATTTTGAAAAATTCCTAGCTACGTGTTTCCCTGCTGTGACAAGTCAATGATGTGTTCTAGCTCCTGCTCTGGGAAGAATGACTTTGGCAGAGTCATTTCGCATTTCTCGATGGTACTTCTAGCCCAAGCATCCCATTTCAGTGTGCAAGATACCAAGTTTCAGTCTAAATATTCTGTGGATCCCATACAAGACAATACATCTTTTACTTGCTGTATCAAACCGGTCAATCCTAAAGGAAATCAACCCTGAATATTCACTGGAAGGGCTGTTGCTGAAACTGAAGCTCCAATACTTTGGCCACCTGTTGCAAAGAGATGACTCACTGAAAAATACCCTGATGCTGGGAAAGACTGAGAGCAAAAGGAGAAGGGGGTGACAGAGGATGAGATGGTTGGATAGCACCACCGACTCAATGGACATGAATTTGAGCAACTCAGGGAGATGGTGGAACAGGGGAGCCTGGTACGCTGCAGTCCATGGCGTCGCAAAGAACTGGACATGACTTAGCAGCGACTAAACAACACCCATCAGGAGAAAAATTCTTAGTTCTCACTCTGACTGGCAAGAGTCCTGGATACTTGGGTCAAATCTTTTGCAAGACTCCTATGGACATGTACACAGTGCTGTATTTAAAATGGATCACCAACAAGGACCTACTGTATAGCACAGAGAACTCTGCTCAATGTTGCGCTGCAGCCTGGGTGGGAGGGGACAATGGACATGCATATATGAATGGCTGAGTCCCTTGGCTGTACACCTGAGACTGTCACAACATTGTTAGTTGGCTATACCCCAGTACAAAATAAAAAGTTAATAAAACATTTTCCAAGGCTCCTTTACTCAACCCCTACCTAATTTTTCTTCATTATTTTGCCACCCAGATGTGGATAGAACCATCTAGAGTTAATTAAAAAAAAAAAGAAACCCAAGGTGATCTATTGGAAAAGACCCTGATGCTGGGAAAAGTTGAGAGCAAGAGGAGGAGGGGTGATGGAGTATGAGATGGTTGGATGGTATCACTGACTCAATGGACATGAATGAGAGCAAACTCCGGGAGACGGTGAAGGACAAGGGAGCCCGGTGTGTTGTAGTCCATGGGCTCGCCAAGAGCCGGACACAACTGAAGGACCGAACAACAACAAGGTGATCTAACAGTTACCATATAAATGAAACATGAAAAAGGAACTGGAAGAGAACATTTTCAGGAGCTAAATATGCCCAAAGCATGTTCTGTTAATGAAGATGTACAGAAACATAGTTTCATATTACCTGCTGATCAAACAAGGCCCAGAACATGGGGAGAGGAATGTACAGGAACATCACCCTTGTAACCATCTTAATTTGAGAGATGAGCCGCTCCTGCAGTTGGAGGAAGAGAGTGTGTCAGTCACAACCCGCCACAATCAGCTCAGCTCTCCCGCAGTGCATCCAGAGACAAGCTGGGAGGTGAGTCATTGCTCCAAGAAATCTATCACAGGTTTCTTTAGAAAACCCCAAATTCCTAACGTATTGAAAACATGAATGAAAACATCTTTAACACTTGAGGTAAGTTACTCGTTTCAAGGTAAATTCACTAAATGTAAATCCCACCACCATCACTTAACTCTTCCATATTTGATCTAAAGTTATGTGATGACATATAACTCAAGGCCAATGATTCCACAGGAACGTCTATGGAAAGGTGATACTGTTTCTAGATACATTATATATCACTGTTTCTTAAGTTCTTTTCAGTGCAAACAAGCTCTCTCATGTATCGTCTTCTTTAAAATGCTAATAAACTAGATGAAGATACAACTGATAATTTTATCCATGTAGCCTTAATAACATGAATTGCAATCACTGGGGCCGTTGCAGCAACAATCATCACTTACATCATATTTCTCGCTAGCCCAGTCCAGCCAGTGCTCCCTCTTAGGAAATTTCTTACTCCGATGCCTAATCCTATTTTTGATGGCAAACTGAAAGGAAGGAAGAACAAGCAAGTTTCAAAACAGAATAACTCCTTTATCAGTGAAACACATTTCAGTTGAACTCCCTTCAGTGGAAGACTCAGGAGAGAAGACATGCGTCATGACGATGCTAAAGCCCTAACATGCGTTTATTTTTAACCTCTCACTAACTGGGAGTGTTTGAGCTGCAGTAAACAAAACCACACTGTTACTACTTCACTCTCTGGATTCTTTACAGAGCAGCATTTAATAGAATTACAATCTTCTAATGGGAAGCTGTGTTCATTTTTAAAAGTTATTTTCTTGGCCTAAGTTCCTGAAAATAAGATCACTGACACTGTCCACGCGTCTACTCTGGATATACATTATGAAACCTGGCCTCTCCATCTTGGTTTCACTGCTCCCTGACCAACATCAGACGTTGCTTGTCATTTATAAAGAAGCGAAGAGTCCCTCTGATTTGTTTTTCCTTCATTGCTGATCTTATTTTAAAGGTTCAAGAGCTATTTTTCCATCCCTCTCATTTTGAGTTCTATTTGTGTCCTTTTCCATTTGGTAAGTTTTATAAGAAACTTCAATTTATCAAAAGAGTAAAGGCCACCAAGAAAATGTTTAGAGCAAAGCCAAAGGTTCATGGAGATTTAATTTAAGGGAGGCAGGAGGTTTGGGGGTGCAGGGGTGACGAAATGTGATTGAGAGAGAGGAGTACTGAAACACTCACCCCAATGCACCTGGCAACTTTAGACATGATGTTACCCTGGGGCTGGACCTTCTTGTACATTCCACTGCCAATGACAAACACGACTGGGGAGGGCAGAAGAAGACGTGTCAACAAAGTGTTTGACAGAATTATCTGTGACCCAGAACATGTGTTTTTATCTGAGTTATGACCTTATTTTGGAAATACTGGGACGACTCAAAGGGTGGGTTTACCGCCTTCTCCCCCAGGTTCCACGGTGGTTTTGACTCTAATAATCACAGGGGCTTCTGAGAAATATTACACTGTGTTTTCATATGCAAACATTGAAGCCTAATACCATCTCCTTCCCAGAACTCAGGGCAGCTTGCAGACGCTCAGTACAGCTATTTGAGAGTGAGTCCTATTCCCCTTTAAAGGGATAAGTGCTTTGACAAAGCAGATTAATGCCTTATTCTACAAGGGCAGAGAACACAGCTTTAATTTTCTGGGGTTGCAATGGGAAGAGAAAATTTTTTCTTCTTTTTTCAGATCTATAGACAAAAAATAGGAATTAATCTGTTGAAACTTTTACTTAATCAAATGTGGCAGAATTTACTCTGTGGTCATGGGACAGAAACAGATCTGTCCATCTATGCATCTGCAACTACAGCTTTATGAAGGTTAAAAGTACTTTTTCAGTGAGGTCATTCTTTCATGGATCTTCTTAGAAAATGCATGGTATTGTGAAAATAACTTGGCAGGGGGGCGGAAGTCTTTCTGGAAGAGATTCTGAAAAACAATCCCTACGCTAGGATTTCTGATTATCCAACACCACAACTCAGTAGTTTTAAAACACTGATGGATTGTTTGATGATCTATTTGTTTTTGTCAGTTTAAGAAGGCTTGAAGTTTTGACAGGTGCCAGCTCTCAAGCATATCTCCAAGTAGGTGGCAGACTGTGGGTATTCTTTAAAGGAAGAGAGGTTTGCTTGTATTCTCACTCAATGCTAATTTTCTTCAATCCAGCCCCCACAAATGTGAGATAATAAATTTCTGTTATTTAAACCACTCAGTATGTGGTGTTTTGTTATGGTAGCCCAAGGAAATGAAGACATCTACTATCTTTCAAATTGGACTATCTTCTGTGGAATACACTTCCCACTTTCTAAGCAGCCAATGCCAAGAACTTAACGTGCAAATGACTATACACACATACTCCTCCCAGAGGGAAGATAGTCTTAAAGAAACGTTTGGAGATGATACATTTCAGAAAACAGGTTTGTTTAGAAGTATTTAAATGACTGTTGGAGCAGGTTGCCATGTCTTTAGGTGAGTTGTCGATGATAAGAACAAAAGCTTTCAGCCATAGGTTCACCTCGTCCAACAGATTCTATCTTAATCTTAAAATTCCTTCTTTTTAATCTGCCTAAATAGTTTTAACTTAAATGTCCCACTCAAGAGATTCCTTTTCCGGTAGACTCTTTTTTTCAGCCTATTCTCTCTGAAACAATATGCCAACTCTATTTTCTTTGAATTCTCAGAGTATGTTTAACATGGGATGGCAATTCTTTGGGCTGAGTACTATTACAGTTTGTTACGTGAACTTTTAAAAGTTGGTCACAACAATATATGCGAGGGCCTGACCTGACCACAGGACTGTATTAATCTAACTGACTTCTACTTACTCAGAGATACAGCCATGAGTGCAGCAGGAACCCCAAAGGCCAGGGGATAACAAGCTTGCTTACTGTGAATTCCGCATACTTGAACTGGGGGGAAATGACGACATTAGAATTCGCTATGGCAATGGTAGTACTCATTTAGTTAAGTTTTTTAAAAAATCCTTAACTGGTAATTACACATTGTTTTCATTTAATTTTCTAGACTTACTCATTTGTCTTACTGACGTCATTGCCAGCTAAGCAAAGCAGCTTTGTAGCGGAAATAGCAGATGAAGGGAGATTCTAACCTTAGCCTCTAAATAGATATCTAATACCAGCCCAGCCAAAATCAGTGGGAACCCTTATGTTCTGTGGACTTACTTAGGAGGGGAGATGAAAATGACCTGGGTACAATAACCTGAAGAAAGTGGGACTCAGAAAGTAAAATCAAAGGGCCCTGGAAAACCAGGATTGTATGCCCCTGAATTCATGCCGTTTAGAAAAGTTAGGGATCTTCCTGGTGGCCTAGTGGTTAGGACATTGCGCGTCTATGGCAGGGAGCACAGGTTTGATCCCTGGTCAGGGAACCAATATCCCTCAGGCCATGTGACATGGCCAAATAAAATTAAACTAAATTTTAAAAAGAAAACAATCAGATCACCCAGAGCAGGGATCAACAAACTTTTCTGTGAAGAGTCAATAAATCTTGTAGGTGGCAGACCTGTCCTACCTACTCAGCCCCGCCTTTGCAGGCTGAAGCCAGCCACAGATTATACACACACTGATGGCTTTGTCCAGATTTCTGAATTTGGCCTGTGGGCCATAGTCTCCCAACTCCTGACTGAAGATCTATTTTAGCTCTGAAATCCGAGGGTTGGTAGGGGAAAAAATTTAAAGACTCTGGAAGGGGCAACAGAAATGACTGCAGCCTCCAGGAATCATCTGATCCTAAAGGGGTTTGGCTTTGTCTTTGATCAGCCATCTCACAGTTCTGCAGAGAAAAAAGAGTCGACTAGGCAGAAAACTGAAGTCATGCCGATGTTTCCTGCTCATGACTGTACAAGCAATTCCTATTCACAACAACGCAAAATAATGTCCCCACCCAATAAAGAGCATAAATCTCAGGCAAATCCTTATTTACACTGATTGCAGCAGTTTTCCAGTTCCCTCACTGACTAATAAGTTACATAAAATCTTTGTAAAACATTCATTTCATATTTGTATAAGAGCCATGATTTTCCTTTAACAACTATCCTATTATACATTCTTCCAATTCAGACATGCACAGCACACACTAGAATATAGTAGAACCTGGAGGTGGAGGAGCTTAGAGGAGGCAAGGAAACATAATGTAAGAATAAAAGCTAGTAAATGTTCATACAGAATAAGTTAGAATGAGATTTAAATGAAACTTGTCTCATTTAAACAAGTTACATGAGATTTAAATCTCTTCAAAGTACTACTTCAGGCAGAAATACATTAACCCCATGAATTATCTCCTTCCATAATTCATTATGATTTGAGCTGTGGATACCATGGACACACCAAAATGGACACCTATTTTGGTCTCGTTTGTCCCCAAATATTTCCTTCCACGTGGGAAATTCATAAACTCTTAGTGGAGTGCCGGCAAGCACAAAGATCTGAGGGCTGTGGATAGCTGTTATCTCTTTCTCTTTCTTGGGGGCAGTTCTTTTAGAAATATCTAGTAGAAAATGAAAGGAAAAAGGAAAGAAGACGATAGGAAAACAAATAAAACCTAGCCTGCTAAATTCTTCCTGACTCACTGAATGTCACTGGGGAGCAAGGTCTGAAGGCAACTGGCCTACCCAGTTTAGTTTCCAAATAGCCTCTCTTAGCTTTTACCATAAATAAGAACTTTGCATTAACAATAATATGGAAAAATCAGGGTGGGAGAGGGTGGGAGGTGGGAGGGGGGTTCGAGAGGGATGGGACATATGTATACTTATGGCTGATTCATGTTGCTATATGAGAGAAACCAACACGATATTGTAAAGTGATTACCCTCCCATGAAAAATAAGTAAATTCAAATTTAAAAAGTATAGAAAAACCGATTGCTATGCTAAGGATAGTTTAGTTTCTGCAGGGGTCTCTAGGATAAGGGATTCTAATAAGATTAGAAAAAGAGATAAACTCTGAAAGAAAAGCAGTCGGTATTCTAGATTTCACTGAGTCCTCCAGCACGTATATGATGGCTGAAATGTTATGAGAGAATGGAGGGACAAACCAACCAACAAATTCTCAACCTTTCCACCTGACTTCTCCTCACAATTAAAAAAAAAAGAATAACCAAGGTCCATTTCAGATATATATATATATTTTTACCTCTGAGCATGGGGGTGATGATAGTAGAAAGCAAACTTCCAGCATTAATGGCCAAATAAAAGATGGAAAAAAATCTGTTCCTTTGCTTTTCCTGTAATAGAAAGGATAAGGTATGATGACTTTGGCTATACAGCCAAGGGTCAACTGTAGCTGATGATCAGACCTGACTGTGAACCTAGCTTTGGTCAGTGTCTTATTGTCACGTGTACCCGAACAGCCTCCAATGGAGAAAACACTTTGTGTCGCTGGGATCTGATTTATAATCGCTGGGTGTTTTATAATCATTGATGTGGTTTCAGTGGAGGCACATGTGCTTACCTGGCCCTCTTCAAACTGATCTCCACCAAATGCAGACACGCAAGGCTTTATCCCTCCAGTACCCAGAGCGATCAGGACAAGGCCAATCATGGAGAGCGCCCTGCGAAAGAGGTGGGGATTCCGAAACATGAAATCCTTACAAGTAGGAGCTTCTCTTTCCCCTAATTTCCCTAAGATGACCAGGCACACAGAAGGGATTCAATGTGTATGAGAAGATAGTTCGCAGGAATGCAGTCTTGACAGCTGAATGAAACTTGAACTCAAGGGCCTTCAAATCCGTACCTTTATCTAATAATTTATCATCTAGAAAATCTGAAACAATGTTTTGAGTGTGGAACAAAGATTTATGTATGGAATTCTTTTGTTACCTTATAATTTTTAGCAAAAGAATGTATAAGTGAAATTTTAAGCATTGTCTCTGATACAGTCATAACAGACTTGAAACAGTCTTTAGAAGATTTTAGAAAACATGATTTAATTGCAAAGCAGAACAGCAGTTTATGTAGTAGGATCTTAACTTGTTTATAAGTACAGAAGACTGGAAAAAAGTAGAGCAAAAGGTTTATAACTTTTTTATAATAAAGAGATCATCATAATAAAAGGGATTAAATATGATCTTTAAATTTTACTTTTGTATTTTTCAAGTTACTTGTGTTTTACCTCCTGAATCGAAGAAAATAACTCATAGGATCTACCAAAACCTTAGTTTTGTTAGATTTATAATAGGTTGCTACAAATTTTGAGCTTCCCAGGTGGTGCTAGTGGTAAAGACCCCATCTGTCAATGTAGGAGACATAAGAGACATGGGTTTGATCCCTCGGTTGCGAAAATCCCCTGGAGGAGGGAATGGCAACCCACTCCAGTATTTTGCCTAGAGAATCCCAGGGACAGAAGAGCCTGTAGGCTACAGTCCATGTTGTGAAGAGTCAGACACAACTGAACTGACTGAGCCTGCACTCACTACAAATTTCAGATTTTATAAACACTTATTCCATATTTTCTTGGTTGTTAATACTGCTTTAAAATGCTAAAAATATTTTATGAAACAGATAAAGTCAAGGACGATACTTCACATAGCAAGAATTTTTTAAAAATTAAAAAAAATCTTTTTTTAAAAACCATGTCTGTCTTCCTGGATTAACATCTCTTTCAGCCTATTTGCCTCTTAAAACAACTTGTCTTTGGTGGTATCACTCTAAGCATTTTAAAGGACAACAAAAACATAGCCAGTTGAATATTATACAGCCTCCACTCTCAGCAGGGTTTCAGTACTAACCTCACAAAATAAAATAAGTCACTATGCTTTCTTATGTATGTACTGCCTGCCAGGCAGTGTTCTGGGTTCTCCACCTGGATTAATACACAGGCAGATATTATTACAAATGAGGACACCTGGGCATGAGGTGAAAAACTTGCTGAAGATCATACAGTGAGCAAGAGGCACAGGCAGAACTTGAACCCATACAGCCTGGCACCAAAGTACATGTTCTTAATTGACATTGTAGATTAGAAAATTGAGGCATGGAGGAGATAAGTTGGCCCAGGTCTTACAGCTCGTCTATGGGATACAGACCCTGGGAGTCTGAGCTGTGGGCTGAGTTTATACCTACTGGCCCCCAACAACACGGTACCCTGGGGGGACCATGCATGTCACATCCAGGGACTAGTCTGGAAGGCAATCTGATTAACCAACAAACCAGAAACACAAGATACTGCAGATACTAATTTGAACTTCAGGGGTATTTTCCTAACCCATTAGATGGTTTACTATAGATCCAGGAACTGAAGCGAAAGACCAGGAAGCGAAATAAATCTTTACAACTTGTCTGCTAGGCCAGACTGTTGTGAAGGGAAATTCACCTCATAGGAGAGCTGGTGTCAGCAGTACTTTTCATCAAGAAAGCAGAACATCAGACTGGAACAAACTGAATTACTGAAAAATGAGCAGAGATGTGGTACAAGACTGAAAAGTGAAGGTACAGAGTGTTGAGGAAACCTGGGGAAACCGAGGATCAGGGTCCATGTGGTCAATGTCCCTCCAGGAAGATAGAGATGAACACAGACACCCTGTGCGCTGACCGTGACTCATGGAAGGTGCACCCAAGACCCCAAGCCTCCAAGTGAGCAGTGACTCCAGACAACGGTTAGGACAGTTAGGTCCTGAAGACCCAACTCTGAGGCAGTTAAACACCTCTCTCCATGCTGATGAGGAAGGAAAGTCTCCCTTCCACTTATGATGAAGTTTCAAGTATTCTATGTGCTAAGTTCCTTTAGTCGTCTCTGACTCTTTGCAACCCTATGGACTGTGGCCCACCAGGCTCCTCTGTCCAAGGGATTCTCCAGGCAAGAATACTGGACTGGGCTGCCATGCCCTCCTCCGGGGGATCTTCCTGACCCAGGGATCAAACTCACATCTCTAACGTCTCCTGCATTTTCAGGTGAGTTCTTTACCACTAGTGCCAGCTGGGAAGCCCAAAGTTTCAAGGAAAATGATTAAAACTTAGAGCAGTAAAGGGAGAAGGGATAAAATAGGAGTTTGGGATTGGCAGATACAAACTACTATATACAAAACAGATAAACAACAAAGTCCTACTATATAGGAACTGTATTTGATATCTTGTAATAAACCATAATGAAAGAAATATGAAAAAGAATATGCATGTATAATGGAATCACTTTGCTGTGCATCAGAAACGCAACACTGTAAATCAACTACACTTCAATTTAAAAATTTAAAAAAAAAAAATGAGAGCACCAAACAAGCAGCTAGTGAGAAGGCGGGGGTAGGGCCACAGTTAACATCAACTCACACGTGCACAGAAATATTGTCCAGGGTTCCATCATGGTTGAAGTCCGTGAGGTCATTAATTGAGCTCACAGCAATGACTACCTGCCCAATGGTGTAGACGATGGACAGTGACACGATTGTCCTGTGTTAAAAGAGGTCAAGAGAATCCAAGTCAATTGCACAAGGAACATCCACTTCCGACACCAGCGCAAAAAGGCCTCTGCTTCCAATTTTCAAAAGCCCAGTCACGAATGTCCTTGTTCCTCAAATTGGGACAATAACTGGATACCCCTTTTTTTTTTTTTAATTAATTAATTTATTTATTTTTAATTTTTACTTTACAATTCTGTATTGGTTTTGGCATAGATTGACATGAATCCACCACAGGTGTACATGCGTTCCCAAACATGAACCCCCGGATACCCTTTGAAAGGCAGCCTGCTGAAGAATCTGGGCCCCAGCAAGTAGGCACTGAGCAAAGTTGTGGCTGGAGGAGCCTGGAGAGAAGGAAGATCTGTTTTCTCTTTGAACTATGTGAAAGACTCAATGTCTAACTAACAAAATGAGGACCTGCATCTCTGAACAGTGAGAGAGCATGATCGTGTATCTGGTAACAACACTTGGGCAGGAGTGGTCCATTGGTTAATTTTGAATGATACTGACTTATTTTGAGATGGTGAATATTCCTGCCTCCGCCCACATCACGCATTTCAGCTGGAAGAGCGTGTATTTCCTTCTGTGTTAAGTCCAAGGAAAATTCCCGAGGACCACCCCCACCCCCCCACCACTGAGGGTGCTCTTGGACCTCTCCCTGCATGACTGGCTAAGCACTCCATGCCCCACTGTCTAGCAGTTTGAGCCTTTCACCTGCTGGGGTGTTTTCAGGGAGCTTCTTTGTTCTCCCAGCCCTTAATTCCTCATGCATCATTAACAGACGATATTCCTGCTGCTATTTCAACATGAGACAGGAGGCCAAAAATCCTACCAACGTTACTCACATCCACCCTGCTGAATGCCAGGCCGCCGCTGAACTCTGGCCATATGAAGATGAGCAGAAATGGGGCCTGGGACCCTCTCCCCAGAGTTTTTTACGTTCCCTAATTCTTTGTGCCCTGAGCCCACCATGCCAACTCTCAAGGCTTATCTTCATTACTCGTTGACATGCTCATTAACAAGAGAGCTGCCACGACTCACTTGAACTTCCCCAGCCAGGAGTCAGCGATGAGAGCTCCGAGGATGGGCGTCAGGTAGCACAGGGCGACGAACGTGTGATAGATGGCAGTGCCCAGGTTGTCATTCCAGCCCAGGAAACGTTGGAAGTACAGGATCAGGAGTGCTTTTTGCAGAGGGTAGTGGAGGAGGAGATGGCAAGGAGGTGAGCAGTGGCAGAGGTAACTCGGGCTCCTCACTGATCGGGGGTGGGGGGGTGGAGTGGGGGTGGGTGGGAATAGGGGTGAGGGGTGTCGAAAAGGGTTACCTCTCATTCCATAGTAAGAGAACCTTTCGCAGAACTCATTGACCACGATGAAGAAGATGCTCAAGGGGTAACCAAAGCAGCTCTGACAAAGAGAAAACAGTCTGGGCTGGAAACAAGCTCCTCCCTGGTCCGGCATCATCAACGAGGATGAATAGCAGAAACCAGCTGGTGTGTATTTAGTAACTTACTGCAAACCCTCCAGAGGCGGGATCCAGGATTAAGAATTTTTTATTCCCTTACACTCTACGTAGCGACAACAACAAAATGAAGGTTTTTCTTGCTTTACAGTTTTATTGTTAGCCTGACAAGGGCTATACAGGCAGACCTCAGAGATACAGCGGGTTTGGTTCCAGACCACCGCAGTAAAACAATAACTGTGATAAAACAAGTCACACAAGTTTTGGGTTTTACGGTGCACACGAAAGTCACGTCTACACTATGCTGTGGTCTGTTAAGTGCGCAATAGCATTATGTCTAAAAAACAATGTTTAATTTAAAATGCCTTATTGCTGAAAAATGTTAACCACCATCTGACAACACAGGGTTGCCACAAACCAAAAACACAGTCTCTGCGAAGCATGGTAACACGAGGAATGCCTGTACACAGAAGTTTCTAAAGAGAAGAAAAGGGACTCAGGGTGGTTCCCTGGTGGATGCTAGATGCACGTTAAGTGAATGGGGCGCAGCTGTGGACAACGAGGGGCAAACCAGGTTGTAAAGCTTACAGCTTACATCATGAAGCCACATAGGGAAGGAGGAAGGAGACTCACCTTCGGCACGGACATTCCTGAAAGAAAACAAAACGCCACAGTTAGAGGCGCGTATGCCGAGCGCTTTTTGCTGAGTCTGAGCTCAGCCCCTCCGGCCGGCCGGGCCGCTGGGGGTGTTGTCCGCGGCGCTCGGGCCCCATCCACGGTCCAGGGCTGGGCCCTGGCCTCTTTGCTGAGCGGGGCTGGGCCGGTAGCTGCGTTTTCTTTTCATCAGCTCCTCATCAGGGCAAATGAGTGGTCAGGATGGAGAACCAGAGACTCAGAGGATCTGCCGCAACCGTTTCCTCCTTGAGAGGCCTCAAAGGCTGCCCAGCGCCCGCGGGATAAGACCCCCAACTTTCGGAATGTCCTTCACGGTCTCACGAGGCCAGGGGGTTTGGGTGAAGGTGAGAAAACAGAGATAGAAAATGCGGATGCACACCCGAGACGTGGTGACAATCCCATCTCCGCCCGGCTCCCCAGCCGCCTTTCTTTTTATACTAGGCTGTGGTCTGTTAAGTGTGTGTGTGTGTGTGAGAAACTTGCTCAGTTGTGTCTGACTCTTAGCGACCCCATGGACTGTCCATGGAATTCTCCAGGCCAGAGTACTGGAGTGGGTAGCTCTTCCCTTCTCCAGGGGATCTTCCCAACCCAGGTCTCCTGCATGGCAGGTGGATTCTTTACCAGCTGAGCCACAAGGGAAGCCCTGGTAAGTGTGCAATTAAACATTGTTTTTTAGACAGAATGTTAAGTGTGCAACAGCATTCTGTCTAAAGAGAAGGTTTAATTTTAAAATGCCTTTCTTCCCGCCCAGCCCCCCAGGCACACAGGCTCCCGGACACCCACCCTGCCTCCCTGTCCTCACACCCACAGCCCTGAACTCGAGACAGTGAAGCCACCTCCGACCTCCCTGCATAACCAGAGGGCAATAACCGACAGTCTCCACCACCACCTCCCCGCTGCCGGAAGAATCACGGGGTCTCCAGCCCCTCATCCCCAGAGTCTTTTCCAGCACCCGCTGCCCAGCAGGGGCTTAGCATCAAAAGAGGGACTTAGAAGAGCAGAAGAAAATGGGTGAGGATCCAAGTGAGCTGGCACCAACGAGGTGCCATGGACGGCCTCCTCCACCTTAGCTGTGCCCTTCACCCCCCTTGGCCCTGCCCTATTGTCTCCCCGGAACTGTGACCAGAGCTCACCCAGAGTCTTGCCCGAGTCCTCGTATCTCCTGCCTGGCATGCTGTGGTCCACGGGGGCACAGAGTCAGACAAGACTGAGTAAGCAAACAGCAGCATCTCCTGTGCTGCCCCTGTCCCTGCACACCTTGGCCCCTATTTATCAGGGGCTGTCCCGTGCTATTTCACATGCCTCTGTCCCTGGGGACCCACCCCCTCTCCACCCCCTCTCCACCCCCTCACCCCAGCCCCACTGACCACAGCTTCGAGTTCCTTAGAGTCATGATCCTCAGACTTACGGCTCTGTGACTCCTCAGCTCTGTGTGTGTGTGTGGCATATCCAACTCTTCATGACCCCATGGACTGTAGCCTGCCAGACTCCTCTGTCTATAGAATTTTCCCAGCAAGAATACTAGAATGGGTTTCCATTTCCTACTCCAGGGGATCTTCACAGTCAGGGATTGAACCCACATCTCTCGTGTCTCCTGCATTGGCAGGCGGATTCTTTACCACTGTGCCACCTGGCAAGCCCATGAGCAGAGCTTCTCAAACTGGGGCCTGCCTCAGAACCAACCCTAGGGCTTGAGAGAGCAGTTTCTGGATCCCATGACCAGAGTTGCTGTCTCTGGAGGCCTGAGGAGTAGGTTGCATTTATAATAAGGAGGAGTAGGTCCCCCGAGCTTGCATTTCTAACAAAGTCCAAGGGCACGTCAGTGAGTGCTGCTGGTCTGGGGATGGTCCCCTGCGACCCACATGCAGACTGTGAGGTCGAGTTGCCTGCCTGATTTAAGTACCTAAATTTTATCCCGGCCCTGGGCACCTCAGGACGCTCCTGGGCCCGTGTCTGGGGCAGGGGGTGGAGAAATGGATACAGAGGCTGAACAACTCGCTGGCGTCTCCCTCACGGCCCCACTGCAAGCTCTTACACCTTCCCTGTTCCAGGCCCTTCCTCTCCGACTGGCCGCCTTGTATTTTCATCCTGTGCTCGTCCGGGGCCCTATCCCATAAGACACAATTGCAACTCTCTCTGAGGAACCCCCTTCTTGGCCTGGACCACGTGGTCTTCCAGGCCACCGGTCTTCCTTCCTGAAGCCGGTCCCGCTGGGCTGCGGGTAACTATACTTTCCCCCGCCTCACATGAGACACCTTCCCACTTAAGAGTCCCTGGTAGCTCAGAGAGTAAAGCGTCTGCCTACAATTCGGGAGACCTGGGTTCAATCCTTGGATCGGGAAGATACCCTGGAAGAGGAAGAGGCAACCCACTCCGGTACTCTTGCCTGGAAAATCCGATGGATGGAGAAGCCTGGTGGGCTACAGTCCATGGGGTCCCAAAGAGTCGGACGCGTCTGAGCGACTTTACTTTCACTTAAGAGCAGTGATGCTATCTTAGTCCTTATTCTCAAGGTGAGAGAGATGAAAGTTCTGGAAGGAGATTCTTCACCGCTGATGGACTGGTTTTCTCCCCAGTTAGACTTTCTAATAGGAAGGGGCTGTTCTCCGGGGCAACATGTGAGGAGTACGGCATGAGGTTGGATGGGAATGGGATCCTAGTCTTGTTGCTGACCCCATCCCCCTGCGCCCCTGGGCAAGCCCACCTCCTCTGCATGCAGCCTGCCTATCAGGTGACGGGAATCCCACCCATCTCCTAGGTTGGCTATGAGAGTCCATGGGGGAAGCCCCGGCCCCGGGCTCGAAGCATCCTCCAGGGGAAGCTGCTACTATTACAGCATCCTCAGCCCCTCACATGGTGCTTTTCACAGACTGGAAACCAAATGTCTGCCGAGTGAATACGTATCCTGAAGAACTAGCCACTCCGGTCCTCAAGGACTGTGCTTACATCCTGGCTGCTTCACTGCAAAGTTCCATTAGCCCCTCTGGTGAACCCCAGTGCCCCCATGTCTTCCCAATCCCCACATGGTTTGGCCCCAGGGGAGCGGTGGCAGGAGATCAGAGGGTCAGGGCATTTTCCTCCCTGGCCACTTCAGACACCAGAGTCCTCAAAGGCCAGCCGCTCTGCCCTCGATGTGGGTCCTCTCTCTGCACACGACTCTCCTTTGACGTTTCTGTCCTGGCTCTGTACCACTTCCTACTGGTGGCAATGGTAAGGCCACCACTCTGGGTACCCACCCGTCACTTAGGGAGCCCTGGCCCCCACCCCCATCTAAATGTCTTTTTGAGTATGCCAACTATTTCCTGATGGGACTCTGGGGGATAAACAAGCCACGCTTCACCCTCAGACTACATGCTGCCGTGTTTCATCAGCAGAGTGGGGAGAGGCCCAGTCTGCTGTGAAATCAAAGGACCTCCTAGGAAGATGCTTTTGCAGAGCTCCACAGGACGAGCCTGCTGGCTGCATTTGAAGCCTGCCCGTTTGTCTTCTTGGGGACCTGGTAGGGCCGTACGATGCTCTGCCTACGTAAGACTTCAGATAATGTGGCCTTACCAATGCATTCCAAAGACCAAACAAAGTCATGAGGTTTGTCCACACCAGAGGTCAGGTTAGTTCTTGTGATGGGCCTTTTAGAGAAAAGCAGGAGGGTGTGAACACCCAGATGACAGAGACAGCCTGGAGCTTTGCTCCAGTCATGGCTTCACTCATTTCTCATAAATGTTGGTCTGCAGGGAAGACTGCCGAGTCAGGGTGGCACCTGTAAACTTCTGGCTGAACATTATTTAGCATGGGCTTCCCTGGTGGCTCAGCTGGTAAAGAATTCACCTGCAATGCAGGACACCTGGGTCCGATTCCTGGGTTTGGAAGATCCCCTGGAGAAGGGAATGGCTACCCACTCCAGTATTCTGGCCTGGAGAATCCCATGGACCGTACAGTCCATGGGGTGGCAAAGAGTCAGACAAGATTAAGTGACTTAACACTGGCAAAGGTTTTGTTTAGTTCATACATGAATAGGGTTCAGTTCAGTTCAGTTCAGTCGCTCAGTCATGTCCGACTCTTTGTGACCCCATGAATCGTAGCACGCCAGGCCTCCCTGTCCATCGCCATCTCCCGGAGTTCACTCAGACTCATGTCCATCAAGTCCATGATGCCATCCAGCCATCTCATCCTCGGTTGTCCCCTTTTTCTCCTGCCCCCAATCCCTCCCAGCATCAGAGTTTTTTCCAATGAGTCAACTCTTCGCATGAGGTGGGCAAAGTACTGGAGTTTCAGCTTTAGCATCATTCCTTCCAAAGAAATCCCAGGGCTGATCTCCTTTAGAATGGACTAGTTGGATCTCCTTGCAGTCCAAGGGACTCTCAAGAGTCTTCTCCAACACCACAGTTCAAAAGCATCAATTCTTCGGTGCTCAGCCTTCTTCACAGTCCAGCTCTCACATCCATACATGACAGAAAAGAAACACTAGACTTCATTACAACAACCATCACACCCAAACTACGTTATGGAAAATGAAATTCCTACACTCACTCAGGTGAAAATCTGAGACTGAGCACCCAGTCGTCACTCAGGATACCTTCTATTTTCTGAAAGCTGTGTCTTCCAAGGAACCACTTTTATTGCTGTGGGGGATCACAATAAACTGTGGAAAATTCTGGAAGAGATGGGAATACCAGACCATCTGACCTGCCTCTTGAGAAATCTGTATGCAGGTCAGGAAGCAACAGTTAGAACTGGACATGGAACAACAGACTGGTTCCAAATAGGAAAAGGAGTACGTCAAGCCTGTATATTGTCACCCTGCTTATTTAACTTCTATGCAGAGTACATCATGAGAAACGCTGAGCTGGAAGAAGCACAAGCTGGAATCAAGATTGCTGGGAGAAATACCAATAACCTCAGATGTGCAGATGACACCACCCTTATGGCAGAAAGTGAAGAGGAACTAAAGAGCCTCTTGATGAAAGTGAAAGAGGAATGTGAAAAAGTTGGCTTAAAGCTCAACATTCAGAAAACGAAGATCATGGCATCTGGTCCCATCACTTCATGGGAAGTAGATGGGGAAACAGTGGAAACAGTGTCAGACTTTATTTTGGGGGGCTCCAAAATCACTGCAGATGGTGATTGCAGCCATGAAATTAAAAGACGCTTACTCTTTGGAAGAAAAGTTATGACCAACCTAGATAGTATATTCAAAAGCAGAGACATTACTTTACCGACTAAGGTCCGTTTAGTCAAGGCTATGGATTTTCCCAGTGGTCATGTATGGATGTGAGAGTTGGACTGTGAAGAAGGCTGAGCACCGAAGAATTGATGCTTTTGAACTGTGGTGTTGGAGAAGACTCTTGAGAGTCCCTTGGACTGCAAGGAGATCCAACCAGTCCATTCTGAACGAGATCAGCCCTGGGATTTCTTTGGAAGGAATGATGCTGAAGCTGAAACTCCAGTACTTTGCCCATCTCATGCGAAGAGTTGACTCATTGGAAAAGACTCTGATGCTGGGAGGGATTGGGGGCAGGAGGAGAAGGGGATGACAGAGGATGAGATGGTTGGATGGCATCACGGACTTGATGGACGTGAGTCTGAGTGAACTCCAGGAGTTGGTGATGGACAGGGAGGCCTGGCGTTCTGCAATTCATGGGGTCGCAAAGAGTCGGACACGACTGAGTGACTAAACTGAACTGAGAGGTTGCTAAGCTCTTCTTTCATAGATTTCAGATGTAATGGATGGATATAACACTTCAGTTAGCATTTAATTAATACACCTGTGTCCTCTCAGGGCTGCTGTCTGAGGCAGCTCAAGTGCTCAAGCATTTGAACTCAAATTTCACCTGTCGCCAGATTCTGTTGACTTTGGTATAGTTGTGTCTATCATTGATATACTGACAGTAAATCTCATTGGCATATTCGAGTGGTCTGATGTTTCTTGAATCACTCATGGGTCACTTGGTTTTAATTACAGATCAGAGTAAAACAGCTTACCCCAGGCACACAGTAATTGTGGAATCAATGCCGGCCCTTGTTGTTATCCTAAGCCTAGCAGTGCTTTTCGCTCTCTTTTGGCTACAGAATTTGGTAAAATAAATGCACATCATGAACTTCTATGATCACTGACTTTTGGGGACAGCAGGAAAAACCAAGAAAGACACATGGCTGCTTCCTCCTCATTAATGGAACCGTGCCATGAAGGTGACTATAGCTGAGTACCTAACGAAGCACGTTCCACATTTTGAACCATTTTGGGATGGAAACCCTAAATGGACTATTTTATTACTTAGAAACTAGTAACTCCTTCGTGAACACGATGGGTGTAAAGGGTGCTTTTCTAGGATGCGGACTTGGGAAAGGAGAGGATGAGGCATCTTTGCGGGATATAGAGAGAGGCTTGCTCCTGCAGGCAGAGGAAAGTGTTCCCTATCATCGCTGAGACGGAAATCAAGGGAAAGATTGAGCACTGCATGGTTTATTGAGGATGACATTTCTGAAGTCGCATGGTGTGGGAGGCAGAACTTTGGTCCCACAAAGATGTCCACATTCCTGATCCCCAGGGTCATGTGGATATGTTTCCTGCCACAGCAAAAGGGACCTGGCAGGAGTGATTCAGCCAAAGACCTTGAGGGCAGGCACTTATCCGGGATCATCTGAGAGCTCCAGTGTAATCAAAAGGGTCTTTAAAAGAGTCAAAGGAGGAGATATGAAGACAGAAGCAGAGGTCGGGATGATGGCCACCTGCTGGAAGGCCACCACAAGCCAAGGAAAGTGGTGACCTCTAGAAGCTGAAAGGACAGGGAAACAGGGAAGAAGCCTGCTCATACCTCGATTTTACCCCATGTCAGACTACTGACCTCCTGAGCTCTAAGACAATAAATTTGTGTTGTTTTAACCCACTAAGCTTGTGATGATTTGTTACAGCAGCCATAAGAAACTCACACACATGGGTTTGTCTCAAGCTCTGCAGATGTAGGTCTCGTCATTGTTTACATGGGCTGCCCTAGTGGCGCAGATGGTAAAGAATCTGTCTGCCTGCAACCCAGGAGACCTGGGTTGGGAAGATCCCCTGGAGAAGGGAATAGCTACACACTCCAGTCTTCTTGCCTGGAGAATCCCATGGACAGAGGAGCCTGGTGATTCGCAGAGAATCAGACACAACTGGGGGCTTCCCTGGTGGTTCAGATGGTAAAGAATCTGCCTGCATTGCAGGAGACCTGGGTTTCATCACTATTTACATAGATCTAAAGACTCAAACTTCCTAACAAGTTTTATTTCTTGGCAAAATTTCCTTTTTATCATTTTTTTCCTTAAGCAACATTTTCTATCTGAGGCTTAGGAGTCTGTATGTGGCACCTGCCTTCTTAATGGAATTTGGCAGAATCTGTAATTAATTGCTCAGTTAGTTTCTGCAGGTTCAGTTCAGTTCAGTTGCTCAGTCATGTCTGACTATTTGCGATCCCATGGACTGCAGCATGCCAGGCCTCCGTGTCCATCACCAACTCCTGGAGTTTACTCAAACTCATGTCTATTGAGTCAGTGATGCTGTCCAACCATCTCATCCTCTGTCATCCCCTTCTCCTGCCTTCAGTCTTTCCCAGCATCAGGGTCTTTTCAAATGAGTCAGTTCTTTGCATCAGATGGCCAAAGTATTGGAGTTTCAGCTTCAGCATCAGTCCTTCCAATGAATATTCAGGACTGATTTTCTTTAGGATGAACTGGTTGGATCTCCTTGCTGTCCAAGGGACTCTCAAGAGTTTTCTTCAACACCACAGTTCAAAAGCATCAATTTAAGGCTGTATATTGTCACCCTGCTTCTGCAAGTTACTGACTCTTCATTACCTGTCTCTAAAGTGGGACTGCTGCCTTACAGGACTGCTGTTAGGAATAAGGGTGTCTGAAATTGGTTCTGTAAACCAAGAATAAAACGAGTTTCCTTGATGATGGCTCTTGTAGGCTGTGTATATGCCTCCCCAAATCAGTCACATGAGACCCCAGCGAACACAATGCTCCTGCTAGAACACACTTAGCCTCACTCCTGGCAGATGCAGCTTTGGAGCTGAGGCGAGAACTCCTCTTACAACATTGGCTCTGCAGCCAGTTGGTGGAAGGACATGGGGCTTTGAAATCAGCTTGGAGATGTTCCTCCCAGCCATGAGGATCTGGTCAAAGCACTCAACCACTGGATTCTCCATTCCTTCATCTAGAAGTGCTAACACTTTCTTTGCCACTTGGTTGATAAGATTGAACCTACATTAATGAAGTTTGTTATTAATTGCTTCCCAGGAAAACATCTGGGTAGTGTGGGTGGATGTTTGGCATGGACTGACTTGAAAATACAGACAAGAGTGCCATGGGAGCCCAGGCAGGGGAGAGAGGTGGTCCTTGAAGAAAGAGGCCGTCCCCTCCAGGGGCACTCTCATTGATCAAATCAGAAGGTCCTTATGATGTCACTAGGGGGAGTTAGGTCGTGGGATGAGGAAGTTGTGGACAGAGGAAAGTCAGACTTCTCAAATACAAGCCACTGGCAAGCACGGACTTTCAATCAAGCTGCTCTCAAACGGGTAGCAGAATAGTGCGTGACCACATGAGTGGCTACAGGGGTTAAAGGAACATTTAAAAACTCTCCAGTGCAGCAGTTCTCAAAGGGTGGGCCCTAGACCAACACCAGCAGCAGCAGCTCCTGGGAATTCAGTGGAAATGCAACTTCTTGGGTACATCGCAGACACGTGGAATCAGAAACTCCGAGGGTGGAGCCGGCTGCCTGCATAGTGGCAAGCCCTCTCGGGATACAGTTTGGAGGCCACTCACTCATTGCCCAGCATCGCAGGAGGGGACTGGCGCGCCGTCAGGCACTAGGCAGTGCTCCCATCCAGGTGATCAGCTCCTATGATGTGAGTCTGGCCTTGGCTCTTCATTCCCTGTTTCTAAGCTCCGTCCTCTATTTACCAGGACGACGGTGACCAGCAGACGCCTTGCTTCGCCTTCCCCATCTCCTGTCCACCCCACTGACCTGAGTGTCCAGGGTGGAGGCTCTCAGGACCTCCCTCAAACCTCTTAGGCTCTGCCTCCTGCACGGCCTGGCCTCTGCCAGGGACCTGACTTCCATCGCCCTTCACCCCAGCAGTGGAGCCAGGCCTCCTACCTCTCCCTGCTCCTGGCTCCTGCATGGCTCCCCGCGGCATGAGGGCAGCTAACACCTCCCCTTCCCGCCCCTCTCTCCTCCCTTAGATCCTTTTAGTCTCTTTACAACCACCCTGGACACAGCGAGCTGTTCTGACTTCTGAAAAGAGTTTCAGAGCCTCACGTATCATGTGATTGCCCCCTCCTTTTTTTTTTCTTTTTTTTTTTTTTTTAGAAAATACAGCATTGGTGACTTCAAAAAGAGCCTGGCAAGAGATGCATCAGGTGTAATTGCAGCTGGCGACGACAGAGGATGAGATGGTTGGATGGCATCACCGACGCGATGGACATGAGTTTGAGTAGACTCCGGGAGTTGGTGATGGACAGGGAGGCCTGGTGTGCTGTAGTGCATGGGGTCACAAAGAGTTGCACATGACTGAGAGACTGAACTGAACTGAGGCTTGGTGGCGAAGCATGGGGGAAGAGGCACGCTGGCTTGGATTTTTTTTTCGACCAAATTGACCAACTTTGATCAAGAAGCCAAAGGGCTTTTTCCTTCCTTCAGTGGGCTTTTGCCACCAGAGTCAGGCTTGTTTCAGAGCAGACAGCCTACATCTATCACCCAAGGCCCTTGTTTTCCGGAGGGGCTCTTCCTGAGGCTGGCTCTTCCTGACCCTGGCTCTTCCTGACCTGATAAGTTTTTTTTTCCTTTCTGGAATGTCTTGCCACATTCCCCCACCTCAGGGTCCCTGCTTGTCCACAGGACAGGGAAATTTTGTGCAATTTTGTGCAGTTTGGAAAATCGTGATCTTTCTGGCCGGATCTTGCCCAGGGGCACAGCTTAAGAGTGGAGAATGGCTCAGTGGCCCCAGGCACTGCCTTCCAGCCTGGGCCTGCTCTGGGGCCTCTGGACAGGGCACAGCCTGTACCCCTGGGGACTTGTTTTTATAGAAATAGCCTCTTTTCCACAACTCCCTTCATCCCCACTGAGAGAACCTATTCTTCCCCTGCTACATTGACAAACAGCCACATAAACCACCTGCAGTTCAGGAGACCCGGGTTTGATCCCTGGTTCGGGAAGATCCTGGAGAAGGGAACTAAACCACCATCACCAGACCAGACATCCAACATGCTGATGTGTGGTTTCCTGAAAGCCATTTAATCAAGTTCCTGGCTATCCTGCCAGCACCACTGCGAAAAGCAAAAGCGTTATCAGGCCTTTGAGAATAGGGAACGTCCACTGAACTCTAACAACCTGGAGCTGCTTGAGGAATGCGGGGAAACCAGCGCTAATGGGACGGTGGAGGTTTTATGAAGCGACTCTGGCCAAGATCCCAGGGCAGGGACCAGACATCTTGGGCGCTGGCCACCTGGTCGCCCGACTAGAAAGGCATGGGGCTCTCTGTCCAGCGCCCCTTCCCCACCCCCAAGCAGACAGACATGGCATACGAAGCCATACGAAGCCATCTGGCTGCAGCCAGGCACTGGCTCCCGGCCACAGGGCCCCTCACGACCACGCTGCCGTCATCAGCCTGCTGCTTCACTGGCGCCCTTTTGCTGGGTACCGGGAGGCAGGGGGGTGCGTCTTCCTGTGTGCGGATGCAGCAAGCTACCTCGGGGCAGCTTTCACCACCCAGCAGCCGGACCTGGTCCTCCATGAATCTGATGGCCAGATCTTCATCTTTCTTGAAGCTGTCTCCGCCTTCCCTGAACGGGGGGGGGGGGGGGCCGGTTCCCCTGGTCAGGGGTGAGGCTGGCAGTCCTTAGTTAATGCCCCTAGGGGCACTTCTGTTCATTTCTCGAACAGAGCGGCTTAGAGCAATGGAAAGGTTATCATCTCGCGGTTCTGGCTGCAAGGCGGAGCTGGTTCCTGCAAGGCTGTGAAGGGCGAGTCTGTGAGGGACCTGTCCCCCAGCTTCTGGTGGGTTGCTGGCCAGCCCTGACGGTCTCCGGCTTGTTTCAGCATCGCCAGATTGCTGCCTTCGTCTTCACCTGGTCCTCTCCCCGCTGCTGTGTCTGGGTCCAAACCTCCCCGTCTTTCTAAGCACACCAGTCACACTGGACTGGGGCTACCTCCTACAGGGTGACCTCACCTGGACTGACTCCGTCTGCAATGACCCTGTTTCTATGTAAGGTCACATTCTGAGGTACTGGGAGTCAGGACCTCAGTATATGGACCAGGAGGAGGCAGGGGGTGGGGTGGGGGACACAAACCCCAAACAGAGAGCATTTGTAGGCACACTCCTGGGCTCAGTTGCTCAGTTGTGTCTGACTCTGTGACCGCATGGACTGTAGCCCACCAGACTCCTTTGTCCATGGGATTCTCCAGGCGAGAATATTGGAGTGGGGTGCCATGCCCTCCTCCAGGGGATCTTCCCAACTGAGGGACTGAACCCAGGTCTCCTGCCTTGCAAGTGGATTCTTCACCATCTGAGCCACCGGGGAAGCCCAACCTGCTAGTAATACTTTTTTAAAAAAAGATTTCTATAAAGAACTGTCTAGAATCACAGGCATAAGAGGCCCATAGAGGCCGCCTCTGATGGTTTTATACATCACCTGCAGCTTTCAGCATCTTGTTTCCATAACCACAGGTCTGAATTCCTAACGGCCATTCCCATTCTCCCTCAGAAATAAATCAGCTCTGGGCGCCCCAGATCTAAGCCCCCGGGACGTGCTCAGAGACAGTGTATTTCTCTACTGCGGGGAGAGAGCAGCCAGAGTTAGTACTCAGTAAGCTCTTACGCAAAACAGAAAGGTCCAGGGACTGGCCTAAGTTCTGCCTCAGGCGAAGGCTAATCAGTGACTCAGGGGACGAGTTTACTGGGGGTTATGAAAACCATCCTTGCTCTCCAGGGATTTCCTGTATCTGCACCTGGACATTCTTTTTTTTTTTTTTAATTAATTTTTTATTGAAGTATAATTGCTTTACAGAATTTTGCTGTTTTCTGTCAAACCTCAACATGAATCAGCCACAGGTTTATGTCGGGAGCCGCGTTAGACATTACTGACAAAATGGAGGCACGGCCCTAAACTCCCTCCCTTTGTTCCGTAGGCATGGACCCGGAATGAAGGAGTTAGGCTTTGTGATTCTGACTTGTTTTTTCCTTTCCTCGGCTGAGTTGACTGAAGAGAATATTAAGGTGCTTATTGTTTTTGAGAGGAGCATGAGAAGGCATAAAGCCTTCTGCAGCTGTGCTCAAAGAATAATTCATCAAGTTAATCACTGACATTTGTTCAAGGACTTTTACAAAAAAGTGTTCCAGAGTGAGCACACAGGCCGCAGCTTGAGGCCATGGAAGGGATTGCTATCTGAAGCCCATTTGTGAGAAAAGTGTTTATGGCAAAGGAGTTTGCTGAATTTAGGGCTTAGGAATAATTAAAATAGTTAGAAGCTAAAGATTTAAGGATTGCTGTAATGTTGCAATATTCTACTACAGCTTATAGAAATTAGAGACTTTAGAGATATTATTAGCTAGAAGCTCTTTCTCAGAAATAGTGAGCTTAGGATACTAGGGGCAAACAGGACTTAGAAAGATAAGAATTAAACTGAGGAATGTGGTAATTCGGCCCAGACATTAGCATGAGTTACAGTGTATTCACAAGGACTCATGAGAAGAAGTAGATAAGAGAATCGCTGAGGGAGGAACTCCTTTTGAGGGGCAACAGTGATTTTTGGAGAAAAATAAATCTGGGTCAATGGGAACTAAAAATATAAAACCTCTGACCTAATGCTTTTGTAAAAGTATAAAAGAGAATCATAAGCTTGAAATAAACAGGCAGTCCAAGAAGAATGAGAAGCTGCCTCAGTTTCTCGCCGACACTACTCACACCTTCAGGTTGAATCCCTGGCTGCTGGAGCTGGACTCCGGCAGGTTTACATACATCCCCTCCCTCTTGAACCTCCCTCCCATCTCCCTCTCCATCACACCCCTCTAGGTTGATACAGAGCCCCTGTTTGAATTCCCTGAGACATAATGCAAATTCCCATTGGCTATTTTACATATGGTAATGTAAGTTTCCATGTTACTCCCTCCACATCTCACCCTCTCCTCCCCTCTCCCCGTGTCCATAAGTCTGTTCTCTATGTCTGTTTCTCCACTGTTGCCCTGTAAGTAAGTTCTTCAGTACCATTTTTCTAGATTCTGTATATATGTGTTAGAAGGTGATATTTATCTTTCTCTTTCTGACTCACTTCTCTCTGTATAATTGGTTCTAGGTCCATCCACCTCATTAGAACTGACTCAGATGCATTCCTTTTTATGGCTGAGTAATATTCCATTGTGTATATGCACCACAACTTCTTCATCCATTCATCTGTTGATGGACGTCGAGGTTGCTTCCATGGTCTAGCTATTGTAAATAGTGCTGCAGTGAACAATGGGATACATGTGTCTCTTTCAATTTTGGTCTCCTCAGGGTATGTGCCGAGGAGTGGGATTGCTGGGTCATATGGTGGTTTTATTCCTAGTTTTGTAAGGAATCTCCACACTGTCTTCCATAGGGGCTGTATCAATTTACATTCCCACCAACAATGCAGGAGGGTTCCCTTTTCTTCCCACCCTTTCCAGCGTTTGTTGTCTGTAGACTTTTTGATGATGGCCATTCTGACTGGTATGCAGTGATATCTCATTGTTGTTTTGATGTGCATTTCTCTAATAATGAGCGATGTTGAGCATCTTTTCATGTGCTTATTAGCCATCTGTATGTCTTCTTCGGAGAAATGTCTGTTTAGGTCTTTTTCCCACGTTTTGATTGTGTTTTTTTTTTTTTTTTTTTCTGGTATTAAATTGTATGAGCTGCTTGTATATTTTGGAAATTAATCCTTTGTTAGTTGTTCCATTTGCTATTTTTTTCTCCCATTCTGAGGGCTGTTTTTTCACCTTGCTTATAGTTTCCTTGGCTGTGCAAACGCTTTTTACACCTGGACATTCTTATATTCTACAAGAATACCCTGTAGGGATTTCCCTGGTAGTTCAGTTGTTAAGACGCTGCCTTTTCAATGCAGGAGGTGCGGGCTCAATCCCTGGTTGGGGAACTAACATCCCACATGCCGAGTGGCCAAAAAAATAAAATAATACTAAAATGGAGGCTGGCAAATTTTTAAGGAAAAAAAAAAAGGAACATTCTGTATTCCGAACTTAAGAGTGAGGCTGACTCTAAATGGTATGACAGCTGACAGTGAAAAAACAAATATATTCTCAGGGTAAAGACAGACCATGCCTCAGAGCTGTTGTAAAAGGAAACAGGAGAGAATGGGAGAGGAGGGGTTCCCGGCCTCTGGACGCCACCACCACGGTGAGTCCCATGCACCCAACAGGCAAGGGAAACAAGTGTATTATTACTGTTGGCCCTGACCTGAATATCCTCACAGGAGAACACAAAGCCTGGGGCATGCAAGTGTTACTAAATTAAAAACAAAACAAAACACTAAAACCTATCTTCTGGTCTTTAGGGGAGTTTCTTTGGAAGCAATTAAAAATAAGTTAAAGACCTGAAATTTTGGACATAAAGATTTTTTTGCTCTAAGATGTTAAACTGTGACTAGAAAAACTGCTTTCTGATCATGGTAATAGTGAAGTTAGGCTGAAAAACTAGGTACAGAATGCAAATGCTTTCCTCTGTTGATATTTACGTTGAACACGGCTCCATCCTGTCATGAGAATACAGAAGAATATCCGTAAGAAATTTCTAGAAGTAGAATGCTGATAAAACATTGTGTGTACTTTAAATTTTATCTGATATTACCTAACAGCTCTCCACAGAAGTGTTAGGTGACTGGTCAATAATTGTTCCTAACAATTCCATAACAATTTAGTTACATATATAAATATATATATAAATAAACAAAAAGCTAAACACTATTCATAGTTAAAGATTGCCTGGAAACTTTATCCACTGATCCAGAACACAGTATAACAGAGTCTGGACATTATTTTTAGAATTAATGAGGTAAATCACCCATGTCTATGACATCACTGTGAACATTTCTGATTCACCTACTATTACGTACTTGGGGGTGTGTTTACAGACCAGTTCTGTTATTAAATAGACTGTTGTTCAGGATGGATTAGAGCTATGACTGAAAAATCCATCTGTCTTGCTGGGGGAAGACACTAGTTACTAACTGCAGCACCTAAATTGAGGGCCACAATGGAGCGATCTATGCACACTATGAATATTTCCTAACTAAAGTTATTGATAAATAATACACATATTTCAGAGAGAATGTTTTCTAGTACCATTTACATTTTTAAGTAAGTGTTAGTCACTCAGTCATATCTGACTCTGTGATCCTACGGACTGTAGCCCACCAGGCTCCTCTGTCCAAGGGACTTTCTAGGCAAGAATACTAGAGTGGGTTGCCATTTCCTTTTCCAGGGGATCTTAACAACCCAGGGATCGTCTCCCTCATTGCAGGCAGATTCTTTACTGTCTGAGCCACCAGGGAAGCCTGCTTCTAGTACCATGTATAGGGTTAAACAGTGTTCTCCCAAAACTACGGTCCTTTCCATAATCTTGGAAGGTAATCTTATTTGGAAATGGGGTTGTTGCTGATGTGAAGACTGGAGACAAGGTCATCCTGGGGTAGGATGGGTTCTGATCCCATATGACCGGTGTCCTGATAAGAAGACAGCCACGTGCATACAGAGGGAAGACAATGGCCACGTGATGATGGAAGCAGAGACGGGAGAGCAGTATCCACCAGCCAAGGCATGCCAGGCTGGCTGAGAACACCAGAAGCCAAGAGGAAAGGCAGAGAATAGATCCCCCCTATGGCCTTCAGAGAGCATGCCCTGCTGACACCTGGGTTTCTTCCAGCCTCCAGAAATGCGAGACAATAAATTTCTGCCATTTTAAACAACCTGGTTTGTGATACTTTTGTTACAGCAGCCACAAGGGAATGAATACATCATGGAACTTACGTGTTTGGACTAAATGAGAAAAACGTTTGTTCCTCTAAGAACGTCTCAGTCATCCCTCCTGACATGTCCTAATAGAGCTTACACGAAAACCCTGCAGAGAGTTTGAAATGCTGAGTCTGAGCACTTTTAACAGGTCTTCTTATGGTTTGGGAATTTTCTGGTCTTAGGTCTGGTCCTTGAACCAAACTTTCCTGACAGGCACAGCTTCAGGGTCACACATCTCCGCGAAATCCAGGTGACTCAGAAATGCAGGCTGACAGCAGTCCAGGGGGAGGTGCGGGCTGGTCTCCAGTCTCGGAAGGACTAGACCTTCCTCCTTGCTCAGCACAGTCTGTGGACAGTCGCATCCCTATCTTGGCTGTAACACCTTCCACCTGCTGAGACAGTCCTGTATCCCCGTCCTGCCTGCTGATAGGAGCTGCACCTGGACCGGGTCTGGGCGGCCAGTCCTGTTCACATCGACCCCACGGGGTGACCCCACCGTGTTGTTTCCTCGGGGATACATTTCTGACCTCTGTAACCAGGGGACAAAGTTCCGAAACCAGCGATTCCCTGCTTCTTGATGTTGCAATCCCAGGGCTATGAGTCAACGGTTTGCATTCATCTTCTGATAATACTGCCTCTTTCTTTCACCACCATCAGGGAGGAAGGAGGAATGTCCTGAGTCCACCCTTGTTTTTATTTCCCTCTTGGCTCACCTGGGACGCCCGCCTACTTTCTCTCCTGCCAGAGATGGAGCCGAGATGTGTGGAGAATTATGTCCAAGAGCAGCCACGGCCCAGAAAAGTGGGAACAGAGCTGGCTGGCAGTCCCTGCACCGTGGTTCCATTCGTCAGCTTGACCCCAGGGAACAGGTGGCTCCCTGGAAACAAGCCTGGTGGCTCAACCAGCCCCTGGAACAATCCCCCAAGCTGTCTCTGTCCTTCAGCAACTCAAAGGGCAGTGGGGAAATTATTGATCAGAAATCCGAGTAAACCAAAACTGGAATAATTCCACTCAGGACATTTTGTGGGGATGCGAAGGGCTATGCGAAAATTTATCATGAAGATGGCAAATTCTCCAACCTTGACGAGACACCGTACATGACTGCTTTCACTGGTCTCATAATAGTTTATTTCCCTCAACTGTAATTCGGTGTGGGAAAATGTTGCTTATGGGCTTGTGCTTCTGCCCCTGAGGATATGAGCTTCTTCAGGGCAGGACAGTTTTGTACCCTTATGTGGTAAAAGTACAAAAACAAAATACCTGCATAAATAGGTGATTCAGGTCAACCCGTGCCAGCCTTAGCTGGCTCCCTTCGCGAGCTAAGCTTCCGATTCTAGCTACTAATGTGTCCCAAGTTCGGTCATCGAAGACAACCCAGGGCCCAGACTGCACTCGATCTTGCTACAATCTCATTCTGGGGGCACAGTAGTAACATGGGGACGTGGGCGAGGGTCAAGAAAAGAAAGTTGTCGTTTAGAGTCACGTAGGGTGGTGATTCTCAAAGTGTGGTCCTGGGCACTGTCAGGAGCAGCAGTATCTGGGAACTTGTAAATCCTTGAATCCTGCCCTGACCCACTGATACAGACATGTTAGAGCCGGGGCCCGGCCACCTGTTAGGATAAGCTCTAGCTCAAGTGATCCCGATGCAGGCTGGAGTCTAAGGCACACCACTGCCTTAGAGCGTGTGTGCTGAATCACTTCAGTCGTGACCATCTCTTTGCAGTCCAGTGGACTGTAGCCCGCCGGGCTCCTCTGTCCATGGGATTCTCCAAGCAAGAAGGCTGGAGTGGGTTGCCGTTATGTCAGCCTAAAAGGACCCAATGTCAGAAGTTTTCTCTTCTTACTCTGGGGAGGAAGAGGTTCTCCTGAGGTTCAGATGCCCTCAGCCCCCTCTGGTGTGGGACCCCAACCCCCCACCCACCCCCCGCCCAGGCTTCTGGCCGACTGCAGCAATGCCAGCCTCCCTGGCCCTTGGCTCTGTTCACAGGTCTACCCAAGAGCTTCTAGGAAGAGGAGAGAATGTGGAAGGACTTGTAAAGGCCCAGGGTTGAGGGACCTTCCCGGCTGTCCCTCCTTGTATACTCAGGCAGGAAACTGGCATGAAAAACTCTTCTGAAGGACGTGCGAGGCCAGCAGGAAGCGAAGGGCTGGGGCAGGGGTGTGATAACAAAGTGAATGAACTGCTCAAGTTGGCCCGGAGGCCCTGGCCTGGGTGTCGGGGAACTTGCCTCCTAGAACCTGAAGCCCCCTCAACTTCCGTTTTCAGAGGCCCATGTGGGGCACATAACAGAAGCAGGATCTATGGTTTTCTAGAACCAGAGCGAGGGGAGGAATTTGTGAGAACAACTTCAGCATAAATCTTTGCTAAGCTCTTGGCCAGGGGGTGGGGTGGGGTTACGAGGAGGAACACTGAATATTTGAGATTTTCAGCAAAGGCATCCCCAGCCCTCCAAAGGCCTCAGAGGGGGCTCCCCCGTCAAGGCAGGTCAGCCCTGGCCTCCTCTGCACCTCGACTCTGATAATCTCACATGTTCACTGAAGCAAAGGTCAGCAAGCAGCTATGGCCTCGTGCCAAATCCAGCCCTCTGCCCTTTTCTACAAGGCTTGCAAGCTAAGAATGATGTCTATATTTTAAAAGAGTTGAAGAACACACTTAAAGACTATTTCGTGACACCTGCAAGCTGTATACAATGTACATTTCCATGCCCATCAGGAACATTTTACTGGAACACAGATTTGCCAATTTGTTTCATATTTCAAATTCCAAGGGTGGAGTTGAATAGTTGCCACAGGCACTGTGTGGCCTCCTTAGCCAAAGATATCTCCCATCTGACCTTTTTCAACAAAAAAGTTTCCCTAAGAACTTTTCCTCACTTCTTTCCCTCCTGCTGAATTCAGCGAGTGTCCCCCTGCAGTCATGAGCAGACCTGAAACAATCCTGGCATCATCTCAGTCACAGATGTTTGCTCTTAAGACGGGAAGTCACTGCTGCTTTTTAAGTTAAAAGACATTTCCTAATTGTTTCATTTATTAGCTAGACCCAGATATCGAAAACTTAGGACCTGAGTAAATACACAACTCTGGCCACCTGATGTGAAGAGCTGACTCACTGGAAAAGACCCTGATGCTGGGAAAGACTGAGGGCAAGAAGAGAAGGGGGCAACAGAGGATGAGATGGTTGGATGGCATCATCCACTTCATGGACATGAATTTGAGCAAACTCCGGGAGCTGGTGAAGGACAGGGAAGCCTGGCAGTCCGCGGGGTCACAGTCAGACACGACTGAGCCACTGAACAGCAAGAGAGATGCAACTGCTGTCCGAACATAGACTTTTTGTTGCTTCTCACATGCTATGCCTATCTCAGGTGCAAAACACACAGAAGAACCCGTAAACCCTGAAGGGTCAATCTGTAAACTACAAAGTGTGTTCACTGGGGACTACATAGTGTTCATTCACTGGTAATCAGGCAGCAGACAGCGACCTCGCCTGCAGCTACCTTTGGGAAAGTTCCCATTCAGCACAGAAACTACTTAGGTGTGGAGATCTGAAAACCAAAATAAATATTTCGGAGCACCTCCCAGGAAAGCTGCACCGAGTGACAAGCGGATGGTGTTTTTGCAGCGAGACCCAGAGCACCTGCCCAGGTCCGCCGGCCAAGTGGCGCTTTGATGGCTGCAGGCGGGAGGAGGCGCACGCTCAGCACCCCTGGAAACCCCAAGTGTGACCCACTTGCCCAGCCCCACTGCCTCTTGGACCAGGGTTCCCTCTGGGGTCACCGGGCCAGCCAGAGGCAAGGGAAGTGCCAAGAGAGCCTACCCGCTTCCCCCCTGAGGTTCTGCGGACCCCTCCCATCACCAGCACCACCCCGTGCAGCCCACAGCCCACAGGGTGGGAACACAGAGGCCGTGGATTCCCAACAGGTGGGCAGGTCAAGGTTATGGCGTTAGTTCTTCCGACGAGCGTCTGCCACCTGGGGGCCCCTCCCTCTGCGCTCCCTCCTCAACCCCCAGGACAGGACAAAACTTCCCCCTCCGCCCCCGCCCCCGGCTTCGGCTCCGCGGACCCCCGGTGGCCTCTTCCCGCCGCGCGGAGATGTCCCGGCTGCGCCCGCGCATGGCCGCCCGCGGTGCCAGCCTTCCCCGCTCCGCGTGCACGCGCGCAGGTCCCCGAGCCGCAGGTGGGGATCGCGTGGCAGCCCGGCCCCTTCCCGGCCCGCCGGGAACCCCTCCGCAGCGCCCCGCCTGCTCCCGGCTTCCCTCGGCTCCCCGGGACCCCGGCCTGCCCGGGCGCCTACCCATGCTGGCGGCTCCGAAGGCTCCCTGCGACTGGCGAGCGAGGAGTCCAGGTGGGAGGAATCCGTGCTAAGGTGTTTCCTGTGACTCGGTTTCCAGGCCCTGCCCAGCACCTGTGCAGCTGGAGGTGTGCAGGCGGGGCAGCGGGGCTCCACCCTTGGAGGCAGTGGAACGGCAGGGGCAGAGGTCGGCGCCCCTTGAGCCCCAGAAGGGGGACACCTGTCGGCGGCCCGCGCCTGGACTCCGCTCCGGCCCCCGGGGGCCGCCAGAAGGGAAATCTGGGCCGGGATGCCCTGTCTTGAGCGTGCATCTTAGCCAAGGCGGGAGGGCTCATGAAATGCAGGGTCCCTGGCCTCACCTGGATTTGCTGACTCAGTAGATCGGGGTGGGGCCTGAGAATCTGCATTTCTAACACATGCTCCCACTTCGGAAAGCAGTACTGTGCTGGGTAAGCACCACCTCTGCAAAAATGGGCGGAAGCTTGGTCAGTTCAACGTCTGTGCGTGCTGCAGAAGTGTGGCTTTTACCTGGCCTGTGAGCTGTGGAAAGCATTTCTGGAGAACTCTATATTTCCTTCCTTTAAGAATAACAAAACCAAAAATAAGAATACAGCTAGGAGTTCCAGATCTTTTTTTCTGTTTACTCTCACTTGAGGAGGGCTTTTGTACTCTGCCAGCACTGAAAGGAACATTAAAAGGGAAAAGGAAGGTGAGTTTCTATTGTCTTTTTTAAAAAAATCGTGTAAAATATACACAAAACTAACCATCTTAACTATTAATGCACATTAAGTGGTATTAAGTACACACACACCGTTGTGCAACTGTCACCATCAGCCATCTCCAAAACTTTTTCATCTTCCTAAATGGAAATTCATTGGAAAAGAGCCTGATGCTGGGAAAGATGGAGGGGAGGAGAAGAAGGGGACGACAGAGGATGAGATGGTTGGATGGCATCACTGACTCAATGGACATGAGTTTGAGCAAACTCTGGGAGCTGGTGAAGGACAGGGAAGCCTGGCGTGCTGCAGTCCACGGGGTTGCAAAGAGTCGGACACAACTGAGAGACTGAACAACAAACTGAAACTCTGTACCCATGAAATGCTAACTCCCTATTCACCTCCCAGCACCCACCATGCTACTCTCTGTCTCTATGAATGTGACTCTTCAAGATACCTTATATAGCTGGAATCATTCAAAATTTGTCCTTGCCTCTTACATGTGTTGTAACGTCTTCAAGGTCCATCCATGTTGGAGCATGGGTCAGAATTTCCTTCCTTTTAAAAGCTGAATAATATTCCACTGTGGGTACACATTTTGTTTAGCTGTTCATCTGTCTCTGTCTTCTTCTGAGTCTTAGCGATGCCCCAGGCCACGCTGACCGGAAGGCTGTGGTCTGTAGGGAGAAACCCAGGCAGGCTCTTCCTAGAGGTGGAGAAGTATAAGTGAAGAACAAAACTCCAGGGGATGGAAGACACCAGCCCTGCTGATCTGCTCTGTGTTAAGCACCCCAAACAGCATTTCCAACCCTTCCTATGTCCACCAGAGCAATCAATCCCATTTTATATTAGGAAATGGATGTGATAGAGTGGGGAACTAGACAAATGACGGAGCTCTTCCCCAGCACAGCATGGCACCGTTTCAAGCCAGCTCTCTGCTTTCACAGGCCAGGTCATTTCTGCTGGACCAAGTCCCTTCCATGTGGCTGCTGGGACCCCATCCTGCGGAAGCACCTTGTTAGGAAATACATACAAATAAAACAAGACGATTTTCTCTTCTTTAACATGCCTCCCATTACAAAGCTTCTAAATGACTTTAGCGGAGTGCGTTTATAGCTGATCAAACTCTTTCTTAAAGCAAGGGAATGGTGGACCCATACTTTAGGGTGTGGGGCCTTGTCTCTGAGGGCGAAGCCTGCAGAGGGCGGAAGGGAAAGCTGGGGACACGTGAGCTTTCGGCAAGTCCTCGTGCTGGCTTGGAGGTGGGCTCAGGTTGTCACAATATCAGTGAGGAAGAAAAGCCAATGGCAGCAGCCCAGACTGCTTTCTGAGCATCTTCTGTGGGTCAGGGAGCCGTGCATTTGCATGAATTCAAGAGTGGATTCGAACTGATGTGAAGAACTGACTCACTGGAAAAGACCCTGATGCTGGGAAAGATTGAAGGTGGGAGGAGAAGGGGACGACAGAGGATGAGATGGTTGGGTGGCATCACCGACTTGATGGACATGAGTTTGGGTAAAGTCCGGGTGGTGGTGATGGACAGGGAGGCCTGGCGTGCTGCGGTTCATGGGGTTGCAGGTACATACATTTGAAAAATATGTGTGTGAGCCTATGTGTGTACATATGTCTACGTATATACAGACACATATATGTTATATATATAATTTATAAGATGTATGTTTTATATATATAACATATATATGTATACACACACACACACATATATAGTTTCTAAGACATCTTCATATTCTCTCTCAGAAAAGGAATCAAAATCTACTTTCAGGAAGGAATCTGGTAACTCACCCACATGATGAAATAAATGTCCCTGAAACCTTAAAATGCTACTTTTTTCTCAGAATATCTGCATTTTAACAGAAAAGGGGAGGGGCCGTCTATTTAAAATAAACTCTAGTTGTGAAATTGAGAGAAACATCTAGAGGCATGAGTTTCTTCCCCGTATTCTTCCCCACAGAAGATGCTGCAGCACACGGGCCACCTCCCACACACAGGACTGGTTGCCCCAGGACGCTGGGTGGGGTGGCCGAGGTGCCCCTGAGTCACCGCCTCTCCAGGGTTTCCTCTTTCATCCTCACAACATGGCCTGGCCTACCGGCCGCTGGGCTGAAAGTTATGGGAAATCAAGGGGGAACTGGGGGAGACAAGGATAAGTGACCTTACCCTGGTGTTCCCTGTAGACCAGCGAAGAGAGAAACGAAAAATGGGGGGCACTTATCTGGGGGGGGTTGCTGCAAAGTCTAACCTCTGTCATTTCCGACATATCACTGTCCTACTTCACATGGAGCAAGAAACCGACCGGGGAGAATGGATACGTGTGTGCACGTGGCTGGGGCCCTTCGCTGTTCACCTGGAGCGATCATGACACTGTTCATCGGCTCTACCCCAGTACAGAATGAGAAGCTTTTTTAAAAAGAAAGAAACCAACCAAAGAACCTAATTATTTTTAATATAAAAATTATATCACGTTTTGGGGAAGTGAGAAATAAAAGCTATCAAATAATTCTTCACCTCCATCTATTGAGAGGCCAGCATACATAATTAAAGACTATAACTGTTATCCTCAAATAAAGTTGACCTTTCTTGCGCACCAAGGAACAAGAAACAGTTTCAGGCGACGGGGATACAAGGAATTACAATCATTGTTCATCTAGACGGAGGCTTTGCCCTCATGGATCAGTGGTAAAGAATCTGCCTGCAATGTAGGAGACCTGGGTTCAATCCCTGGGTTGGGAAGATCCCCTGGAGCAGGGAAAGGGTATCCACTCCAGTATTCTGGCCTGGAGAATTCCATGAAGTCCATGGGGTTGTAAAAAGTCGGACACAACTGAGCGACTTTCACTTTCATTTTCCTTATCTGAAATATCACTGCTTCAGAAAGTGTTAGAAAAATGCATTTTGGAGAAACTTCTTCCAATTAATTATACAGAATCCCTGGGACATATTCAAAATAAAAAAAGGAAGCAGAGATCCTTATAACTTCCAGTGTGCTCTCTTCACTGCTCTTGTCTTTTAATTAAAAACAAAAACAAAAAACCCTCATTAGAACTTGCTTTCCGAAATCATTCCTAATTGCCAGACAAAAGTGGTTATGCCTTATGCATTATTGATTTCTGTACCAATAATATTACAACTTATTTATCATCTGACACAAGATACAAATGCCGTATTTATTCACTTCATGTTTAATTATGCAAATATCAGAATTTGTCAAAGTGCATTTATCCAATGACTTGCTTTAGTAAATTACTATAAATCTAAAACAGTATAGACAATGGAGTCTTGGGAATCCACTGTGAATAAATATATACCTTTGAGGTCTAAGTTGCTCACATTCAATTATTCAATTTTATTTCCTAGAATTAATAAAAGTATATCATCTCTTCAAATGCCATGGATGGCAAGATTTAGAAAATTCAGGTATTTCTATAACATATCATTTATCTTTCAGATTTTATACCACTCAAATCTATATTAAATTACTGGCAAAAGTAAATATTAGGGTTTTTTTAAAGCAATATATTAGTTTCCTATTGCTGTTGTAACAAATTACCACAAGCTTAGTGGCACAGAATAATACACATTTATTACAGTTCTGGGGGTCAGAAGTCCAAAAAAGGTCTGGTGAGGCTAAAATCAAGGTGTCGGCAAAGCTGGGTCCATTCTGGGGGTTCTAGGGTAGAATCCAGCATCTAGTCCAGGCCTGGATTACTTGTTGAGCCGCCCTCTCACTGGAGAGATACAAATATTTCTGTACCAAAGTGTTTATTGAGTGTTTATTGCAGTGTTGTTAAAATAGCCCCAAACAAGAAATCAAACCTACAGGACCAAATGAAAGGGAATGACTCGATCATGGTGCCTCTTTACAAGGAAATACTTGCAGCCATTAAAAAATTCACTTTAAGGGACTTGCCTGCTGGTCCAGTGGTTAAGAATCTGCCTGCCAACGTAGGGGACACAGGTTCAACCCCTGGTCCAGGAAGATCCCACACGCCTAGGGGAAACTAAGCCTATGAGCCTCAACTACTGAGTCCACGCGCTCTGGAGCCCCGTGCTCCGCGACAGGAGAAGCCACCGAAGTAAGAAGACTGCGCACCGCAATTAGAGGGTAGCCCTTGTTCACCACAATGAAGAAAAGCCTGCTTGCAGCAGTGAAGACCCAGCACAGCCACAAATAAATAAAGTAAAAAGTTTAAAAAGTATAAAAAATAAAAGTTGTAAATGTTCACTGTAGAGCCAGACAATAGAATCTATTTTCCCAGTATTAATACCCTTTCTGATCACATTTACTTCATGGTTTCACTGTTACACTCCTGTACCAAGGAGGATGTCCCAGATATTGGTGTCAAACGGATTTCTTTTCTAAGCCCCACCAATCGTTCCATTTGCGGCACGTTTTCGTTTGCTTTATATCAACTGTTGTATCACTTTTCTTTTTCATAATTGCCTTTAGCTTGTTCTTACTGCTAGAATAAGTGTGTGTGTGTGTGTGCTAAGTTGATTCAGTAGTGTCTGGCTGTTTGTGACCCTATGGACTACAGCCCTCCAGGCTCCTCTGTCCATGGGGATTCTCCAGGCAAGAATACTGGAGTGGGTTGCCCTGCCCTCCTCCACCGGATCTTCTCCACCCAGGGATGGAACCCAGGTCTCCTGCACTGCAGGCAGAATCTTTACCATCTGAGCCACCAGGGTGCACTTGAATAAACTTTGTTGGAATTCAATTTCCTGCAGAATTACAAAGACATTGCCTCTTATCTTCTAGTTTCAGGTTGCTGGAGAGCCTATTTTTTCACTGTAGGTTTCCCTCTGGAAACTGTGTTTTTACTCTTCTCATGAGAATGTATCTAGAGGTGGTAGGTTTTTTTTTCTTTTTAATCATTCATTTTCCTGAGTATTTTTAACTGGGAGGTGTCTCAAGCCCTGGGAAATTTTCTTTTATCATGTCTTATGTTATTTCCTCCTCTCCATTTCCTTGCTTCTCCTTTTCTCAAAAACTGTTAGCCAGATGTTAGGATCAGGTCTCCTGATCCTCTCTTTTCTTTTATCCACATTGTCTGTCTCTTGGCATTATGGGATTTTTAAAAAATTTTTCATCTGTTGAAATTTTATTTAGTGACAAACATTTTTAATTTCTAAGAGCTCCTTATTGATTTTTTTTTTTAAAGATGGAGCACCTCCTTGAGTCTCTGTGAGGATCCAAATGGAAATTTCAGGATAAAATCCCTTTCTCAGACTTTAATTATCTCAGCTCTCCTCCAGAATCTCACACACCCAACCAGGGCTTGTCGCTTCTAAGTTGTTGAATTTCCTCCCATGCCTAGTGAGCCTTTACTTATTTGTCCCTTTAAAGAATGGAGGAACGTGTAGACCTTTCTAGGCAGCTGACAAGAGTTGCCCTGCGGTTGGGCAGACGGATTAGTGGGCCTTCCTCTGAACTGAGAGGCTAGTGATGGCCGGTCTGGTGTGTAAGGAGCTCCACCCTGATCCGGGAGCTGACTGCGAGCACTTCTTCCCAACTTCACTTTCAGACCACATGTGGGTGGCTTGGGATCAGCCATGGTGGGAGCATTTACACCAAGGACACTGGCAGATGCTATTAATTGGGGCTGTTTTTCCCCTGATTGTTAATATTTGCCAACACATCACTGATAGTGAGGGTGACAGGCAGGTTTCACTTTAGGGGTATGAGGGTGGAAAGGAAAGTGGTAATTAAAACCACTTTCCTAATAACTAGTAAGATCGAGCACTTTTTCTTTTTTTTTTTTTTCTTTTTTTAAAATTTATTCATTTATTTTTAATTTTTACTTTACAATTCTGTATTGGTTTTGGCATAGATTGACATGAGATCGAGCACTTTTTCATGCACTTAATAGCGATTTGTATCTACCCTTTGGGGAAAAATCTATTCGAACTTTTGCCCATTTTAAAATTGTGTGTTGGTCTCAATATTGAGTTGTGAGTCCTTTATATATTCTGAATATAAGTCCTTTATTAAAAATATGATTTGCAAATATTTCTCCCAAGTCAATTGCATACCTTTTAATTCCTTTAATGTCTTCTGAAATGCCAAAGTTTTAAATTTTGATGAAGCCAACTTATCAATTTTGTTTTAAAAGATCATACTTTCATTGTCACAGCTATTCATATCCTTTTCCTTTACCAAGGTTGCAAAAACTTGCTATTATGACTCTTCTATACGTTTTTATATTTCTTACATTAAGGTCAATGATCCATTTTGAGTTAATGTTAGTGTATGGTGTGAGGTAAAGGTTGAAGTTTGTTTTTTTTTCCATATGGATATCCAGTTGTCGCAATGCGTGTGGGTGCTCAGTCACATCTGACTCTCTGCGACCCCAAGGACTGCAGCCCGCCAGACTCCTCTGTCCATGGGATTCTTCAGGCAAGAACACTGGAGTGGGTCGCCGTTTCCTTGAAGGTGAAGTCGCTCAGTCGTGTCCAACTCTTTGTGACCCCGTAGACTGTAACCTACTAGGCTTCTCTGTCCATGGAATTCTCCAGGCAAGAATACTGGAGTGGATTGCCATTTCCTTCTCCAGGGGATCTTCCCGACCCAGGGATCGAACCCGGGTCTCCCGCATTGGAGGCGGACGCTTTACCCTCTGAGCCACCAGGGAAGCCCTAAGCCATTTCCTTACCAACTGTTAAAAAGATCATTATTTTTCCCATTGAATTGCTCTGGAGCTTTCATCAAAAATCAATTGATCATAAATGTAAGGGGTTATTTCTGGACCTGCCCTTCTTTTGCCTTGGTCTATATTTCTGTTCTTAAGCTAATACCACACTTCCTTGATTGCTATAGCTTTAGAAAATAAGTTTTGACAGGGAGGGAGGTGGGAGGGGGGTTCAGGATGGGGAACACGTGTACACCCATGGCGGATTCATGTTGATGTATGGCACAACCAATACAATATTGTAAAGTAATTAGCCTCCAATTAAAATAAATAAATTTATATTTTAAAAAAGAAAATAAGTTTTGAAATTTAATAGTGTAAGTCCTCCAAAGAATGCTCAAACTACTGCACAGTTGCACTCATCTCACACGCTAGTATAGTAATGCTCAAAATTCTCTAAGTCAGGCTTTAGCAATACGTGAACCGTGAACTTCCAGATGTTCAAGCTGGTTTTAGAAAAGGCAGAGGAATCAGAGATCAAATTGCCAACATTCACTGGATCATCGAAAAAGCAAGAGAGTTCCAGAAAAACATCTATTTATGCTTTATTGACTATGTCAAAACCTTTGACTATGTGGATCACAATAAACTGTGGAAAATTCTGAAAGAGATGGGAATACCAGGCCACCTGACCTGCCTCTTGAGAAACCTGTATGCAGGTCAGGAAGCAATAGTTAGAACTGGACATGGAACAACAGACTGGCTCCAAATAGGAAAAGGAGTACATCAAGGCTATATATTGTCACCCTGCTTATTTAACTTCTATGCAGAGTATATCATGAGAAACGCTGGGCTGGAAGAAGCACAAGCTGGAATCAAGATTGCTGGGAGAAATATCAATAACCTCAGAAATGCAGATGACACCTCCCGTATGGCAGAAAGTGAAGAGGAACTAAAGAGCCTCTTGATGAAAGTGAAAGAGGAGAGTGAAAAAGTTGGCTTAAAGCTCAACATTCAGAAAACGAAGATCATGGCATCCAGTCCCATCACTTCATGGCAAATAGATGGGCAAACAGTGGAAACAGTGGCTGACTTTTTTTTATTTTTTTAAGTTCCAAAATCACTGCAGATGGTGACTGCAGCCATGAAATTAAAAGATGCTTACTCCTTGGAAGGAAAGTTATGACCAACCTAGACAGCATATTAAAAAGCAGAGACATTACTTGGTCAACAAAGGTCCATCTAGTCAAGGCTATGGTTTTTCCAGTAGTCATGTATGGGTGTGAGAGTTGGACTATAAAGAAAGCTGAGCGCTGAAGAATTGATGCTTTTGAACTGTGGTGTTGGAAAAGACTCTTGAGAGTCCCTTGGACTGCAAGGAGATCCAACCAGTCCATCCTAAAGGAGATCAGTCCTGAGTGTTCACTGGAAGGACTGATGCTGAAGCTGAAACTCCAATACTTTGGCCACCTCATGCAAAGAGTTGACTCATTTGAAAAGACCCTGATGCTGGGAAAGATTAAGGGCAGGAGAAGAAGGGGACGACAGAGGATGAGATGGTTGGATGGCATCACCGACTCAGTGGACATGAGTTTGGGTAAACTCCAGGAGTTGATGATGGACAGGGAGGCCTGGTGTGCTGTGGTTCATGGGGTTGCAAAGAGTTGGACACGACTGAGCAACTGAACTGAACTGAAGTCCTCTAATTTTGTTCCTCATTTTCAAAGTTGTTTTGGCTACTTTAGGCCCTTTGTACTAAAATATACATTTTAGGTCTGCTAAAAGGCAGGGGAGGGAAGAGAAGAGGAAGCTAACTGGCAAGCATACCATTCTAAACACCAATAATGTAACTTTTATATATCAAACTATCTTAAGGCCATATGTTTTCCTGTTTTTTTGTTTTATATTTCAAATGATACAAAATCTATTATTCATATGAAATTCAAATATCTATACAGACCTACTATCCTCAAATATCTGCTCACACTATATTGTTTAAATCTATTTCTTGGAAAAAAAAAAAGAAAACACTGGGTGAACAGCATGAACCTAACAAGGGTACAAAAGACTCCCAAACTGTAGATTATTCCCTAAGGCACAAATCGACGTGCCAGGAAGGGAGAAAACTGCATGTACAGAAATGCACAGAAGAAAGTGAGTTTAGCAGAAGCCAGATTGTAAATGAATAATGTGAGAGTGTCATTTTGTCACATGGTTCATTATACACAGTTCTTTTTTTTTAAAAAAAATTTTTAATATTTATTTGCTTCTTTGACTGCACAGGACCTTTACTTGTGGCACACAGGATCTGTTTTTTTTTTTTTTAAGCTGTGTGGCATGTGGGACCTAGTTCCCTGACCAGGGATGGAACCCGGGCCCCCTGCACTGGGAGCTCAGAGCCTTAGCCACTGGATCACCAGGGAGGTCCCTACACAGTTCTTTCTAATGATTATATAAATCCCATGATCTCAAAGTTAATTATAAAATACATTTATAAAAGTATGTTCTTTATAAAAACTATGTTCTTTCAAAATGTTATTGTTGTTTAGTCACTAAGTCATGTCTAACTCTTTTGGGACACCATGGAGTGTAGCCTGCCAGACTCCTCTGTTCATGAGATTTCCTAGGCAAGAACACTGGAGTGGGTTGCCATTCCCTTCTCCAGGGGATCTTCCCAACCCACGGATAAAACCCACGACATGGCATTAGCAGGCAGATTTTTTACCGCTGAGCCACCAGGAAAGCCACATTAACATCTACAAATTCCAGGAATTAGAACTTGTTTTTGGAGAGGCCATTTATTAACCTATCTCACCTACTGACTTATTTTGTTTTTACTTCTGCTGGTGAGCCTTCAAGACTCTCACCTCTTCTGGGCAAGGTCAACACAGCAACTGAGATGCCACCTCAGTGAAACACGATGGGCTTGCCACATCTGGGATGATAGATATGGTCTCAGAGCCAGCCAGTGGCAAAGAAAAAAATCACCCTGGGTGCACTGTTGTGTGACTATGGAATTGAGCTGAACTGTTGAGAACTGGGGACTGGCATTTCTTTGAAGTTGAAGATGTTACTGAAATTTCCAAATCTGCAAATATTTACAGTGTAAATGTATTGGCAAACTGGACAGCTGTTTGTCAAAAGGTCATGTTTACATATTTGTGTGTGTGTGTTTATGTGTGTGTGTATGTTTGTGTGTGTGTATTTCATTCAGGGCCAGTTACATAATTTTTGGATTTGGACCTGGCACAAAATGAACATGCAGGGCCTCTTGTTCAAAAAGCAGGACAAAAGTGACGCTGAAAATACAAAAACTGATTTTTTCCCTCCACAGTTTCCCTCATACTATTTGCTATTTAATCCTATTTTACATAAAGAAAAAATTTTAAATGATCAGCATGAATTTTACTGTTCACCTTTATATTTTGTGATGCTAGTTTTATGTGCAAATATACACACATCTGGGCTTTCCTGGTGCCTCAGACAGTAAAGAATCTGCCTGCAATGCAGGAGACCTGGGTTTGATGACTGGGTCAGGAAGATCCCCTTGGAGAAGGGAATGGCAACCCACTCCAGTATTCTTGCCTGGAGAAAGAAGTGCACCCAGGGTGATTTTTTTCCTCCCATGGACAGAGGAATTCCATATAGCCTGGTGGGCTACAGTCCATGGGGTCACAAAGAGTTGGACATGACTGAGAGACTAACACTTTCACTTTTTTTTTCACTTTATGAAGTATAAAATGTGTTTAAGGGTCAATGGTTCTGTTCAAGTTCTTCATATCCTCCCAGGCCCAACCTTTCATGACATCACAATTAGGAACACACTGGAAAACCAACAAGCTCTGGGGTCAGGCATACCTGATCTGGGGTCTCCGTTTTGTTGCTTATTTTGTGTGTAAATCAGCAGATTACTTAACCATTCTGGCCACAAGTGAAACAAACTCAGATAATGATACTTAATTCAGAGTGATGTTGTGGAAATTAAGGGCATAATATATAAAAGGTCTAGTCCTAGGAGCCCCTTTCTGTAAGAGTAACAGTATAGCTGACCTCATCAAGTTATAGACAAATTTAATGGAGATAGCATCAATATAAATGAAAGTGTTCTGTAAAATACCATCAAAAGCTGGTCACTTTGTTAGCAGACTACCATGCTTGTTGAGTTGGAATGAGTGAGGATCATTTATAAGAAGACTGGAATTAAGAAAGAAACTCAGTAGATCCTTTTATATCAATCTTTCTGAATCACTTAGTTTTAGGTGTTCTCTTGCAAACAGCATAGAGTTGAGATTTTCTTTGTGAACCAACTGAAAATTTTTTTTTCTTTGACAGGCAAGTTAAGCTTATTTAAAGATATCTGATTTTAGTTCAGTCATATTATTTTACTTCCTATTTTATGTTTTCATAGTTTCTAAAAGTTTTCATTATGTGGTTCTCTTTTTTTTTTTTTTGCATTTTTGAGTAGCTTTTTAGAGATACAATTCCTATAACGTTCACTGATTCTAAGAGTGCAGTCTGATGAGTTTTTAGCTGTTTGTATTTGGGGAGGTCTTAGTTTCTCCTGATATTTAGGGAGGAAGATTTGTATTTATGTACAGGTGGTTATTTATAATTATAATCTTACATATAATACTCTTAGTCATCTATCTATTTCGATATTATCCTTCCTGACTATGTGAAATAACATTAAAATGTTTCTCTTCTTACTTTATCCCTTTCCTTCACCATGGGATTTAGTGGTGTTCTCTTGCTTAGTGTTTCCATGTGTACTGGTACATACACTTACACTTGTTACTTGACTTGTCCCTTTAAGGGATATTCTGGATTCCCAGCTAGTATAGGTGAGCAATCAACAAGCTTACTCTGCTTTCCATGTCCCCTTCCCCAGTGAGCTTTATCAGGTGCGTCCTTTCTAGCTTCTCAAAGAAAAAACCATGTCCATTCTGCCCTGTAACTTTTTTCTCAACTCTGCTTTCCTCTCAACCTTATTTTTAAATGGATTTCGTGCTCACTGTCGGTCCTTTTGCCGTAATTTCTCAGTTATCATTTGGTGAATAGATTTCATTCATTCACTACCATGGAAACAATCTTCCCTGAAAATGATCCTGCTTATTAGCAAGGTGAACTACCCCACTTCCGTGTGTGAAACCATAAAGCATGCTTGCCCTTTCAACATGGGAGTCTACGATCAGACAAGAAAAACAGCTCATTAACTTAACGTGTTACTGATCTCCGAAAACAAGGTTTTCTGGAACAAACATCAGGGTATTGTATTACTTTTGGGGATTCTACTCTCTGAATATCCTAAAAGCAACAACCCAAAGAAAAAGTCTTACTTTCAATTTTATTGAACCAATAAGCCTGGAGGGAAAATGTTTTCTCTATACGGAAGTCTTCTTATCTGTAAAAAAAGACCAAGTAGTACTCCTTTTTCTCATCATCTAGGAAACTGTGTCCTAAGATCCTAGTGTGTTACTGTCAGTGAGGACACAGTGGACTCTTCAGAGATTAGATATGCTCTGCTGACCCTAGTCTGTTCGGTAGGTAATGTTTGCTCTCCACAGTAAATGATATTCTCTTTTAATTAAAAAACTTTTTTTCTATTTTTTTGTCCATGCCACATGCTATGTGGGATCTTAGTCCCCCGACCAGGGATCAAACCAGTGTCCCCTGCAGCAGAAGTGCAGTGTCTTAACCATTGGACCATTAGAGAAGTCCCAGGACATTCTCTTTTTAACCATAAAAACTGTATCTCTAAACCTAGTTCCCAAGAATAGCTAACTTCCTTTTTGAAGATAAGAAAGTTACTCCTGTGCCAGCAAAATCAAGGGGACATTTAGTATTATTTAGCTTTTCTCTCCCTCTGAAGGTAAAATTAATACATTTTCGTTATAAAAGATTTTGAAAAATTGTGAAAAGTTTATAAGAAAAAAAATCTAGAGACCACTAATGTTAATATTTGGCTGTACTTCTTTGTAGACTTTTTTCATACATAAGTTAATGAACTTTGCCACATCAGATCATATCATACATGTTGTTCTATAACCTTTTCACTCGACTTTCTATCATGGACATAGTTTCATGTCACTAAGTCGTCTTAAAGTGATTTTTTAAGGGTTACAGTATTTCATTGTAAAGAGCCACCATGATTAAGTTATTCTCTTCTATTTGGGCCTTTAGGCTGGTGTCTTGTTTGGGGTTGTTTTAACAACACGGCAATAAACACTCTAGGACAGAAATATTTATGTCTCTCCAGTGGTGATCTCTCTAGTATAAATCTCTAGAAATTGGAATTTCTTGGTCAAAGGGCACGGAAACAATTTTAGGCCTTCTTTATATGCATTGCCAAACTGTCTTCCAGAAAGAGTCTTCCTTGCAGTGCATGAAAGCAATGAACCAAATATACTGAATGTGAAATAAAATCTCATCAATGTAAGGAGAATATTTCACATCACCCTGATTTTAGGGAATGTTTCCAAGACTGCTGTGAACACTTACTGATGTGAGCTGGCCACGCAGGGTGTTACAGCAAATAGCCAACAACCGACGACATGTAGTGGCCGCCTGCTCATTGGGGTGAGAACCCCTCTGCAGCCAGCCTGCTGCCCTGTGCCTGCTTCTTCCTCAGTCCTTCTCACCCTCTGACACTTGATCTTGCACCAGTCTGCGGCCTCTACTTCCACCCAAGATGCAGCCCATACCGTGTTTTTGCAAAGCGCACAGTGGCGGCTATATGTGTCCTCAGGTTCGGCTCTCAAATTGCTGGGAACCGTGGGACAGCTGGTAAACCAGGCACGTTTGCTGGAGTGATGGCTGAGTCAGGCCGAGGAAGGGAGCCCCCAGGCTGGAGGACTTGGAGGAGGAGTGCAGCTCCCTACCCTCAGCCCCAGGAAGATGTGCTTCATTAAGAGAAGGGCAGACCGACCACAGATGCAGCTGCCCGGCGACTCCAGCTCTCTGCTCCTCCATTTCCTCTCTCTCTAAATAGAGAGATGGATCGGGCCGGGCTGAGAGGTGGTCTCCATTCAGTGTGCGGCATATAACAAGGGCCGTCCGGGTACTGTCTTCACATTATGATTCATGGCGTGACTCTGGAATATCCAAAACCTGAGCGTAGAATCAAAGCTGCCTTGAGCAGCAGCTCTTAGAGGAAATAGACTTCTGCCTGTCCTCGGCACACACCCTTCCCCCCACCCCCACCCCAATTTCACCAGAGCTAAGCTCCCAACTACCCCGAGAAGCTGCACGGATCACTAAGAAAGAGAAAAATGACTAAATGATGACACAAGGCTTTCTTATCGCTGGCTGCAGGAGGTTATCTGATTTTAGAGAGGTTTCAATAGGAAAACGTGTGTCTTAGAGCCAGTGAGGGATGGTTTGCTGTGTTCATCTAGATAATCTCTGTGACTTTGAACTTCACCAGGGCAGGGAGCAGGGGAAGGAGATGGGGAAGGAGATGGGCAGAGGCAGGTGAGACGCCTCTGAGCCTCAGCCAGGACAAGAGGGAGGGCAGAGTGGTTTGTAATACTGCACACACGGCCCACATACACAAACGGCCTGAGCTGCGAGTACAAAAGCTACATTTCTCAGAGAAGGCTGGGGGCTCAGAGATGGGTGCTAGAGGCTTCAGACATTTTGCTTTAAACTTGACTCTTAAGTTGCCCCTTAGGGTCTCTGACATTTGGAAATGTGTTTAATGGCTTTTTCAGGGTGACCTGAGAAAATATTACTGTTCTCCTGCCTTGCGGGCAGATTCTTTACTGTCTGAGCCACCAGGGAAGCCCATTTTATACCCAGGGCATAAAAAATGCTCTGAGCAGGATCCACTCTTTTGTTCAGAGATATTTACTGAGTGTTCATTATGTGAATGGGCCTTGCCGCTAGCTCAGACAGTAAAGAATCTGCCTGCAGTGCGCGAGATGCAAAAGATAGTTTTGATTCCTGGGTTGGGAAGATCCCCTGGAGAACGGCTACCCACTCCAGGATTCTTGCCTGGAGAATTCCATGGACAGAGGAGCCTGGTGGGCTACAGTCCATTGGGTCTCAAAGAGTCAGACATGACTGAGTGATTAACACTTTCACTTTCATTATGTGCATAATATTAAAAATGAGAAGCCCTCCCAGGTGTAGGATTTGCAATCTTGTGGGACAGGCTATGTACACTGATGGGTGGTTTTTCTCCATTTACGTGGCCCATGAGGAAGGGGAAGCTGTACAAAGAGCCATGTGTCACACGGGATCTTAAGAGCCTGGGCCTGGAAATTGCTCACTGGCTTTGACAGCTTGGACACCGAGCTCTGTGGAGGTCTCTGTGTCTCAGTTTACACATCTATAAAATGGAGCTTCACACAGGGCTTATGTCTTATTAAAAGCATTACTTGTAAGGACCCAATGAGTTAATAAATGGCTGCCTGTTATAAGTACTTATTAGATGTTCATTATTTTAACAGCTAGAATACTGGAGTGAAGTAGATGGCCATTTCTTTCTCCAGGGGTTCTTCCCAACCCAGGGATCAAACGTGAGTCTCCCGAATTGCAGGCAGATTCTTTATTGTCTGAGCTACCAGGGAAGCCCCAACAGCTAGAAGTCACTATTCAAAATTTCTTTTTAAATATTATAATTCAAACTAATATTTTTAAAAAGTACAAACTTTTCTTCCTATCCTATTCCCTAGCTACTTGCTTCTCTTCTCAATAGCCAAACTGTCTTCCAGAGATAATTTAGGTTCATACAAACAAATGTTAGCACCTATATAAATGGTGGCAGTCTATACATACCATTCTGCACCTCGGTTCTTTAAGCTTAAAAGTTTATCTTAGATAACTTTCCAAATTAGAAGTAAGAAACAGAGATTTCCTATTCATATTTTGTTGGTGTTGAATTTTTTTGTTAATAGATATATCAAAAATTGCCTTATAATCTCTTTTAAAAAGGCACCTTTTTAAAAATAATGAAATACTATTTTAAACTCAAAGAATTTTTATTGTTGTACTTGTAAATTTTAACATTATAAAGAAATTTTGGATATTCTAATAAATATGTAGCAATAAATTTAAAAATATATATGAAATGGACAATTCCCTAAAAAATAGAAATGACATATGGGGCTCAGGATAATAACCAGAATTCAGAGTTGCAACGATATAGTATGTAAAATGTCCAATTTCAACAAAAAAAGTATGAGACAGGTGAAGTAACAGGAAAGTGTCCCTCTCCACCCCAAACTTAAGAGAACACAGTCCACAGAAACTGACTTGGAATGGGGCCAGAGACTGAATTTCATAGAAAAAAATGCTCTGCAGCTTTTATAGCTGTGTCCAAAGAATTAAAGGAAACCATGTTTAGAGAATTAAAGGAAAATATGATGATAGTGACTTAACAAATAAGACAATAACAATAAAGAAATTGACACTATAACCAGGAACCAAGTAGAAATTCTATAGTTGAAAGAGCAATAGCCAAAATGAAAAATTCACTAAATGGGCTTAATAGCAGATTTGAGAAGCAAAAATTATTCTTCAAAAAATAAAAGCATTAAAAAACCTCCAGTTAAACAAAGATTGAAATATTTTGTTGCCAGCAAACCTGCCTTACAAGAAATACTAAAGGAAGTCCTTTAGGCTGAAAGGAAATGACACCAGACAGTAACATGAAAAAATTAAGAGTGCTGGAAATAATTCAACGGTAAATATAAAACATGATGTAAAATATAAAACACTGTATAAGTAGACTTCTTTAGTTTTCTACTCTTAATTTCTTTAAAAAAACATGTAAATCAATAACTATAGCATTATATTGTTGGGTTTATAACATATACAGATGTAACATATAGTTAAATGTCAACTATTCAATAATCTAAATTGATAAGTGATAATCTAAATGAAAGGACAAATTCCTAGAAAGATACCAACTGGTAGACTGATTGAACAAGAACAAGTAAGGGCCTCCCTGGTGGCTCAGCAGTAAAAGAATTCACCTGCAATGCAGGAGACGCAGGTTCAATCCCTGGGTCAGAAAGATCCCCCGGAGGAGGACATGGCAACCCACTCCAGTATTCTTGCCCGGGAAAAATCCCATGGACCAAGAAGCCTGGCAGGCTATAGTCCATGGGGTCACAAAGAGTTGGACATGATTGAGTGACTAAACAACAATAACAAATAGAGAGATTGAATGAGTAAATAGAAACTTCTCCCAGAGGAAAACTGAGGCCCAGATGACCTTATGGGTGAATTCTACCAATCATTAGAAGAATTAATGCCAAATCTTTACAAGCTCTTTTAAAAAATAGAAGAGAAAAAGTAGAACACTTCGCAATTTATTCTATGAGGCCAGGTGTGTGTGCTAAGTCGCTTTAGTCGTGTCCGACTCTTTGAGACCCATGGACTGTAGCCCGCCAGCCTCCTCTGTCCATGGGATTCTCTGGGCAAGAAAACTGCAGTGGGTTGTCATGACCTCCTCAAGGGGATCTTCCCGACCCAGGGATCGCACCCACGCCTCTTATGTCTGCTGCCCTGACAGGTGGCTTCTTTACCACTAGCACCACCTGGGAAGCCCCTCTATGAGGGCAGTATTTCCCTGATACCCAAAATAGATAAAGATGTCACCAGAAAATGTCAATATCCTTTGTGAATAACAGAAAAATTCCCAACAAATACTAACAAACTGAATCTGGCAATAACTAAAAAGGATTATGGGTGACTAAGTGGAATTTATCCTAGGAATGCAAGATTTAACATACAAAAATCAATGTAACACACCATATTAACAGAATAAAGAGCAAAACCATATTATTTCAATAGACACAGGAAAAAGCATTTGACAACATCCAACAACTTTTCATGTTAAAAACTCAACAAACTAGGACTAGAAGGAACTTCAACTTGATGAAGGCCACCTTGCCCCTCAGATCAGAAACAAAGCCAAGGATGCCTGCCTCTAGTCACTTATATTCAGTCTTGTATCTAGCAATTCCACTACTACGGATGTCACAAAAGAGTTGAAAAAAGAGAAACATGTAAACAAATATTCATAGTGGCATCATTCACAATAGCCAAAATCAACCAAAATGTCCATGCCCTGATAAACGATACACAAAATGTGGTATATCCATCCAGTGGGATATTACTCAGCCATAAAAAGGAACGACCCATGCCAGAACATGAGCCCTGAAAACATGATGCAAAGTGAATGAAGCCAGAAACAGAAGGCCAAATATTATGTGGATATACGTCTACTAACGTTCAGAATAGTCAGATCCACAGAGAGAGAAAGTCGATTGACAGCCGCCAGGAGCAGGGAGGAGGGGGCAGGGAGTGACTATTAATGGGTATAGGGTCTCCTTTTGGAGAAGGCAATGGCACCCCACTCCAGTACTCTTGCCTGGAAAATCCCATGGACGGAGGAGCCTGGTGGGCTACAGTCCATGGGTCCGCTAAAAGTCGGACATGACTGAGCAACTTCACTTTCACTTTTCACTTTGATGCATCGGAGAAGGAAATGGCAACCCACTCCAGTGTTCTTGCCTGGAGAATCCCAGGGATGGGGGAGCCTGGTGGGCTGCTGTCTATGGGGTCGCAGAGAGTCGGACACGACTGAAGCGACTCAGCAGCAGCAGCAGGTCTCCTTTTGGAGGGATGTCGGCCATGCTTTTGTTTCTGGTGGGGATGGGAGGGGAAGGAGGGATGCTGGAGACCTTCGGAAGACAGAGAGTCCAAGGAAGGGCCGTTCTCAGAAGTTAGGAAACTTAGAGCCTTGGGTCACAGGCTGAAAGCAGGATGCTGGGAGCGGGGTGGTGGTCGTGAGCGGAGGTGGACTTTGGTGACTCAGGTCCACCCTGGAAGGAAGCAGGCCTGCAGGGATGTGTGTGGGACTGTGTGGTATACCCCTCACAGAACCCCTTCTGTTGGGCTGCTCTCCCAAATGTTGCCTTTGATTCTTGACACACAAGGTCTACTGGCAGCGTGTTGACAAGGTGGCCCTTCTTTAGGGACACTAAGGAGAAGTTCAGGTCCTCTCTCGGTTTCAGGACCGCGTCTGTTTTCCTTCGGCAATTGTTCTACTCACTGAAAACTGAGTCTCTTTTTCTTTTCTTATTTATGTTTAATAGGAGGATAATTGCTTTACAATGTTGTGTTGGTTTCTGCCATGTATCAACCTGAGTTTCTTTTTCCAGTGGCAACTAAAATGCCAAGTGTGTGTGCTTCCCTGTGGGCAGATGTCTAGGTCTTGGTGTGTGTTATTCACTTGTGTCTAACTCTTCGTGACCCCAGGGACTGGAGTCTACCATGCTCCTCTGTCCATGGAGTTCTCTAGGCAAGAATACTGGAATGGGTAGTTATTCCCTTCTCCAGGGAGTGTTCCTGACCCAGGAATCAAACCTGGATCTCTTGCATTGGCAGGCGGATTCTTTACCATGGGCGCCACCAGGGAAGCTGCCCAGGTCTTTATATATAATTTCGTCTCAGCCCCATTCTTGCCTCTTATGTTCCTGGCTTGGTTATCCTCTTTCTACCTACCTTCTACCTGCCATTTGAAATTACTTCTGGAACGATGTGAAATATACATAAATTAGTTCAACTTGTTAAAGTCAGGATTACGAGAAAAAGGCTGTCTTTTCTCACCTTATCATCTCTTGAGCAGCCTGTGAACTACTGCTGTTTGCACGGCTCAGGGGGCACTGGCTGGGGGCATTTGGGGTTTCAGTCCTGACTTTGCCTCTGCCAGTAAATCACTGTACCTTTGAACCTCCTCTTGTCGTGCGGCTCAGGATGAAGCGATGAAGAGTAACAAGATAAGCACACAGCACTTGGGCAGACGCTTTATCATCATGGCGACAGCGCTCTTATGCGATGGAATGCCAGCCCTCGGGTTTCCGCTCGAGTGTTTGTGGGAGGGGAACCGGTGGGCAGACTGCTCAGGCTCAGGTTCACATTCTTGCCTAGCGCTCCCGGCCAGTCCACAGAGATGGGCCTTCCGGAAGTGGTGTGCTGCTGCGGGTACAGAGGGAGAAAGTGTAGGCTCAAGCTGATGACTTCTGGATGGAAGAACATTCTGAAGCAATCCTCAGGCCTGAGAGGGGACTGGAGGGAGCTGACCAGTCCTGCTAGCTCACCGCTTTCCCGGCCCCTGTGAGCGGTGGGAGGCTGTACTTGCGAGAGCTTCCTTCTCCTGGACGCTCACGTCAGCATCCTCAGTGTCTTGCAGAGGGAGCCTCCCTCTCTCACCCTGCCTCCCCCGAGTGTCACCCCCATCGAATCTCAATTCCATTCATCCAACACGTGGAGCATTTACTAGCCGCCCACCGGGCACTGCACTCAGCACCAGGAGACACAGCGAGAAGAAGCCCCCATCTCTGCTCTGGTGAAGCTTGCTTTCCAGGCAGGTTACTCTGATACTCAGGCAACAAATGGGGCTGGCTGGGTGGAGGGTTTCAAAGCTGCGTCCTCTGTAACTGACCAGGAGATGCTCCAACCAGGAGCCTTAATGGAGGAACTTCAAAACCCTGGAACATGTTCCTGAAAGATCTGTGGAATCTTCCTATCTTGAGAAGAAAAATCGAAACGATGGTGGTACCTGCCTCCACAGGTCATATGGTGCATACATAGAATTTCATTAGGCTAAGTTGTTCCTTAAAATAAATGTCTTGAAGATATTAAAAGAGCTGGCTATTGAGACAGCTTCAGCTGTCTTCAGCACTGCGTTTTGGTGGGAGGTTTGACTTTTGCTACTTTGGGTGGGAGATTGGGGGTTGCTAGAGCAGCGATTCCCACACCTCACTGGACAGATGAATCTTGTTGGAACGTAGATTCTGACTCAGGGGTTCGGGTGGGGGATGAAGACCCTCCCGAGCTCCACGGGAGCTCTCACATCTCACAAGCTCCACGTGCTCATTGAGGCTGCTGGTGTGCAGACCAGACAGAGACCAACAAGGAATCGGATCAAGGCTTCTCAACATCGGCACCACTGATGGCTGGGTGGGGAAATTCCCTGTCTTGGGGTCTGCCCTGTGCAGCGCGGACCCTCAGCAGCATCCTTGGGCTCTGCTCGCGAGATTTTAGAAGCAGCTCCAACCCCCGAGTGTGACAACTGAAAAAAGGCTCCCAACATTGCCAGATGTGCCCTGGGGACCAAATCAAAGTTGTTAACCCAGCTGAGAACCACTGGGCAGATGACTGTCAAAGACTCCCCTGAGTCCAGGTTTCTATGATCGAAAGCCCACATCAAAGCACACATGTCACTAAGCCCTGAAAAGATGACTCCAGAGCTGGTCAAACTATCCTTTTAAAGGTACAAAGTCCAGGATCAACCTGCCTTTACCAGAGCCACGGGCAACAGCCTGCCCACCCCCAGCAAAGGCTGGGCGAAGCTGCATTTGCACAATTAAAGGTGTATGGTGTGGTGGGTGTGGGGACGGGGGTGGACACCTGATCTCTGCACACAGGGTCCTCACCTCCGGAGCAGGCGTGAGCCTGCCCAGGGTGACCAGCGCTGCTCACCCCAGATCTGCAATGGAGAGCTTCCTTGAGAGGCCGGAGTGCAATTCATAGAAATCAGCAGAACACAGATCTTCTTTACAAGGGGACTTTGCTCCTGTTATCCGTGGGGTTAGGAGGTGTGCAGGGGCTTTAGACGGGGCTGGACGAGCAGCCGGTGACTCAGCACTCATCAGTGCCTGGAAGGACAGGACAGGGCAGAGGCCCAGGGCCGGTCCATCCCATAGCCAGCATCTCAGCCCTGCTGGACGAGAGAGGCGAGACAGAAAGCCACAGAGAGCAAAACGTGGATGCCCGCTTATTTGAAAATGCGCTATTCGCTTTTATTGCTCTGAGAGATAAACAAGACAGTATTTCGATAGTTGGGAAAACACCTGTGCTTCACTAGTAACAAAAACAAGTCTCTGGATACAAAGTTACCTGTTCAAGAACTACAGAGACATACCCAGAGAGAGTGGGAGGTGGGCAGGGCAGGCTGCTACCTGTCTAAGGAAGCAGACAAAGGGTTGGGGTGTGTGTGTCTTGTGCTGAAGAAATGAATGGGATCATCCGATACATTTAAGATTGGTTTTCTTTAGGGAGTAGGAAAGACCAGAGGGACAAGCATAGAAGTCAGACTTCTTTAATTGTACCTCTTTTTTCTTATATGTTTGACCTGGCAACTATGGGAATTAGAAGAAATAACAGACTTTACTTTTTAGCAGCATTGGGTTCCCGGTATAACTGAGTGGATAGCACAGATAGCTCTCATGCACTTCCTCCCTATGCCCCCACAAGTACAGCCCCTGTCCCCAGGTGGAGGTCCTGCACCAGAGGGGGACACTGCCATAGTGTGAAGCAACAGTGACGAGTCATGATCACCCCAAGTCCATCACTCACGTTAGGGTTCACTCTTGGATTCTGACAAATGTATGATGACCTGAACCCACACTGACAGTAGCTTTCAGACTATTTTCACTGTCCCCTGATAATCCTCTGGGCCCCACCTAGTCGCCTTTCCTCTGCTGTAACCCCTGGCAACCCCTGATCGTTTTATTGCCTCCAGTTTTGCCTTTTCCAGAATGCTGGCAGATCCCGTGGTGAGCAGTCACACCTGCCCTGCGTGTTCTGTCGGCCGTGTGGTTAGCTGGAATCACGTGGTTTGTAGCCTTTGCAGGTTGACTTCTTTCACTTATCAACATGCACTTAAGTTTCTTCCACGTCTTTTCGTGCTCTGTGAATCCTCTACCAAATCATAAGCAAGACGTAACTTGAAAAGATCAATCTTTACAAACGGTGACAGGAGCTCTGAATGAACAAAGGCTACGCAGGAAGCACAGGCCACCATGTGGGTCTGCCTCTGCTTGGGGAGAGGTTGTGGGCTGTGCCCCAGAGGAGCCCACAGCTCACCAGCACCCCCATTTCAAAGCCCTGGCCCATAAGAGGGCTGCAGTAGGGCCAGGGCACCCCAGGCTAAGGTTGCTTCATGTGTAGAGATGCTGAACCCTCAAGGTCAGGGCAGATTGAAGCAACAGAGAAGAGTTTGTTGGGCCCCAGTGGGAACAGAGAGCTGGTCCATGGGTTCCCGAGGATGTTTCTGAAGTTCTGTCCTCAAGGCAGTGCAAGGACAGGGCAGAAAGGGACATTCCCTAACAGCCCACCAGGTGCCAGGCTCTGTATGCACATCAAAGGGTCCTGCCAACAACCACGAGAGGCCGGCAGGGCCAGACAGTGCGAGGCACCCGCACAAAGCTGTGTTGCTGGTGAGTCGCTGAGCTGGTCTTTGAACACACAGACCTTTGTGGTTTCAGCTCCCTAGAGAGTTGACAGATTTTTTTTTTCCCCCGAGATCCTTCCCAGCTCTGCAAAACTAAAACTAGAGCAATGTTTATAAAGCCCCACTTTATGACACATAACCTCATTTTTCGTATGGCGGGGCGATGAGTGAATACTTGGGCTTGGTACATGCTGAGTTCAGATTCTAATCCATTTCCAACTGGGGCTACCTTCCAACAAGGTAGCGTCTGCAGTTTGCAGAAGTCTGTGCTGAAGACATACACGTGGATGTCATCATACAGCAGCACGTGGAGGAGGTCGGTGAAGGTTACCAAGGGACGGGGTGAAGGCAGACAGAGGAGGTGATGCCTTGAGTCCCGGGGCCTCGGGAAAGCAGCAGCTGTGGGGCAGCAAGGGAATCTGAGGGGCGGGGACCCTGAGGTGGAGGACAGCCAGAGAGGCTGTGTTCTCGCAGTGAGTGAGGGCAGCGTGTAGGCAGGGCGGTTACTGTCCTGGGACTGAGCACCCTGGGGGGGGGGGCCCACGACTTCCCTGCAGAGCCACGGAGTGGCAGTTCTCTTGCCTCCCCTCAGATCTAAGATGCCTTCTTCTGTGTGTGTTAGTTGCTCAGTTGGATCCAACTCTTGGCGACCCATGGACTGTAGCCCGCCAGGCTCCTCTGTCCATGGGATTCTCCAGGCAAGAGTACTGGAGTGGGTTGCCCTTCCGTTCTCCATGACTTCTATGCCCTCCAATAAGCCTACCCTCACCCTGCTGCCCACTGGAGCAGGTAGCATCATTTGTAAGAAGGGGAATCACAGGTAGAGACAGTTCTCACAAAGATCGATTGACCAGATTTATCCTGGAAGATTTTTGAATGACATGTGTTCATTTGTGTGAGTCTGCCATTGATGGAACTCCAAACAGTGAAGTAAGAAATGGCAAGAAAACCCAAGTGTCAAAAGGCTTTTTAAAAACTTCTTTTCTATTATAGGTTATTACAAGACATTGAATACAGTTCCCTGAGCTATATAGAAGTTCCTTATTGTTTATCTATTAATATTTTTCACATAGCAGTGTCTGCTGTTAATCCCATATTCCTAATTTACCCCTTCCCCAGGCTTTCTCTGTTTGTAACCATAAATTTGTTTTCTTATGTCTGTGTCTGTTTCTGTTTTGTAAACAAGTTCCACTGTATAGTTTTTTACTAGGTTCCACATATGAGTGGTATCATGTGATATTTGTCTCTCTCTGTCAGCCTTACTTTACTCAGTATGCTAATCTCCAGGTCCATCCATGTTGCTGCAAATGGCTTTATTTCATTCCTTTCTATTAAAGTCAAGTCACTCAGTCATGTCCGACTCTTTGCGACCCCATGGACTGCAGCCCACCAGGCTCCTCTGTCCATGGGATTCTCCAGGCAAGAATACTGGAGTGGGTTGCCATTTCCTTCTCCAGGGGATCTTCCTGACCCAGGGATCGAACCCGGGTCTCCCGCATTGGAGGCAGATGCTTTAACCTCTGAGCCACCAGGGAAGCCTTTCTATGGCTACGTAATATTCCATCGTATAAAGGTACCACATCTTCTTTATCCATTCATCTGTTGGTGGACATTTAGCTTGCTTCCCATGTCTTGGCTGTTGTAAATAGTGCTGCTATTGGGTTGCATGTATCTTTTTGAATTAAAGCTTTCAACTTTTCTGGGTATGTGCCCAGGAGTGCGATTGCTGGATCATATGGTAACTCTATTTTCAGGTTTTAAGGAACCTCCATACTGTTTTCCATAGTGGTTACAACAGGATATTGGGGGAAAAAAGTGGGGTGGTTATGAGGAGCCCTTTTGCCAAGTCCACTAGGCTTCCAGATAAATTTTCACTGAAAAGATAGGAATGTTGGGCGAAGAAATGGCAGTGTCTTGGAACCAGGTTTCTCACTAGGCTGGGCTTGCCTACAAATTGTACAACACAGCCCATTTTGGAGTGGGGATTGGTAGCATTTGGTACCCAGGGCCAGCATCACACATGCTGCCTCGAAGCTCTCCAGGTAGGACGAGGGGAAGGTGGCCCGGGACAGGCTGCTTAGCTTGCTTTTAAAGGAAGTGAGCTCCAAGTCCAGGAGATGCTGACAGACTGGTAATTCTACATGTTCCTACACAGTCTTTACTCAGAGCAAAAACTCCCCAGGCTGAGGCAAACCAAAACCTAGGTTCAAGAAGCACCAGGAGATTCAAAAGACGTGGAGGAAATACTGGAATGGAGTCAACTGAAATGCTGACGGCAGTTATCTGGAAGGGACAGGGCATGGAGGACTATGAATAGTTTTACCCTCATTTATATTTTTCAGTATTTTATACATTTTCTACCAGGATCAGGTATTGCTTCCCAATTAGAAAAAATCCTAGACGCACTTTTTCTAAAAAGACAAGAAAAAAGTTTACTGAATTTGCCCAGAACATGAGATTGTGACTGGGAAGTGGTTACAGGGATAAATTAATCTATTCTAAATAAGCCTGGGGACTTCCCTGGCGATCCCAATGCAAGGGGTATGGGTTTGATTCCTGGTTAAGGAAGTAAGATCCTGCATGCCACATGATGTGAGCAATATAAAACAAAATAAAAAAAACTAAACAAGTCTAGAAAGCTTAAAATGCCTAAAAATGTAGGCAATTTGAGTTCAGAACCTGGATAGAGTCTATTCTTCATGTTTGGAATCTGCACATTGAAATAAAATAACCATTTTTAGTACAACATAATGTTTTACTTTAAATGAGTACAATAAGTGAAACAGCAATATCTTATATTTCATAGGGTTTTCCCCCCTACTTTTGAAGGTATTTCACTTTTCCCCTGGGCTGCCAGGATGCTCAGAGCTAAGTTTCAGGCTCCATGTTGTAGAGCTGTAAAACCATCTCTTCCCTCTCTTCACTAACTTCCATGATTATATGCTTGTTTAGATGGTTCCATGTAATAGTCTTTTCTACAAGGTCCCCACAGTACTTTTGGAGAGTGAGTGGGACACAATAATAATAAATGATCTTATTTGAAAGAAAACCTCTGTGGAGAGGAACAGGGATTTATCTCATCTACAGATGACAAAACTTTTGAGATCCACTCTGAACTAGAACCCAGCTTTTCAGACTCCTCATCCAGTGCTGCTTTTACTGTGCCACGCCCAGCACCGGGGTATCAGGATGGCTGTCTGCAACCGCTCGCCAGGGACAGTGACAGGAGGGGCTGTCCGCATAGCCGCCCACTCCTGGTCACTCCCCATCAGGAAAGGCGGAAAGCAGCTGACCAGGTGACAGACCCACACAGCTCTTGGGGAAGAACCAGCCGAACAAGACTGCCGAAGCCAATGGTGACAGTGAATATTTCCCAACCCTAGTTTCAGAGCCAGGGCTCGTTCCTCCAAAGACTTGCTGTCTTCATTCTGTCCTGGCTTGGTGACATTTCTGTTCAAACTGTCTTCCCCCTGAGGGTCCCAAGTCTCTCCACACAACAGGGAAGCCTCTGTTCTGTTGTCTCTCATGTCTGGGAATCTCGCTTGGTTATACTGCTTGGGCTGCCAAGCAATGGTGACATACAGTGACACAGAGTGTGGGGCTTAAAGGACGGAAGTTAGTTTTCTCATAGTTGAGGAAACTCAAAGTCCAAGACCGAGGTGAGGGCCATGAGGGGTGGATCCATTCCAGGCCTCTCTCCGTGTCTCGCAAGCGGCCGTCTTCCCTTTGCGTCTTCATACCATCTTCTCTCTGGGCATGTCTATGTCCAAACTTCTTCTTAAAAGAACTCTCATGATACTGGATTAGGGAGCACCCTAATGACCTCATTTTAACTTGATTATCTCTATAAAACAAGTCAATCCTAAAGGAAATCAACCCTGAATATTCATTGGAAGTTCTGATGCTGAAGCTGAAGCTCCAATACTTTGGCCACCTGATGCGAAGAGCTGACCCATTGGAAAAAGACCCTGATGCTCGGAAAGATTGAGGGCAGAAGGCAAAGCAGGTGACAGAGGATGAGATGATTGGATGGCATCACCGACTTGATGGACATGAGTTTGAGCAAGCTACAGGAGTTGGTGATGGACAGGGAAGCCTGGCGTGCTGCAGTCCATGGGGGTTGCACAGAGTCACGTGACTGAGTGACTGACCAACAACAAACTCTATAAAGACCCTGTCTCTAAACAAGGTCGAATTCTAAAGTACAGGGACTAGGACTTCAACATGAATTTGAGGGAAAAGAATTCAGCCCATAGTGCTTGCTCTCCACCTTTGGTTTGGATGACAGCCCCTGCAGAAGTCCACGTTGGCAGGTGGCCCCAGGCATGCAGACTGGCCAGGGCATATTCAGCCAGCCGCTGGCCTGGATTCTGGGTCAGAAGAGTCTTAGCTAGAACCCCAGCTCCACCGTGTACTGTATGACCTTGGCAGTTTCCTCCATCTCTCTGAGATTCGGTTTCTTCATAGGAAACCACTTCCTACCTAACAGGGTCATTATGAGGAGGAAGAGTAACCGTGTCTGTGAAGTGCTGGCACCGGGGAGGAAGCACTGAGGCGAGGCCACGGCCGATACATGAGCAAATCACCAGCTTTGGCTGGAAGAGGCCAGGCCCGTTCTACCTCTGAGATGCTGGGTCAGCCCCACCCAGACCAAAGGTGGACCTGGGACCGCCTCTGGGCCTCCGCTCCGAGGGACACATGCTCCTCTCTGAGCATCTTTCAGAGCTCAGCTCAACAACCTTGCGTCCAAAGAAAGAAGTTTTCTTTCAACTTTCCTCATGCCTGGTGACCTCAACAACCTAAGGATGGATTTGGGCCTTGAATCAGGGGTATGTTAGTCACTCAAGCTGTGTCTGACTCTTTGAGACCCCTTGGACTGGAGCCTGGCAGGCTCCTCTGTCCAGGGACTGAACCAACCCAGGGATTGAACCCGGGTCTCCCACATTGCAGGCGAATTCTTCAATGTCTGAGCCACCAGGAAAGCCTGAATCAGGGGTTATGCTGCTCCAATTTCTAAGGTTTTGCAATTCAGCCTCATTTCTTCACCCATGGTTCCTTCACAGTGCACAGATCATTAGCGTGAAGGTTGATTTTTGTGTGTGTAAAGTTGACTGGGTCATGGGTTGCCCAGGTATTTGGCCAAACATTATTCTGGGTATTTCTCTAAAGGTGTTTTTTGGGTGAGGTTAACACTTAAATCAGTAGACTGCCCTCCCTATATGGTGGGCCTCGCCCAATCAGTTAAAGGCCAGAATAGTACAAAAGGCTGACCCTCAACCTGAGTAAGAGGGTAGTCTTCCTGCCTGCTAGCCTCTGAACTGGGCATCAGCTTTTTTTTTTTTTTTTCCTGCCTTTGGACTCAAAATGAAACAGTGGCTCTTCCTGGGTCTCCTGCTTCTGACTCATCCTGCGGATCTCAGGACTTGCTGACTTCCATAATCGTGTGAACCGGTCCCTTAAAATAAATCTTTACACACACACACATTCCAGTGGTCCTGTTTCTCTGGAGAACCCGGACTAATAAAACAGGTAGACTCCAGGTGACTACTGTCAGCATACCTGCAGGTGCCACCACCCAAATTCCAACCAGTGGGTCCACATTCCAGTAAACTCTAATTGACATCAACTTCAGGCAACCATTGCAAGTGTTGTTCTTGCTTTTCCTAACAAGAGGAGGGCATTCCTTCTCAGCCTCAAAGGTCCTCCTTCAACATGTGTATCAGCCCCACCTGAGGTTAAGACATAATACAGCTTTATCCCTGCCTTTGTAGACAGAGGGACAGAGAGTGAAAAATACGTCTGCTCATGTCACGTGTGGACACGGAAGGAGCAAGCTCTAGACTCTGATGCCAAGCCTCTTGCTCAATGTTGGTGCAGCATGACACGCCCCAGGTACTAGCTGGGTGACATGAAGTCTCATCTGTACACAAGCTCAGCTGATCTCAGGGTTTGTGGGGTGACCCTCTCCTCCTGGGACATCTGCCCAACTGAAGGAGGAGGCCACTGCATCCATGTGCCCAGCTGGAGTCTTGACAAGTGTCCTGGAGCCACCGCTCCTCACGGAACAGGGAGAAGCAGCAGCACAGGGGAATGGGTCTCGTGGGATCTAATGGAGGGGTCCCCAGAGAGCCTTCCATGAAACACTGGTCCTGGGACAGGCTACAGAGAAGCAAAAGGGAGTGCCTCAATCAACTTATAGGGGAAATGCCCCTTGGGAGAGGTCCATCTCGGAAGCAAAGTCCATAAGGAAGCTTCTGAGGAGCACCGCAGGCAGAGCCTGCTAACTCCAGCCTTGCTGGACCCACAAAACGCAGCACTCATCCTTTACCTGTTTCCTCATAACACCAACTGACATCCCACATCCTTTGGAATCAGCAATGTTCCATAGAACACGTGCAGGAAAACAATGGTCTAAGCAATGACTGAGCAAGAATTAATTCTGAATTTTCTCCTCTTTCCTCATTTGGGCTGAGTCATGACTTTTTTTTTTAAGTGACATTTACTCAGAGCTTGCTATAAGCCAGTCAGTAGTTAAACTCTTAATTCCTGTAACTCTCAGGACCACTCAGAGTTTTGGGAACCATTATCATCCCCATTTCACAGATGAGGAGTCAGAGACAAAGGCAAGTTAAACTTGCCCAGGCTCAATAGCTAGTGTAGACTGAATGAAGACACACGTCACCTCTGGTGGCTTAATTTCCTTTTTTCTAGTTACTCAGATTCAAAAAATACAATCAAGCTGTGTCAGGCATATCTTACAGTGCAAAGTGAGTTGTAATTGGAACATTTGCCAGAAAACTTTCAAGTACTACCACAAACCCAGGAAAGATGCTTAGCTTTAAAGGAGACAAAATAATGAGCTCTGTCCTTGCCCTTGTGTTATTTTTTGGGGAGCAAATTTGGGCAAACTGCCACTGTTATACTTCTTTTAATATGCTTCTGTGGGGCTTCTTTGGTGGCTCAGATGGTAAAGAGTCTGCCTGCAATGTGGGAGGTCCAGGTTCAGTCCCTGGGTTGGGATGATCCCTTGGAGAAGGGAATGGCAACCCACTCTAGCGTTCTTTCCTGGAGAATTCCACGGACAGAGGAGCATGGTGGGCTACAGTCACTTGGGTTGCAAAGAGTCAGACACAACTGAGCAAATAACACTTTCACTTTCATATGCTTCTATATTGTGTGGATTTTCTGCAAGGTGCAGCTGTAATCCTTGCAAATCAGAAAAAAGAAAATTATAAAGTGCCCTGGGGCACAGGGGTGGTCAGAGGGTAGGTGTACATGGGGGAGGACAAAGTGGATTGGTCTCTGCCAACCAGAATGAGGTGGTTATGCCCAAATCCCGGGCGCTGTCCTGCTGTTCAGGCCTGTGCTGGACTTGTCTAGAACGGAAGACACCTCTGCCTCCTGGGGTGATGTCCATGGACAGAGGAAGTGGAACTTTTTGACAAATGGCACAGTCTATCTGAGGCCAGCAAGGCTCCACAGAGCACACAGGGACCTTTGGAAGAGAAGCGGGGGGCTTTGGGACTGCATGGTCTCTGGAAGTGCAGGCCAGGTATTGATAATTTGCTGATTAGTTCCTAGTGAGTGTCAGTTAAAGGAATACCAGGTGCATTACTTTCCCATTGTTGCTGCAACCAGATGTCATCAACTTAGGGACTTAAAACAACACAGATTTATTATCTCACACTTCTGGAAGTCAGGAGTCTGAAATCAGTGTTACTGGGCTAAAGTCAAGGTGTTGGCAGGGTGGGTTCCTTTCAGAGTCTCCAGGAGAGAGTTGTTTCCATGCCTTTTTCAGCTTCAGAGGTTGCTCCTTCCTGCATTTTGCAAGCGCATCAGCCCAATCTCTGCTTTGTCATCACATCACCTTGTCTGACTCTCACCCCCCACCCCTTGCATCCCTCTTATAAGGATCTCCCTCTGATTACATCAGCCCAGTCGCATAATACAGGATGGTCTCCTGCTCAGGGGCCATTATTCAGCTCATCACTCCAAGGAACAGGGGCTACTGTTTCCTGTGAATACTAAGCAATGCAAGTATTCAAGAACTGCAGATGTAACGTGGAGCCCATCAGCTGCTGAAAGCAGGGAATGGGAACTGATGCACACGATGGCCGAGGGGATGGTGTGGTTGACAGCAGACCTCAAGGCCAAGTTCTCAGGCTCTGTCTCCAGGCTGGCATAATCCAGAGACTCGCTTGGCCAAGATCTCACTGAGCTGACTGAAAACTAAGAGTGCCGAGAGAATGACAAATGTGCGCCCAAATTCTACCTGTGCTCATGGGGACCCCCTCCCCCTTACTTGTCAGAACGAGGAAATGTTGACAAGGAGAATGGAGACGTGGATAAAGCTATGAAGACGACCACCAGGGTCAGGAGAAGGCAACTTCATCATTTTCCGACCACCGTGAGCCCAGCTTTACTTCCCCGAGACACGTGATAGCATCTGTGTCCCCAGTTCCAGGTAGAGCCTGGACCCGAGTGGGCAGCTCAAGGTCACACCCACGCTGCTTGATGCCAGATGTGGTCTTGGCTCAAATGATCCCAGTAAAGGTGACATAGGCCATCCTGGCAGTAAGAGGGCTTGGCTGGGCAGGAGACCGGGCCGGACCAGCAGCACTAGCCTCGGGCACCCCTTGGGCTGCCCGCCCACTCCCTTCCCACCCCACCCCCTCTCAACCCCTGGCAACCACTAAACTGCCCTCCACCTCTGTAGTCTTGTCTTTTCAAGAATGCGATGTGAACAGAATCATACCGTGTATAACTTGGGGGGCTAAGCTCTTTTCGCCGGCATGGCTCCTTCGACAGGTGCCGTGTGCACCTGCGGTTCGCTCCGCTCTGCCACTGAGTAGCCTCCACGACCTCCGCGTTCTGTTGAAGATCTTCTAGCTCGCTTCCAGTCCTGAGCTATTTGTATAAAAAGCTGCTGTTAACACTTGTGTCATGTTTTTTGAAGTGAATAAATAGTTTTCATTCTTCTGGGATGAATGCCCAAGACCTGAATCCCTGGGTCACAGGTAACCATGTACTTGGCTCCTTAAGGAACTGTCAAAGTGGCAAACTTACTTTTCCACCAGCAATTTATGAATGATCCAGTTACTGTAGTCTCACCAGCATTTGGTGGTGTCCCTGTCCTCCCCAGCCAAATGTTCTTCCCGGTAGCTTTGGCCCATGTTCTGATTTTTTTTTTTTTTAACTGTCGAGTTTTGAGTATTCTTTAAATATTTTAGATACTAGTCTTTTGTTAAATGTATTGGTTTGCAAATATTTTCTCCCAGTCTGTAGTTTGTGTTTTCATCCTCTTAACAGGCTCCTCTCAGAGCAAAAGTTTTCACTTTTACTTTTAAAATTCAATTTATGGCGTGGGGGCAGGGGAGGTGTGTGTGTGGCGGTGGTGGGAGGGGAGGGAGGCTCCGGGGGAAGGGATATATCAATACTTAGGGCTGATTCACCTTGTTCTACAGCAGAAACTGACACAACATTGTAAAGCAATCACTCTCCAATTAAAAATAAATAAATAGAGACCGACCTCCTTGGTTGTCCAGTGGTTACGACTCCGTATTCCCAATGCAGGGGGCCCAGGTTCGACCCCTAGTCAGGGAACTAGAACCCCCTATGCCACAATGAAGACCTGGTACAGCTAAATAAGTCAATAATATTTTTAAAAAAGAACCCCTAAAGTTAAAAAAAATTCAATTTGTCCTTTCATGGGTCATGCTTTTGCCGTCAAGTCCAGGCCCCCTGGTGGTCTCCATGGGTGGGCCTCTTGCTAGGCAGCATGGATGAGAGTCCTGGCTGCACTCTTCTCTGACTCCACCCTGGCAGGTGTGTCGAGACCTTGCTCCACCCTTGAGGGTGGTTGCTGATGTGGGTATGGGCGGGGCTGGAGCTGTGCTGTCGGCTCCAGGGGGAGTGCCTAAACATTTTGTCTTGTTACACAGCCCTTTGCATTTTCCTTCGGCTAGAGAGAGCAGGTTTTTTTTTAACTTTGGCTGAAAACATAAGTTAGTCTTATAAAGTGTGCAGTTCCGTGACACTAAGTGAAGTGAAGTCGCTCAGTTGTGTCCGACTCTTTGCGACCCCACGGACTGTAGCCTGCCAGGCTCCTCCATCCATGGGATTTTCCAGGCAAAAGTACTGCAGTGGGTTGCCAATGTCTTTTCTAGGGGATCTTCCGGACTCAGGGATTGAACCCGGGTCTCCTGCGTTGCAGGCAGGCTCTTTACCGTCTGAGCCACCAAGTATACTCACGCTGCTTTGCAACCATCACCACCATTCAGCCCCACCTTTTCTTCGTGCCCAGCTGGAACTCTGTATATTAAACACTGACTTCCCATTTCCCATCCCCACCCGCAGGCCCGAGCAACCACCCTTCTACTTTCCCTCTATACATTTGACTGCTCCAGGATCTCATACAAGTGGGATTATACAGAGTTTGCTCTTTTGTGATCGGCTTCTTTCACTGAGCACAATGTCCTCAAGGTCCCGCCATGTTGAGGCATGTGTGAGAATTCCCTTTAAGGCTGAAGAACATACTGCTGTATGTGTACACCACAGTTTGTTCACCCATCCATCCATCCATTAGTGGACACTTGAATCGCTTCCATGGTTTGGCTACTGTGAATTATGCTGCTATGAATACAGGTGTACAAATATTTGTTCAAGTACCTACTTTCAATTCTTTTGGGCATATCCCCTTAAGTAGAATTGCTGGATCAGAGCTGTGTAATGTTACATTCCTACCTACAATGCATAAGTATCTCAATGTCCTCATCCTTATCAAGGTATTTTTTTTAAATAGCTATAATAATGGGTGTGAAGTAGTGTGATTTTTTTTTTTTTTTTGGTCTGTTACCATACATGTTTCTGTGTTGCTGTCTTCTTCAGCTCCAAGCATGAGAAATATGAAGCAAAAAGAAAACTGGGAGACTTACCACTGTATCATTCTTTGGATTCCAAGGTTTCTAGCTGGTCTCTTTTTCATTTTTTCTTTCAGAGTCTTCTGATACTTGCTTTTTAATGTATAAGCTCCAGGGATTTTAGTTGTATTTAGTGCAAGGGGTAGGGAAAAGTTTATTTACTTTATATGGTGGATACACCGTTATCAAGAGAACCTTGACTCTCTTTCAACATGTAAGTGCCCTCCCATCTCTTTTGCTCTTGTCAGTTACTCAGGACACCAGGCTGTTTGATCTGCGGAGTTCTTCCATAGGTTGGACTTTGCTGATTCCATTCCCTGTGCTGCTGTTTGACATGTTCCTCTGTGCTCTCTATTAGAGACTTGATCAGATTCAGGTTAGGGTTTTTTTTTTCCATTGAAAATGGCATTTTATTTTTTTAATTTATTTTTAATTGAAGGATTTATTTTTCATTTAATGAGATGGTTGGATGGCATCACCGACTCGATGGACATGAGTTTGAGCAAGCTCCAGGAGTTGGTGATGGACAGGAAAGCCTGATGTGCTGCAGTCCATGGGGTCACAGAGTCGGACACGACTGAGCAGTGGAACTGAACTGAAGGATAGTTGCTTTACCATACTGTGTTGGCTTCTGACACCAGCTTAGAATTCTTGGCAGGACTCTGTCACAAAGCGTGGTGTATGCTTCGGAGGCACATGTCACCTCTTGGTCTTTCTTAGTTAGACTAACTCCTTTGATTGTTCCCAGTTTTCTTTATTTTTCTAGTATTATCAGGAATGAATAGACTGAATTTTACAATTTTAATCCACTGCTATTATTCTCTGGTTTATGTTCACCCCATGTCTACATAAAAGGTGCTTTTAAAAATACTTCTGACGGGGTCTGTGGTGTCTCAGTCAGTCCTCTGGATGTCAGGTAGGACAAGATGCTCCAGACTCACCTTGGACATTTTCTGCCCTAAAACTGGAGTCAGCCATTCTCTAGGAAGTCTGGATCCTTTTGGAAAGAAAGCTATTTAGAGATCACAATTTGGGCACGTAGGGTTGCTCATTATTTATCGTCTTGATCATTGTTTTCAGGTCTTTTCAAGCTAGGAAATAAGTGTATATTTAAGATAAATATCTGATGAGTTAAAATTCATACTTCCATATAAAATTCAGAACTGACGGGTTTTAATTTAACCTGTTTTGGCTTACAGATGCAACCTTTTCTTTCTCCCATGCCAAAAACATGGTTCCCAATGATACCTACACACTCACGCATTTACTTTCTCCAGCAATAAACACACAACTGTTTCAGAATGACAATACAGTCAAAAACAAATGACAAACAAATGACATACAGTCAAAACCAAAACACTGCTTCCATGGAACAAAACAATTACTGAAATTTTTTATTAACCAATCATTTATTGATTTGTTGCTACTACTTTTGTCCTGAGGGCGTATCTCACTAGGGATGGACGGTGAAATTTCCTGTATTTTAAAGTCATTTGAAATAGTTCTTAAGTATCTGTGTTGCCAATTTGATACATATATGGTTATGTCCCGTTATTTCATTTTGCTTTCAGTTCTTAAGAATTAAAATTTTATTTTAATAATGATATATTCTAATGATTCTAAAGCCAAATCTATAAAGCAAATATTATATTTGGACAGGTTAATCTTCTAATTCTGTCCCCAATGTATCATTCTCCCTTGCCCATATAAACAACAACTTTTTTTTTACTTTCCCTTTCATCTAAAGAAAAACAATTATCTGCTTACTTATGGCTCCTTTCTTAAATAATGGATAGCACACTATTTGCTTTTCTCTATCTTATGTTTTTCACTTATGGTATCTTGAAGATCACTCTAGCAGTGAACAAAGATATTACTCCTTTTTACAGCTACACAGTACTCCACTGTGTGGATGTACAATAATTTATGCAAACAATCTTGTGGAAAGCAAACTTTTTTTTTGAATGGAGTTTCTACAAGTGACTCTGTCATATGGTTATATCAGTTCAGTTCAGTTCAGTTCAGTTGCTCAGTCGTGTCCGACTCTTTGCGACCCCATGAATCGCAGCACACCAGGCCTCCCTGTCCATCACCAACTCCCAGAGTTCACTCAGACAGTCCATCGAGTCAGTGATGCCATCCAGCCATCTCATCCTCTGTTGTCCCCTTCTCCTCCTGCCCCCAATCCCTCCCAGCATCAAAGTCTTTTCCAGTGAGTCAACTCTTCGCATGAGGTGGACAAAGTACTGGAGTTTCAGCTTTAGCATCAGTCCTTCCAAAGAAATCCCAGGGCTAATCTCCTTCAGAATGGACTGGTTGGATCTCCTTGCAGTCCAAGGGACTCTCAAGTCTTCTCCAACACCACAGTTCAAACGCATCAATTCTTCAGTGCTCAGCTTTCTTCACAGTCCAACTCTCACATCCATACCCAACTACTGGAAAAACCATAACCTTGACCCTGATAATTATTACACAAATCACCTTTTAATTTTGCATCCCTTCTCTCTACAGCTTTCTCCATGCAAGGGACTGGCTTTATTTATGTGTACTATCTAGTGTTAGTTCCCAGGTGACAAGTATCCCTGATAAGGTACTAAACAGTGTTTTAATTCCAAAGTTACTTCAGACAATTTTCCCTGAGGGGGATCAGGGAGTTCTTGTTTAATGAGTACAGAGTTTCTATTTGGGAAGATGGAAAAGCTCTGTAGATAAATGGTGGTGATGGCTGAACAATGAGAATGTACTTAATGCCACTGAAATGTATACTTAAAAAATGGTTAAAAGGGCAAATTTCATGTTATGTATATTTTACCTCAAAAAAGAAAAAAAAGAAAAAAGAACAGGACTTCCCTGGTGGCATAGTGCGTAAGAATCCATTTGTCAATGCAGGGGACACAGGTTTGGTCCTTGGTCCATGAAGATTCCACGTGCCTCAGGACAAGTAAGCCCACGCACCACAACTATTGAGCTTGCGTGTTGCAACTGCTGAAGTCTGTGTGCCTAGAGCTTGTGCTCCTCAACAAGAGAAGCCACCAAAAGGAGAAGCCTGAACACCACAATGAAGAGTAGCCCCTGCTTGCTGCAACTGAAGAAAACCCATGCAAAGAATGAAGGCCCAGCACAGCACCCCCCACCCTCCAAAAAAGAATAAATAAGATCTATGGAAAGCATTTAAGAATTAACTTAAAAATAGCAATAAAGATTTCTTAATATAAAAAAAAACCCCACAATTTTCCCCAATAAATGGATACTTTAATGGGTTACTTTATACCAAAATTAAAATTTTATACATAAACTAAATACGGTTTTTAACATATGTCAATGTGTTTTGGTACAGCGTCCATAGTAGATGTCTTCAACTTAGAGACAGCTCCTTTCTCCGCTGTTGTAATTAACAAGGGTTGGTCACCTTCCAAGCTGAATCTTATCTGACATGAAATCTGTACAAATTATTTTCCAAGTTTAACCATGAGATAGCAAGATAGCTCTTTCCAGACATATATTTATCTTACTGCATGATGACTTGAACTTTATGGCTTCTAAATGAGGCATTTATGACGAGGAAATCCAGCCCAGCAACAGGAGACAAACTTTTAGACCTCTTCCCTGATGGTGTTAAAGTTAAGGTTTATTACATGGGGGTGGGATGTCAGTGACTCCAGGCAAACGTAGAGAATGTCCTCAAGCCCTAAGTCCGGATCCACTAGTGAATGGGTGAGCTGTCATAATGCCTTGCATCTCTTCTTCATGACCTGTCTCCATCTGCAAAACATAGCCTGTCCACTGACAGAAAATGCTCCAAAGACACCAGAAGATCCTTGGCTTCTGTGTGCTCAAGATGTACACAGTGTCACGCTCTCTTTCCTCCACCGGTTATGAAAAAAGACAGTTTCCAAAACCCCCTAAGTAAGAAAAGCGGCTATTTTATTTCTTGTGGAAAGACTCCTTTTCCTTCTGTCACTGGAACTCTCTGAGGCTGAGTGGATCATGGCTAGGGCCCTGGGCGTGTCACAGGCAAGACCAGCACCTGTGGTCCGAGCTGTCACTTGACTCGGGTCCAGTGTTGGTGATGCTGTAGGGGCCCAAGAAGGTGAGCTCACCTGGCCAGGATGCCCTGCTGGGATAAACGACCACCTGTCCCAGAGGAGTCAACCAGGGAGGTGATGAAGGAGTGGAAGGGGAACAGACAGAGGGATTAACGTGTCTATACATCCTTGGGAACAACCAGTAGAATTCAGAGCCAGACTGCAGGGTGACAAAGCGCTGATCCAAGTCCTCTGGGAGATCCAGCCCCCCAGTCCGCCTCTTGAAATCTATACTGTGGAAACTTAGACCAAGGCAGAGACATGGGTACAATGGTCCCCAGGCACCCAACCTCAGCTTCCACAAATAGGAACCAACATTTGTCAAGCTTGTTTCAAATCCCTACCCTCTTTTTTCCCCTTCAAGTATTTTTAAGCAAATTTCATATACCACGTTACTTCACCCCCAAATATTTCAATATCCTGCCCCCTCTTAAGGCTGTCCGACAATAAATACCCAATACTCGCTACCAGAAAATCAGCAATGTTGTTTTTAATACAGATGTGGTACAGACTGTTTAATTACAGCAGGGCAGAGATTCTAGTTAAATAAAATTAAAAACTTTTATTTTTCCCAAATATAAAATTACTCAATTAATGTCTGAAAAGAAAATATAACATGGTGAAGGGTTTACATTACACCACTATTCACCACAAGATTTATGATTTATCAATGACATACTCCACCACTTTGGCAAAAGGATGAAATTTTTAAAATGGTTTATAAACCTAACATAGCAAAGACTGTATACACCTCCAAACTGCACTGCTTTTATGTACAAGAATAAAACAGTAGAGTCAAGTGTGTTGCATATACTAAGAACAGCACAAATTTGTCACAATTAAACTTTATGCAGAAGCTGATGTATTAAAAATGTAGAAATGTCATACGTGTATGTACACAACGCCAAGACTGTATTAACAAACTCTATGTACATAACAGTATACTGTACTCCTTTAAACGTTTAGCATAGTTGTGTTTATTAATACAGGCCTTTGGTTCTAAACTGCTTGACTAGTTTTAAGCTCCCATAGTTTCTTAAGCTTTCCTATTTCTTAAATGCAAGTAAATGAGTATAAAAGCACTAGCTTTTCTGGTTCACTGGTACAAAAATTACAATGGTCAGTTTCCTTAGGTCATCAAAAACTAGTCACAAAAATAGTTCTTGTTTTCAATCTGAATGTGCCACAGGAAAAAAAAAATATTTTCAAGATTTTCCAGCTTAGCCTAGAGGCGAAGGGTTACCCTCCAGCCTCGACTTCAGTGCTATGTACGTTCCAAAACACGTGTTTTCTCCAGGCCGTTTATTTTTAATACTACTTCTGTAAGGAAGAATAACACTTAACTCCAGCCGAAGAGTGTCCACTACACACCTCTGTTAAGACACAATGAAAACGTTGAATATTGCCAGCGAGGTTTAAAAAAAAAATAATGAGTGCTCTCTTGAGGAAGACTCCTTCAGGAGATACAAAATTACCCGGTTCTTTATTTCCCGTAACTCTTCCATCCCCTTGGCTCCTCCTTGTGCTTGGTCTCCCCGTGTCGGGCACCTGCCCAGGGATTAGCTTTGGAGTCATCGTCCTGAGTTTGCAAATGACAGAGCAAGTCCCCACCCGCGGATCACGCGGTGGGATCACACCACGGAGGACGAGCTGGTCATGCCGTGCACCAGCGTGCTGGTGGGCGTCCCGCTGATGGCGTTGAAGATGTGCAGGGAGTTTGGCAGAACGCTCGTCTTCTCCTCCAGGGGGCAGATCTCGAGGCACAGAGACACAGCGTTACCCACGCGCAAGGGGCCCAGCGACACTTCTCACAACTCATCACCCGGAGGCTACTGCGTGACTGTGACACCCCCAGGGAGCTCAGCCTCCGTGCAGGGCCGAGGGAGCGGGGCAGCTCATCCCCGACTGTGTATCAGGGTTTATCGGATCAGGATTTTAAAGAGCAAGTCAAGGACAGCGTGTTTCGTTTCCTCTACAGGTTAGTGAGTAGAGAGCCTTCTAAGCTCACCAGGTCATAAAAGCACCTTGAAGTCTATCCTGCACGCACCTGGTGGGGACACAACCTGGTCCTGGCCCTTGGAAAAGTCTTTTTTTTTAAAAATGAATCTGGAGCATCAGTGTTTTCCACCAGCTCCTTTTCTCAAGATCTTACAGATTTCCATGCTAGGAGAGAGAGAGAGGCTGCCTCGCTGACTCTCAACAAGTCTCTTTCACACTCAATAACGCAGGGAAGAATTCTAAGCACAAGACTTGACCTAGTGCCGGGTGGACACTGAGAAGAACACACACACTCAGAGGCTCCCCTGGAAAGTCTAAGACTCCAGGGCAAGACCCTTTTTGCTTTAGGGTTCAAAGTTTAATCTTCACAGTTGTTAGGATAATGGAAAATTCAAGGTGCAGTTAAGAGCCAGCATGGCATTATGTCCACACAGTCTGGGAGTTTAATATTCTCAGCTCTGAATTTTTTTTCCCCCTACTTTCATCTTGTCTAGTGCCAAGTGCTGACAGCCACTGATCAAGCTCTCCAAACTACCTGGAGGTCCCCCACAAAAGACCCTGAGCTTTCTCCAGACACTTGTTCCCACAAAACCCTCTCTTTCCGCTCAATTATTCACGTATTTATTTTTTTAGTCATTTCTATTTTTTTTTGTACTTTTCTAAATGCCCAGAAGAGGGCTGCCTTCTTTTTGCACATGTACTGTCATTATGTCGGTATCTACAGTTGTCCAAACTCAGTCGTAACTTTCTGTGAGCCAGTTATTAAGATCCAGAGAAATAAAAGTAGAAAACGACATTACCATCCCATCTGAACGCGTGAGCATGGAGGAGAAAAAAGAGCAAGTTAAAGCTTAGACGTTTAAGTTAGTTTTCTGCAACAGAAGCCTCCTAACTACATCATCACAGGCAACTGACACAAACAGCACTGGCTTCCATTTAGAATGAAAGGCAGTGGTGGAGGCAACAGACAGAAGCAGTCACGTGGGCTGCTTACGGGGCCAACACTGATCAGAAAGACTGACACAGAAGAAGTCTCCATCGACTCTGTGGTGGATGGAGAACAGACCCCTCAAAAAGCAATAGGAAGCAGCCTTTGACATTCATTTAGTTCCCTGGGCAGCTGTCCCCATTGATGACTACTGAGCCCACATACGTAATCCCACTCAAAGGAATTCACACAGGAAGATGGTGGTAGCAGTGCAATCAGGGAAGCTGTCCGGAATGACAAGGAATAAAGAAGCAGCCTTGAGGACTGACTCACTGGGGCACCCAGATCAGCTGTAAGGAGTCACACTCTGCACAACCCTATGTTTTTAAATGGTGAAAGACGTTTACTGCAATGGAGAATTCCTTAAACCAAAGGATTGGGTGAATAAAGAGTTCCAGGAATAGTACTGGTATTTCTTTTTTTATGTGAGTTGTTTCTGAGCTATTGACAGATTGAGCGATAGAAAGGAGGTTAGACAATGACGGGTAGGCTTCTTGCTGGCTGCTCCCCAAGCCCCCGTGGTTAGACAGTAGCAGCAGTGCAGCATGCTACCCAGTCCTTCAGAGAGCAACATTCTGGAAGGATGTCGGGGCATTCAGACCATTGTAGGGTGCAGCTGAGACCCCCAAGTGTGCAGGGGGTCTAACCATGAGAAGCACTCGAGTGTGGCACCTACCTGCTCATGCATGATTTCAGAAAGCTCTTTTGTCATTTCCCTGTAGTTGGCCTTCATTTCTTCCTGATACTCTATCTGGTCCTCTTTGATGAGCCGTTCGTTCACCACTAAGGCTTGACCGCAAGCTTCCACAAATTGCCTTAAACGGTGCGGGAGAGGGAAATCAAGGCATGAACAGAACAAAGCATGAGCCCAACTGGCAGGATCTCTTTCCTGAGCAAGCACAGAAACGACTGCTACTTCAAGAGAAAGACATTTCCAGTGTGCGTTACCTGAAAACTTCTTTAAGCAACTTCACTTTATTGTCAGGGTATCTTTTCGTGTTTGTGTCATCTAAGAAAGCTCGGGCATATGCTAGTGGACCAGCATTGACCTGGATAAAGAACAAAAATTTAAAATTAGGTTATGAAGAAAATGCCCATCATCGTTAGTTTCAGCTGGCATTTGCTAAAAATGCTGCTTGAGTGAGTGAGTTATGACCTCTGCCCTCCATGAACTTAGGACCCAAAAGAAGAAACCATGAGTCAAGCTCATATTGCTATAAGCTATTTGATGTTTGTCATCTCAGCCATCCTCAGGGCACTTGTGATGATGGTTCATCTTATGTAGGAAGAACTAACGCTTGGAAAATGTAAGGACCTGTTTAAGGTCGAACAGCCAATAAGTAAGACACCTGAGATCAGAGCCAGTCTTCCAACTGGTATTTGTGCTATATGACAGTGAACTAAGAGGTCAATCTGGTGAGTTCAATGAAAACTGAAAAACAAAGTACGTGTGCCAGTTTTAAAGAACCAACTCTTCCCCTGGTGGAATTGTGGAGCTGATCTGCTACCCTTAAATGAACTAACCATCTCAGGGGCTGGGAGGCCAAAGATTTGGGGGAATTTGGCAACAAGATGAGGGACTCAGAGCCCTGCATGTCTCCTCTAATTCACCAAGTGGAGTTCTCTGAGGCTGAGTAAGTCAGGAAATGTGGGAGTGTGGCAAGAAAGAGGGTTAGACACACTGGATGGGGAGGGGAAAGTTCCAGGCACTTAGGACTTGGGAAAGGGCCTGACTACGTGATCATTGCATGATTTTTCTGGGGTGGGGGTGTCCTGGAGGACTTGGAGGTAAATGAGCAGGGAGGGCGTGGCTGTGGCTGTGGGTGAAGGGCATGGGCAGTGGTCCTGGCCACAGCATGTAGGACCTGCAGTAACAGCAGAGGAACTGAACTGATAAGAGTTCACACCAGGGGTGGGGAGACAGGGGGCACAGAGGTTAGAGGGGGGCCCACTGACATAGGGACAACTAGCTAACCCTCAGGGATGACTGGGTATGATCCCTGGATATATGTGGGGAGCTTTGTCAATAACCTAAAAGTGACCTGAATGAAGGAATATCCAGAGTGACGTGTATGTTCAGTTTTAAGAAGGTGGAGAAGGAAGCTCGTGACACTTCATAAGGTCAGCATGCTAAGACCCTGGAGTGGAGAGCAGAGTCACGAAGCCACCCGATGGCTCTGTCCTGTGCAACAGCCACCTGGCAGAGGCTCTCGGTGGAAGAATTAAAGAAACACAAATAAAAGGATCAGGCTTCTCTTCCCGGACTCCAGCTTTGTTGTTACCCTGGAGGGTGCACACGCGTAACTTTCACCTCCTCGGTTGATCACAGAATGCTTTGTTCTTAAAGGTGACCAGGAATTTATCCAATGCTAAGTTCACTATCAAAAGGCAGGGCACGTGCCCTTTGGAAAGTGCATCCTGCCCAGCCGCACCCTTCCCTGCCACGCCTTCTCCCCTGCCCCGCACTGGCCTTTTCAGAAGCTGGCTGTTTCCAGGCTATTACTGAGGGGTTTTTGTTTTAAGCTGCCGAAAATTGTGGCCTCTGGCCCGTTATGCAATCACTCATGTGGCTGGAGTATTTATCATCTTCACCTGATACCTTATTTTGGTACATTAGTCTTTTGGGCCATAAGGGAAGAGGTTGAAAATATCTGTAAATACTTTTGAGGTGAATGACATTTAGAAAAATGTGAGGTAACAGCTTAGCATTGATCTGATAAAAAGTTGACAAAAACCGATTTCAGAAACTGAAACCAGTGTATTACAATCTACATGTAACCTTCATAAACACATTCTTCTTGAAAGAGAAAAGAAGCGGATATAGGAATGTACACACAATGCAGGTGGCTAGAATTATTTATACAAACTTAAAAATGTCAATAAAGCAAGAAGCATGCTGGTCACTGGAGGGAATAACTTAATATCTATTAATTTCTTAGGAAACCATGTAAGTATAATATCTGAAAAACATCCCTATGATTGAAGTGTACCATACCAAGATAAAGGTGCATGTAAGCGTTTAGCTTGATGAATTTTTACAAACTGAACACACCTGTGTACCCAGCACCTGGGGGTGGGGTGGGGGGTGGTGGGAAAAACTGGAAGATTGTGATTGACCTATACACACTACTATGTATAAAATAATTAATAAGGACCTACTCTATAGCACAGGAAACTCTACTCAGTACTCTATAATGACCTAATGGCAAAAGAATCTAAAAAAAAGTGGATATATGTATATGTACAACTGATTCATTTTGCTGTTCAGCAGAAACCAACACAATGTTATAAATCAACTACACTCCAATAAAAAGGACAAAAAAAGTCAGCACCTAGATCCAGTATGAAGTCACCTGAACAGCTAAAGGAAAAAAAAGTCTTGACCCCTATTTGTTACCACATAAAAATCAATTCAGATAAACAAACAAAAAAGAACATCTCTGACACAGATTTCTATAGAGGATACAAAATCTGCTACTAATAAAGGAACTATTGATTAGTTGGGCTATGTTGAAATGAAGAATTTCACTAATCAAAAGATACCATTAAAAGAGTGAAACTTCAGTTACCTTTTCAGTTACAATTTTCACAGAAACCAGAAAACAATAGTTTCATATGAAAACCTATAGCTCTCCATACTTATCTTATTTAAGTCTTGATGCTTCCACCAGGCAATCAGAATTAACCAAATTTCTGAGAAGCCAGGCTGTACCCATCTCCAGCCCTTGCAGACAGCTTGGTGACAATGATACTCTTGTAGCCAAAGGGCTCCCGCCCATCTGGGATTGGGAGAAACCGCACAAATACGGAAGAGAGGGGGTGGGGATCTCCTCTGGACCTGGTGTGAACGACCTGAAATTCCCTGGGTCCACAAGTGCTGCCCTGCAGATTGTTTGGCCTGGCGCGCGGATTGCCTGGCCTGGCACCCGGCTCACCTGGACGCTCACGCTGCCCTGGAGCTTGAGCTGCAGTTTGATCATGTCCACTTCGGCCGAGGAGCACAGCTGCCGGAGCTCGGCCACCTTCTTGCTCATCTCGTCGATGGCCACCTCGATGGGGTTCAGGTCTGTGTGGTGCTGGTACATGACCGGGATCCGCTTCTTCACGTACGGGAAGCAGTGTATCGCTGCGGAGGAACACGGCGCAGAGTTAGGCCACGGCTCGCACCGCTACATTTGTCCCGACGGACAGCTCATCACCACGCCCAAGTGACAGGTAAGGAACCTGAAGCGTGTCTAGGACACATGCTGGCACTTCGTGGAACCAGAAACCAGTCTTCCTTTATTGTGCTGTGCGTTTAACCACAGGCACCACATAAAGTCAAGAGGGTCGGGTTCCTGTTTACTTTAATAGGAGAGGTTTGTCTTTGAAGAAGTCATTTGATCACTCCTTGCTCAATTTTCTTGCCCATAAATGTGCTAAACCTTTCTTGGAAGTTGTTGAGAGCTGAATGAGCTAGCAGGCATGAGACAGCTTTGCAAATATAAAAAAGACTAAATAAACAGTCTTGAGAGATCATATAACAGAGTTAAGTCCAGAAAAGAGTTCCATTGGAATATCCTTGAGCCATGGAACAACTTGGAATCACATGCTTAAGTTTGCACAGTCAGAGAAGTCAATTAAAATAACACGTGAGAATGTATTTCCAAGCAAACTATTTTATGAACCAGAAATTCACAAACTTTGAGTTGCAATAAAAAAGATGTTTTAAAACTTGAGTGATTCAACAACATTAAAAAATATTTAGTTTTTCTCATATTTTTTTTTAACCAAAAAGACGCCACTCAATATTGTTTTCATTTCTTTTAAGACACCGGAACATATCAACACCAAAGAGTTGGTTTAAAAAAGAATAGAAAAAAATAGCACTGAAACATATATATTACCATATGTGAAAAGGATTGCTAGTCCAGGTTCGATGCATGAGACAGGGCGCTCAGGGCTGGTGCACTGGGATGACCCTGAGGGATGAGGTGGGGAGGGAGGTGGGAGAGGGGCTCAGGATGGGGGACACATGTATAACCATGGCTGATTCATGTCAATGTATGGCAGAAACCACCACAATATTGTAATTAGCCTCCAATTAAAATAAGAAAAAAAGAATAGAAAAATAGTTGTTTCTAATTCAATACTGTTTCACATTTCTCCCCTATTGCTTATATATTGTACATGTAAATATAATATTCTTATTTCATATATGTATTTATGAATAGGCAGGTAGCTATATGCCTAAAGCTTCTATTACTTTTTAACAAGTGGAAATAAGATAGAAGTGTTATGTTTAGATTCTTTACTATTTAGTAAGTGGTTGGGGAGGGTTTACTCAAAAAGGACTGATCACAAAACAAGAAAGGCCGGCTCCCAGGGTTCCCTCAGGGCCACCCAAAAGTCCAAACAGAGGGGGAAAAGACATTCAACCTGATCCAGCCCTGTTTGTCACATCCTTTACAGGCCTGTCCTAGTTGCTGAGTGCAATCTAAGGCCGAGGGTCCGTGTCTACCATTTCTTCTGTGTTCCCTGCGGACACACAGTTTTTAAGTGGCGACACTGGGATTGGCAAGTCCTCTTTGGACTGAAGGCTCCTTTGACAAGAACTAGATGCTGCTGTTTATCAGCCAGGGAGATGGGAACAGCCCTCCAGCCACAGGTGTGCCCAGACGCGACAGACTGACGTGCTTTACAGTGAGAATACTGTGTTCTCATTTGTCAGGACACATGTCTCATGAGGCTCATGCCATGTCAAAACACACTACTAATGTTATCACAGTGCTTCTGGGTGCCATGGGGTGGCAGCACCATTATTTCAGAGAGAAAAAAACAACAACTCCAAGGGTATTTGTGAGATGTCCATGTTACACTGATTCCACTCAGCAAAAGGTCTGAGTCACTGCTTCTTATGATGGTCACAGTGGGCTAAAAGAGGCACAGGAGAGGTGAAATGATACAGAAAACTCAGGGTCTGTGCATGAGCCCACCAAGGCACATGATCCAGGACCACCCCCTGGCCCAGCCTTCCTTACTGGCCTCATGTCTCCTCTCACTGGGGTCATTTGGCGCCAGCCACACCGGCCTACTGGTCACCCTGAGCGTGGTGGGCACAGGGACCCCCGCCGCTGGCCCCTGCCCCCATAGCTCTGTCTTCCTCCAGACATTTGCACAGACCATTCCCTCACCTCCTTCAAGTCTGGACTCTCCATGAAGCCCACAGGGCTTTCATTTAACCCACCATTTAACCCGCAACCTTCCCCTTCCCCAACACCCCATTTCCAATCTCCCTTTGCTTTTGTCCAGAACACGTATTACCTTCCAACAAAGACACATTTACTCATTATATTTACTGTTTATCGTCTGTCTCCTCCTGCTAGAATTCAACTGCACAGAGAGTTCTGTTTTGTTGATACACCAAGCTGGACATTGCCCGCCCGTGCTCCATAAATTTTGCTGAACGTTAGACTATATTACTGCCCAAATGGCTACATGAAAGAGCAAATGAGCCTGGAAAGTGGAAAATTAGGTGGTGGACTGAGTAAGCCATCACATCATGAATCAACAGCCCGCATCAGTGGTCTGTAGCCCTTCAGTCAGGACGATGAGGAAGAGATGGCTGAGGGGTGTGGTTGTACAGCCTGGTGAGACTGATCAAGGGGTGAGGGGTGGGGGAATTATTTCCAACCTGAGAAGGAGTCTGGACATGATTTGGGAGACTGGGGAATAATGACCAGGAAGAAACTCCATGGGATGAGCTCCACGAAAGAAGGAACAGACGGGGTCAGGTAGGGAGGCGAGCTCAGAACTGACACCAAGGGGGATGGGAGGGTGATCATTAGGTCTTTCAAATGACCCACCATTGTAGCTGAGTGAACTATCCAGGAAAGTGAACCTGTCTGGGTTCGGAGGGCAGGGGCTTCTACGCAACTTGGAAGGCCAAAGGACAGCTCTGAAGCCATGCAGAGGAAGAAGATCCTAAGGGATTAATAACACAAGGGAAAGCGCAGAATATCCTGGCCTGTGTGTCTTTAAGTGAAGGTTGGTATAGTTTACAGGTTCTCAGTAGCATTTTTATAACCCCTTCTCTAAATCTTTGTACTATCAGTAGTTAAGCCTTGTGAAATTCTGAGATCTTTTAGGGCAGAAACTGCACCCCTTCTCGCTCTTTTGTTGCATTATAATCTCCTTTTGCTCATCATCAACCTCAAAAGGCAAGGAGCTCAATGGTGGATGAGACTGTAGCAAAATGAAGTGCATTCCTTCCTCACCTGGGCATAATTTACCAAATCCTTTCACACAGGATGGAGAGTGTAGCTTTCTCTTTACAGATGAAAAACTAAGGTGCAGAGAGATTAAGTGACCTGCCCAAGGTCACATAGTGAGGATGTGATGGGGTCTGCAAGACCCAGGCCCAGGCTCTGCACTGCCCGCACCTCCTCAGGGTGATTACTTCCTGAGTCGATTATTGCCTTTCTCCGTAGCGGCGTTACTCTTTGTCCCCTCTGCTCAGGCGGGTACAGAGCTTTACTCTGGTCTGTTATCTAATCTAAAATACTTCTGCAACAAAACGGGAAACTGGCTAGTGAAAACACCCCGTGGTAACTGTTTATGAATCAGCATGCTCCCTGAGTGGGATAATCATGATACAAATCCTGACCCTGACTCATCAGTGAGCTCGGGTTTATTTAAATCAGCAGTTCTCCAACTTGAGCAGTGTCAGAAACACCTGGAAAGCTAGGTTAACCACACCAGCTTGGCCCCGCCCCCAGCATGCCACAAGTTCCCAGGTGTTGCTGACACAGCAGACTGGGAACAACCTTTGATAAGCACTGATCTGAGGTTATCACTGCTGGAGAGATAAAACATGGTAAGCTGGTAATTCTTGTAAAATGACTCCACCTAAAAAATGCAGTTATTTTGCTTAATAAGGATTTGCTACTGTGTCCATCAGAAAAACAATTCATTGCTCAGATGGTAAAGAATCTGCCTGCAATGCAGAAGATCTGGGTTCGATCCCTGGGTCAGGAAGATTCCCTTAGAGAAGGGAACAGCTATCCACTCCAGTATTCTTGCCTGGAGAATTCCATGGACAGAGGAGCCTGGCGGGCTACAGTACATGGGGTCACAAGAGCCGGATATGACTGAGTGACTGACACTTTCACTTTCAATCTATGGGGAGGGGCTGATGTTTTTGAGGACAATATTGTTTGTGTTTTAAAGGTCGTCTTGTTTTTCTAAAAACAGGAGCAGAAGCTCCTTTTTAAAGAATGTAGGGGAGGGGAGGAAGGAGAGGGTGAGATGTATTGAGAGTAACATGGAAACTTATCTTACTATTTATAAAATACATAGTCAATGGGAATTTGCTGTATGACTCAGGGAACTCAAACAGGGGCTCTGTAACAACCTAGAAGGTGGGATAGGAAGGGAGGCGGGAGGGAGGTTCAAGAGGGAGCGATATGTATACCTATGGCTGATTCATGTTGATGTTTAGCAGAAACCAACACAATTCTGTAAAGCAATTATCCTTCAATTAAAAAACAAAATACCTTTGAGAATAAGAAAAAGAATGTAGGGTTTCGGGGGTTCTTTGCTGAATTTAAATTTTTATCTCAGTTCCCTCATAGGAAGAATAAAAAATCCTATGCAATATGCTGTCCTGAGCTATTTCATCATGAACCACACTCTTTCTTTTCATAACCGCTAAATCACACGCCACGCAATTCACCCATTTAAAGTGTATCGTCCACTGGCGAGGGAGGAGCCTCACCCGAAACTGCGCCATCCTCACAGAACACTTTTCACTGATGATTATAGTGCTCCCTCGGAGAAGGCAATGGCACCCCACTCCAGTACTCCTGCCTGGACAATCCCATGGACGGAGGAGCCTGGAAGGCTGCAGTCCATGGGGTTGCTGAGGGTCGGACACGATGGAGCGACTTCACTTTCACTTTTCATTTTGATGCATTGGAGAAGGAAATGGCAACCCACTCCAGTGTTCTTGCCTGGAGAATCCCAGGGATGGGGGAGCCTGGTGGGCTGCCGTCTATGGGGTCGCAGAGAGTCGGACACGACTGAAGCGACTTAGCAGCAGCAGTGCAGCAGTGCTCCCTGCTCGTGACCAGGCGGACCGCTGGACAAGCACTGGGCACCTTCCTGGTTCGACTTAACTATGGCTGCTCTGAAAAATGTGCCTCAATAGCAGATACTGACAACACATGGCATTCTCAACAGCCTCCTCACTTCTTTTTTTTTTTTTTTAAGTCACGAAAGCCTTTTATTGCCTGTTAAAGGTTAAAGGTTGCCTGTCATTTGCTGACCCTAACCTAAGAGCGATGGTGGCTCTTAGGTTACTCCCAAGACGACTCTACATGTGTCACACAGCATAGTTCTAGGGGGTGGGTAATCAGTGGCTACTAAACGGTGCCAAAGGAGCCACTGAAACTCTTGCCACCGCTGTGTGGGCAGCCTGTGAATGCGGTGGGCTTCCTGGTACTAGCAGCTGAGATCGTGCTGTCTTACTATTCTAAAAGCAAGAGCTGAGGCTGGCCAGCCACTCAGGGAGGAGGTGAGCCTCCTATCCCACTTGTTCCCGCCCCTGGAGTCTCTGAGCAGGGTCATGCTGGGACCTGTGAGGCACAGATGCTTCAGGTGTCTGCTCCCATGACGTAGGTAGCCTTGGCACTGTGCGCAGGGGTGGGGCACGTATCTGGAGAGTCTGCCAACTGCTCAAAACAGCATGCCAGAACGTTCTGGGAAGAAAATGGGCCCACTGGTTTCACCAGATTCTAAAACGGGTAAGTGACCTGCCACTGGACCTGACTTCTGGTCTGATGGAAGAAGATACCCAACAGGTAAACAGAAAAGTGCGTTTTCAAAAGCAAGCATGAGATACATGTTAAACTGAAGCAGGTATATAAGGAAAGTTAACTAAGTTCCCGAGGCCCTTCCGGTTCTAGAAGCTTCTGGTTCCCTCCTGGAGGCTCTTTCTGTCGCCTTCCATGCTGAGGGGGCTGGGTGTGGCTCTTATGGGAAGGGCCCAGGGGTTGGGGGGAAGCCGTACCTGTCAGGATGGTGCGCCGTTTGCACTGCTCCTCTACGCCCCCCTGCCGCTTCCCGCTCTGGGTGAAGGGCATCTCGAACATGAAGCGGCGAATGTTGTGGGATCTTTCGAACTCCGTTTTCCTTTCTTGCAGTTCTTTCTCATCAAAGAATGGGATCACGTGAGTCACCTGGATGTATGCATACTTGGAATCCAGATCCTTGGGGTTGACCTTTAAATGAATAAAGGGAATGGAATACAGCTTCTGGTGTCTGAAGGACTCCTCCAATGCACGCGGAAGCTGTGTTTTCCCACTTTGTATGAGTAAAAGTTTTGGAGACTCAGAAAGTTTGAAAAAAACAGGACAACAAATGCCACATACCCACCACTTAGAACAATTGCTAATACTTTGCTATTTGTTTATATGTCTCTTTACACACATATGTACAGGTAATTTTTTTTTTAGGGGAAGCATTTCAAAGTAAGTGGTTCACATCATGACACTTGAGCCAGCATCTCCTAAACATGAGGACAGCCTCCTCCATAACCACAATACATCATCATTTTGTTAATGTTACAAAAGTAACACTAATCTCCTAATAGTACCCAATATACCAAGTTTAGATGAAAAATTCTCAAATGTCCCAGAATGGTATTTTTGGCTATTTGTGTTTGAACCAGAATCTAATCAAAGATTGCATTTTACATTTAGTCATGGCTCCTCAGTCTTATTTCATCCAGACTGTTCTTCTTCATGACACTGACTTTTTTTAAAGACATCATGCTAGTTTTCATGTGGAATGACTCCCCATCTGGATTCCTCTGATTCTTTCCTAAGCTGTATTTTTACATATTTGGCTTAGAGAGAAAAATGTTTATTTTAGTAATAGTGTTTAAAACCAAGCCCTCAAGTCATAACTAACCTGCAGATAGATTAGACTTAAACACATGGATATGAATTAGTTTAGTACAGGTAATAGATGAATGCACGAACATCTTGAGAGAAGGCTGTCAGGTCAAAGACACAGCCTGATCCAGACAAAGGTTTTGGCTTCAGAGAAAAAGGCAAGTTGGACTTGAGTGATTTGGTCTAGAAAGGAAGTAGGTCTTAATAAGGTTGTGTTGAGGTTTCTGGCTAAAAATGGACCAACAATGTATGTTTCTCCCTCTTCCTTTGTACAGCTCTGTCACAAAGTATAGAATTAACTGGCAAGGACAAAAAGAGAGGACGGGAAGAACAGCAGTGTATGAGTTTAATGAATATCTGGAAGGCAGGTGCACGAGGGTTAAAGTTCTAATCCACATTCCCATGGAAGAGGCAACGAGGAAGCCAGAGCACCCCTCAGAAGCCTGCTGTGATGGACTGGACATCTGTGTTCCCCCAAAATTCTCATGTAGAAATCTTAACCTCTAATGTAGTGGTTTTGGAAGGTAGGAGATGATTAGGTTAGGAGGGTGGGGCCTTCATGAATGGAATTAGTACCCTTATACAAGGCCCCCACAGAGCTCCCTCAGCCCTTCTTCCACATGAAAACACAGCGATAAGTCTATGGTCCAGTAAGAAGAATCTCACTCAGAAGACTGAGTCTGCTGGTGCCTTGACCCGGGACTTCCTGTCTCTCTCCTGAATTGTGAGGAATAAATTTCTATTGTTTGTATGCTACCTGGTCTATGGTATCTGTTACAGCAACCTGAAGAGGTGGGCATCTGGAGAAGACCAGCACTAGGATTAGGGTGACCAGGGGAGGTATGGGTTGGTGAGTGGCCCAGAGTCTATGGTGGGTGGTGGCAGAACCCCAGGCTCCCTTCTGAAGTCCCCACCCCCAAGAAAAGAACAGATTGTTCCTTGGAGAAACCAGTCTGGAAAGAGTCTAAGTGGGTTCGCCAGTCTCAGCAGAAAGCAGGGGCAAGGTACAGAATAGGCTGCAGGTGGAAGGGCAGGTGGAAGGCTGCAGGCTGAACGTGGGACCTTCACCCTTGCTCATCTGCCTCCAGCATCCAGAATTACCTCCTCCCTTGTCCCCTCCCTACCACCTGGGCAGGAGACTGCAAGATCCTTCTCTGGAGAAAGGGAAGGGCCCCAAGGACATAAATTCCAGACACTGGAGATGCCTACGCAGGGCTCAGGACAAAAACATGAACTGAGGCTCCTCCAAAAGGATGGACTGAGAGAGAGGCCGAGCTTATTGCTGTTGGAAACTGAACAGGAGGAGCGTTAGTAAATGCAAAGAACAGGAGCTCCACTAGACCTGAGTTTCAGGAGGCAAGAGGATCCCATCTTTTGGGAGATGTCCTGAAGTCGGTGCAACACGTAAACACACAAGGAAAGTGTGGAGGTTCAGAAATGGTCCTTGTGTGAGGGCAGCTCAGCAGAGGACAGCCTCTCTAAGGAGAACATAAATCTCCTTCCTACAGATATGCTGGCTAATTAGTTCCTTCCTTGGTCTGTCCGCTCATCCCTCTGTCCGTCCGTCAGTCAATCAACCAGACATTGTGCTAAGTGCAAGGAAAAAGAGCAGTGACCGACAGAACCTAGGACCCTACTCCTATGGAGTTTCTAAATAGCTGGACTAAAAATGGTATGTCCTTTCAGATATCAATTATTTTGTAAAAGAATATCTGTTTAAAGTTATGAAATAAAGGACTGCTTCATGAAGGATATCAGGGAAGCATAGAAAGGTATTAGGGGAAAAAATAATACACTTGTCACTCAAAGTCAACCATTCTTAACTATTTCCTGCATCTTCTTTTTTCGACACACATTTATGAATATATATGATGCAATCATACATGAAAAAACAATATTACATTGCTGTGATACATTTACAAGCATGGTCCATACCTTGCCGGAATCTTGTATCATCTTGACGTTTTCAGCACCGAATTTGTCTGAATAAAGTTTGAGAAGTCTCTGAGAAATTTCTGACAGAGGTGTGAGTTTGGGTTCCTTGTAAATGTACTCCTTTCCATCTTCATCTTCAAAGAACCCCTGTGACAAAAGGCACAATTAGAGCTGCCCCCGGACACAAGCCGAAGGCTGACCACAAGGAATGAGTCTTTTGTTACAAGGGTTAACAATAACAAAAAAGGGAATGATTCTAAAAACAAAATCGGGCTTTCCAAATAGGAAGGAAAAGGATAATAACGTGAGGTCTGGGTGCGAAGATAAAGGAAAAACACAAAACTGCAAACTCATCCAAGAATGTGGTCATTAAGTGTTGAGTGAATGAGAAATTGGGGATTCAAGACTGTGTTCTCTCGGTGAAGTCGAATGATGGCACTCAAGCCTGTTTCACATTCCCAAGGAACAGAAGAACTCACTAAGACATGTCTTAGCAGCCAATGGGCTGGCCTCAGACACGCACACACACCCCTTCTCCTGACCTCTCCCATCTACACAGGATTTTACAGTATCAACAGAAGCATTCTGGCCTGGAGAGTATGTTTGGCAAAAGTTATGTAAAGTTGGTGTAAATTCCATTTTGCCTCACTGATGAGAAAAATAGGAAAGGATTGTCACATAATATCAGAAAATATTTTTATAATCACCAGTCATCACCTGTTTTAGCATCAGTCAGGTGTGAATACAACAAGGCTTAGAAAATTGCTTGGGAAGTGAAAAAGGTTGAAAACTAAAAAGCCCAAATTGGAGTTAATATTGGAAATAAATTTTTAAAAAACATTTCTCATCTAAAATAAAAGAGAGAAAATGGTGCAAAAAACACGGTATATAAAAGAAAAAAACGCAGGCTAACATGAGACAAAAAACACCCACATCAAACTTAGGAGTTTAGATGCAGTGATTCACTGTATTACTTGCTTTTTAAGCATTTACTGTAATTACCTCCACATCTGTTTCACTGTCTGTAAACTGGTATTGCTATAAAGTTATAAAAGACAATAAATAACAGGATAAATTGAAGGTTATATAAAGCTCATTGAAAACCACACACCCTAAATACATGTATTATAATTTATACTATTTAATCATGTTAGAGACTTGGAGGTTAAACTTTCAGTTAAATATAAATGAACCTCTTTATAAAAGGTTTCTGAAATATTACAATGGTAAATCTACTTGCAAAAATATTATAAAAGATAAGAGACGCACAGGGACAAAGGAAACCAGAGAGTCTTAATTTTGGTTTAAAACATGCAGTATAGACGTGTAAGGGAACAGGTGATTTATTTCTGTGAATGGAATAAAATGTTAATCTGGTTTTTTCTGGAGTGTGTAATGACTGGACAGATACACATACAGACTTGAAAAGGAAACTTGCAAACCACACTGAGGTACCAAAGATACCGCTAAGAATGTCTTATGGGAGGAGAACTTACCGCTGCCTTAAGAAAGTAATAAAGAAAAGACAGGAAGAAAGAAAAAAAAAAGCAGAAAGTTTACTACTGAGGAAGATAAGAACAATAGTAAACATGACAAATTCATCAAATTAGAATTTCTAGAAAATGGAAAATTTACAAAATACCACTTTATAGGGTCTAAACAAGAACAAAAAAGGACTGGGGAGGCGCTATAGGACAGGGAGGAGGCTCACCTGCCCGAAGAAGGCCACTCGGAAGTACGTGCCCAGGAGCCGGCGGCCGGAGTGCATGACCTCAGTCACCTTGCTGTAGGCTCGGTGCAGCGTGTCGTACAGGTGGGCCAGCCTCTGCAAGGAAGAACACAGCTTGTTTTTTCCCATTTGCAGCTAGCAGAACTGATGTGAAACTAACAATGAAATGAGATCACGCAGGTGAAAACTCCTTGGACTTGAGTTAAAGAAAAAAAAAAAAAATCAAGAATGTGTTTTGACTAGACAACTGGCAGTGATCATTTCCAAGCGTTAGGTTTCCAACCCGAAGGGCCATCTGGCATACTGAGAACCCATCGGGTTCCCAGTGCAGTGAGTCAGTTCAGTCCTCTGATGCTGCTTGTACTTTTTGCTTTTCCTACTCCATTCCTTAGGACGTGCTAAAGAGAAACTGGACGGCATCCCCAGCCCAGAAAGGCCCAAAGGGTCACTCTTTTCCCCCATCAGTGGAGCAAGGAAGAGTTCTAAGAGAAGAGGCACCTGGGGATTTTAAAAGTCAGGGTTCTGACAACTTTATGCAAGTGGAGTGCCAGAATCCCCAACCCCTGTCCTTTGAGATTGGAGGTCTGGGTAGAGGTGTGACATCTCGTGGCTCCGAGGGTGGTGGCCTCCAGGGTCACGTACAGGAGCAGAGACCTCGTGCTCAAGTGGCTTGCTTGCGTTCTCTGCGTGTAACAATGTCTGGGGATGTGTGTCACTCCCCCGTCCTCTGAAAAAGTTAACCAACAGACTACTCGGATACCTCGAAGTCCCTCCGCTTCTCGTAGATGGGGATGATGAGCTTATAGATGTCGGCGATCAGCTCGTAGCGCTCGGCCTTCCAGAGCCCGTCTGCGCACTGTTCCAGGAGCTCTGTGAGCACGTCCTGATCAAAGAGAAGGAGAGAGTGTTACAGGAGAGAGTGTTACAGGGAAACCGACCCTGCGCTCCTTGCAGAACGCGTACATGGTGAAGATGATTTCAAAATACGTAAGATATTTTTAAAAATTATTTTACTTTGTCATTTTCCTATGTCATATTCAACTTTTTTGGCTGCACGTGAGCATGTGGGATCTTACTTCCCAGACCAGGGATTGAACCCTTGCCCCCTGCAGTGGAAGCGCAGAGTCTTAACGACTGGACCACCAGGGAAACCCCTCAAAATATGTAATATTTTTAGATACTAACTTCTACATTCTTTTTTGCAATGAGCTATTTTCCAGTCATGTTTACAGACAGAAATTAAGGTCTCATTGTGTGACTGTGGTAGTAGTTAACTGCATGGGGAAAAAAATGGAAATTGATAGCTTCACACAGGCTCTCAATTTTTGTTCTTAGTTTTCATTTTCTAAATATGATTTAGATTTTTTTTTTCTTTTCTGAGGAACAATGACAATGCTGAGACATAGAGAGTCACTCAGCGTGACTTCAAACCAATGTAAACATCTTAGAGGAATTTAGTGATGGAGTGTGGGAGGCACTGTGCCTGCCTCGCCAACATCCTTTTCCTTTCAAAATTCTTACCTACTGAAGTTTGGGCAGTCACCCTGCCTCCATTAAAGTCCTTGAACTTAGGACTTCATTGATTTCTTTTATCAGTGTTTGGTAGTTTTTAGCGTACAAATCAGAGAAGGCAATGGCAACCCACTCCAGTGTTCTTGCCTGGAGAATCTCAGGGACGGGGGAGCCTATTGGGCTGCCGTCTATGGGGTCGCGCAGGGTCAGACATGACTGAAGTGACTTAGCAGCAGCAGCAGCATACAAATCTACAGATTTATACCTAATTTTTCCAGGTTTTTACTGTTATTATAAACAGTACTGTTTTTCAGTTTTGATTTTTTTTTGTAGTAAAAGCCTTTGTTGAGTAAGATTTAAAGTCATCCGGCATATATTTGTAGGAATTATACAAAGTGATTGTTAACAGCATGGTGCAACTATGGTATAAGTATCTAAGTGTGAAGAAGGTTGGTTGAGTTTTGTATACTGATCTTCTATCCTATGATCTTGCTAAACTCAGTTTTAGTAACTTTTCTTGTAAATTCTTTTGGATTACTTGTGTCACAAAAGACAATTACATCTTCTGTCAACACAGGCAATTTTATTTCTTTTCTTACTGCACTGACTAGAATTTGTAGCACAGTGTTGAACAGGAGTGGTAAAAGTAGATATTCTTGTCTTGTTCACAGTTTTAGGTGGAAAGTATTCAGTCTTTCACCATAAAGTATGATGTTAGCTGTAGGTTTTTTGTAGATAATCTTTTTCTTGAAGAAGTTTCTTTCTATTCCTAGGTTTTCCCCAACCCCCTGCAAACTCATGAGTAGATACTGAATTTTTCCAAATGCTTTTTTTGCATCTATTGAGATGGTCATATGATTTTCCTTATTTGTTCTGTTAATATGGTGAATTATATTGATTGGCTTTCCAGGGCTGAACCAACGGTGCATTGTCAGGGTAAATCCTACTTAGTCACGTCTTCTTATTTATATATTGCTAGATTAAATTTGTTAATATATTTTTAAGTCTTTTATAGTTGCCTTTAAACATGTTTGTATCCCCTATTATTCTGTACATGAATGGCAGAACCTGTGTGTTTCATTACCAACCTAATGTTTCATTATAGTCCTAATGGCTATGATTCATAGGTCCAAAGAAAATAAACATTTAAAAAGCAGTTTTGAATCAATTCACCAGAAAATACTATCTAACTGACTTAAATAAACCATCTTTAAAACAAGACATTTAACTCCTATGTCATATTTACAACATATAAATCATAAAACTCATCTGTGTGACTGAACTCTGTACCTAAGCTTATAAAGAGGTATACCAGTTGTCTCATACTTTTATTGTAGGTCTCATTAAGTGCAAACAAACACTGAAGTCAGATATATGGAGTAATTATCCTAACAGCTACAGACAAAGAAAAACATCAGTAAAGGTCCTAACACCATATCTGTTCATCCTGTATCTGTATTATGAAGATGCTAAGCCTCTCTCAGTTTTCTCTTAGTTTTGTCTCAGATCTTTTCCAGTGGAAAATCTATCCAGGTTAAACACGGCAAACTTTACGATTCTTTTCATGCTTCTCTGATTATAAAAAGCTACATAAAAGAAAAGCATAAAAATATAATCTATATAATATCAGTGTCCATATACTTACTTTACCAATTTATAAAACTGGGAAATGTAATAAAGGTCTAATGTAATTTGGGAGTTGTAAGGATCAAATAAAATTTTACTCATCAAAACACTCTGAAAACCAAATGTTGTAAGCAAATAACAGACCAGTTAAACAAACTTATTTCAATCATCACTTCTACTTTGTATTCGTTTTTGAAATGAATCTTATTTTTACTGAGCAATGTAATATCCCAGAGTGCCACATACATATTTGGTAGGCAAGAATTTCTTGGATGAATGAATCAGTCTGCATTTTTACAATATTACTAACAGCTGTCTTTCACTGTAAGGAAATGAGTTGAGTTCCTGTATCAAAGCCTTGCAATTTTTACATATCTTACATCACACAGACATCACCACTGGGGATTTACTGAGCATCTTTATTCTCCTTGGTGCTGTGGGACTATGGCAGAGGTGAATGAATTCTGAGAAGACCCAATTTCCCATCAGGAAATTTTGTACAACCAAGGTATTCTTCTGATAACGAAATAGACAAAGGCATGAGAAGTTACCCATCTTAAAGCTATTCTCAGGTTTAACTTACAGACTATTCATTTGGCCCCTTCTTTTCCCACTACTGGGCTTTGTTCAAACTATATACAGTCCACACTGTAGATGTAAATACATAGTGATGACACCTGACTTACTGTGGATGGGATCAGAGACCTAATGATTCTTAATTCCATACTATAGCAGTTACAGCAGCACAGTGAGACTCTAGAGTAACTGTTTTAATGTAATCTCATAGAAAACTGAAAATTCTTCTCAAAGAGTTATAAATGTTATAACCAGGCACAGTCACTACCACATCACTAACTTGATTCTTCATTCATTCACCTACACATTTTACCAGGAGTCTATTATGTGCAAGGCATTGTGCTTGACACTGGGTTTATAAGACAAGTCTATATAAATAAAATTTAGTTTCTGTAATTTATAAAAATGGCTCTATAGATTTTTACCAAATGTGGAAGGCAGGTTGGGATAGTTTAGCAGGTGATGTGGTATACATGAAACTGGCTTTGAGGAGGAGGCCCCCAAACACACACATGGGTTATCCTTCAGAGCAGCTAGAACTGATGGACTAGAGACTCATGACCACCAAATGGAAGAGATGTAACGTACATGTTCAGATATTGAGGACAGAGAAAAAAAAACCCACAGTGATTTCAGAGATGTGCCAAACTGCAAGTCAGAAGGGGGGCACTCTGAACTGAGAGCAGTAAGCACTTGCTGACTTTACAGCAGTCTGTGTGTCTCCGGGTAAGTCCTGGGGTGGCCAGCAATCAAACGAAGAGAGCGCTTCCTGCTCTCATGGAGCTCAGAGTCTCTACGCAGACCAATAAAGAGACTGTAAAAGATGGTGGTGAGTGTGCTGATAAGGCTAAGCCCAGGGAACCAGGGATGCAGAGAGGAGCAGCAACCATCCAGTGACAGGGGAAGGGAGGGGCATGGAAGGTTGCAGAAAGGGACAACTGACTGAGTATTAACAATGACAGGAGTTAGCGGGGTAAAGGGGAAAGGTGGGAATAGCAAGGAAGCGAGGAGAGACATTTCAGGGAGAGGGACCAACATAGGTAGAGATATGAGAGTGATGGCAGCGTGATGTGTGAGAAATTCTTAAGTAGTTTGAGGGGCTGGAGAATAAAATCTGAATCAGACAGGGCCAAGAGATGAGGCTGAAGAGGCGGAAAGATTAAAAACACTGATTAAATAGCCACACTCAGGGTTTTAGTGTCTAACTCTTTGCGACTCCATGAACCACAACCGCTCAGGCTCCTGTCCATGGGATTCTCCAGGCAAGAATACTGGAGTGGGTAGCCTTTCCCTTCTCCAGGAGATCTTCCCAACCTAAGGATCGAAGCAGGTCTCCCACATTGCAGGCAGATTCTTTACCAGGGAAGCACCTTTCCATGTTAAAAATAAATTAATAATTGAATAGAGATAATTTTTATGAGACATAAAAATGCACACAAACATATATTAACTGCCACAACTAGGAAGTATTCTATAAGGAAGATGTTCCTTGATTTTAAATGATGTTATGTCTATCCTCCTAAGGTATCTGTGTATAGCAGCCTTTCGGGTATATTTTAAATGGTTTGAGATTTAGTCACTTAATAAATATATATCAAATAGAGCATAAATATATATCAAATAGAGCTTATAAGTGATCTCCTGGGCCAAGTGCTCCTAATTGTGAGACTAAGATGTAAATACTACTTTTACTCATTTGTCAAACTAGAAACACATGGGAAGTTTAATAACAATGACATCTGAATTCAATCAGTGTATCAGTATGATGAGCAATTCATTTCATTATGGAAAAATCTGCCATTCAACCAGAAGAATGCCCCAGAATGGCTGGAAAACAGGAATGTTTGATAAAGTGAATAGAGCCTATAAATACTTATGAAATAAGTATCACAATTTGATGGTGCATATCAACTTATATATGTTCCTGGACATTATTTTATCTTTGCTTCTGATCAGGAGGCATTTAGGATTTATATTTTATCAGTCTAAATATCACTTATTGTAAAAATGATAATGTATACCATAAAAAGTAGTTATAGATTTTACCTAATAAACTAAAAATGGCTTTTATTTTTAAAAAGGTAAGTCCTTCTCTCATAAGGGTAAAGTATGGATTACTAAGCATCAAAGTTCAATTTGGTAGACTTTATTTTTCTGGGCTCCAAAATCACTGCAGATGGTGACTGCAGCCATGAAATTAAAAGACGCTTACTTCTTGGGAGGAAAAGTTATGACCAACCTAGACAGCATATTAAAAAAGCAGAGACATTACTTTGTCAACAAAGGTCCGTCTAGTTAAGGCTATGATTTTTCCAGTGGTCATGTATGGATGTGAGAGTTGGACTATAAAGAAAGCCGAGTGCTGAAGAATTGATGCTTTTGAACTGTGGTATTGGAGAAGACTCTTGAGAATCCCTTGGACTACAAGGAGATCCAACCAGTCCATCCTAAAGGAGATCAGTCCTGGGTGCTCATTGGAAGGAGTGATGCTGAAGCTGAAACTCCAATACTTTGGCCACCTGATGCAAAGAGCTGACTCATTGGAAAAGACCCTGATGCTGGGAAAGATTGAGGGCAGGAGGAGAAGGGGATGACAGAGGATAAGATGGTTGGATGGCATCACTGACTCAATGGACATGTGTTTGGGTGAACTCCAGGAGTTGGTGATGGCGTGCTGTGGTTCATGGGGTCGCAAAGAGTCGGACACGACTGAGAGACTAAACTGAACTGAATGTCAACTCTACAACTAGATGTTTATAGTTGGTACATTAGGCTCTTTGAAATAACCAGCAATCACAGATAATTAAGTTTGAGAGACCATATGTCAATACAAAATTACAAAGAGTAATAACAACTAAGCCTTCATAGTAACTAAACATTGGGGTATATATGAACAATTTTCTCAACAGAAATTCCACGTGTTAATTTACTTTGAATTCTCAGGAATCCCTTGAAAACCAGAACTAATACTGATGATAGTGGTCAAACAGCAGTGACCTTGAAAAACAGTCATAAAGAAAGCCTAACAGTTTTCCCTCTTGTTTAAAATCTAAACGCCAAGTTTTTTCCTCCCTAAATTGTCAATACGCTCAAAGAACTGTAAGTAATTAATGGTCAGGGGGAAGGATAAAAACCTTAATGAATTTTATGCATCTGGAAAGTACACATTTTATGATATTAGACTAGTCTTAAAAAGGTCTCAGTATACTAAGCTCATGAGCCATTCAGGAAGCTGTTTAAAGGGAATCAGTCAGTTGTTTTTAGGTGTGGGCAACTGAGGGCAGCGAGGACCTGTCTGTGGAGATGACTCTCTAATGCTGAGCATGGGTGCGTGTGTGTGGGTGTGTGTGCATGTATGCTTGAAAATGCCTTATGAGCCTATGTATGTGCAGGATATTTAAAAATTTTTTTCAGTTAAATAATATTTGCTGCATCTTACAGTTGACTGATTTAAGTTAACCTTTCCTATGAAGCTTGTTATTGTTGCTGAGTCGCTCAGTTGTGTCCGACTCTTTGCGACCTCATGGACTGTAGCATGCCAGGCTTCCCTGTCCTTCACTATCTCCCAGAGTTTGTTCAGACTCATGTACATTGAGTTGGTGATGCCATTCCAATCATCTTATCCTTTGTCCGTGCCTTCTTCTCCTGGCTTCAATCTTCCCCAGCATCAGGGTCTTTTCCAGTGAGTCAGCTCTTTGCATCAGGTGGCCAAAGGATTGGAGCTTCAGCATCAGCCCTTCGCTAGCTGTCTTGATTATCTACCATTTGGGAATAACTGTCAGCACGTGACCTGACTTGGGCAGTGGCCTACATCATGGCATCATTCATATTTCCACTGTATTATCATTTTCTCAAGATATAGCCGAAAATCCCTTGTATCAGAATAAGCACCTGGGATGCTTGTTAAAATACAGATTCCCAGGCACTACACTCACCCAGCTGGATCTGGGGATGGGGATCTGGATTTGTAACAGGAATCCAAGTAAGTTTTAAGCACGTTAAAGCTTGAGGACTATCACACCAGGTGAAACTTCCTGAGGCAGGCACCCCTCTTATATGCCCCTGGGTCAGCACATGGCACACAGCTAGTTTATGGAACAAATCGACACACGTAGGTGCTAGACGTTTCCAGGCCACAGAGAGCTGAGACGACTTTCGGTTCAGATTGTTTTTTAGGTGTTCTCCTCAAAGGCCACGAAGCATCAGAAGGTGTGCCGTGTGCTGGGGGCAGGGACTGCATCACGTCCACCTCTGTCTCTGGCACAAGGATGCTTAGGAAATCTTTGCAACGTGCAACAGGGTGGTATGTCCTGGTATGAGCCGAGGGAGAGCAGTCAGATAAGTTCCACGGGCCACATTCCCTACAGCTACTGGCTTGCAGAATCCTTGTGAAAATGAAGATATGCTATATAGCCTTGATGGTTCTAAGAGCAGTCTTGGTCATGGAAAAGTAGATGCTTAGACAACCCTTACAGGGTTACAGATAAGTCACTGAGCTTGGATGAGATGGAAACAGAGGAACCATAGAAGGTGCTGTGTTGATAACTCTCTCTTGGGATGTTCTGTAGCTGTAAACGTTTTATGCTTGTTGTTTCTGAATAGAGACCGTTTGGCTAATACAAGGCAGTAACCTGCCTGGTTGACCTCATGTGCTTACTCTGTGAACACTGACCCTTATTGGTCTGGGGAACAAAACTTGAGTGTGCCAAACTGTCAATCTTCATTATTCACTGTGGTCATGTTCTATAAGGTCACTGCCAACACTGAATGTGTGCACACTGAACCCCCACTCCTAGGGGATATATAGGGTTCAGTTCAGTTCAGTCGCTCAGTCGTCTCTGACTCTTTGCGACCCCATGAATCGCAGCACGCCAGGCCTCCCTGTCCATCACCAACTCCTGGAGTTCACTGAAACTCATGTCCATCGAGTCCGTGATGCCATCCAGTCATCTCATCCTCTGTCGTCCCCTTCTCCTCCTGCCCCCAATCCCTCCCAGCATCAGAGTCTTTTCCAGTGAGTCAACTCTTCGCATGAGGTGGCCAAAGTATTGGAGTTTCAGCCTCAGCATCAGTTCTTCCAATGAACCCCCAGGACTGATTTCCTTTAGAATGGACCAGTTGGATCTCCTTGCAGTCCAAGGGACTCTCAAGAGTCTTCTCCAGCACCACAATTCAAAAGCATCAATTCTTTGGCGCTCAGGTTTCTTTCTTTCTTTTTTTTTTTACTTTTAAAATATTTTTATTAACTGAGACAGATCTAAAACCGCAGCTTCTGGAAGAACCATTTGTTCTTGCCAGTCTTGTATCTCTCCTCAAACTTGACCTTTGCCTCTCGTCGGGCCTTGCGTTTGAGAGCAGGGTCTCTGAAGACATCCTTGTTGACAACAGTTTTGTCCAAGGGGATATCCACAGAGTACCTTGTGGGCATGAGGTGATTATAATTATAAACTTTCACAAAAGACTTGATCTTTGACCTCTTGGCGATTTTCTTCTTGCCCATGGCAGCTGTCACTTTGCGGGGATAGCGATCAATTCCAGCCACCAGAGCATGGCTGTAGGGTTGGTCTGAGGTGCCATCATCAATGTTCTTCACGATGACCGCTTTGCGTCCGGAGTAGCGACCGGCCAGGACCAGTACCACCTTCCCGGGTTTCATGAACTTGCCCATTTCGGTAGCTACCACTCGGGACTACAGCAGAAAGTGGCGCTACAGCAGTCCAACTTTCACATCCATACTTGACCAATGGAAAAACCATAGCCTTGACTAGATGGACCTTTGTTGGCAAAGTAATGTTTCTGCTTTTTAATATGCTCTCTAGGTTGCTCATAACTTTCCTTCCAAGGAGTAAGCGTCTTTTAATTTCATGGCTGCAATCACCATCTGCAGTGATTTTGGAGCCCAAAATAATAAAGTCAGCCACTGTTTCCCCATCTATTTCCCATGAAGTGATGGGACCAGATGCCATGATCTTCGTTTTCTGAATGTTGAGCTTTAAGCCAACTTTTTCACTCTCCTCTTTCACTTTCCTCAAGAGGCTTTTTAGTTCCTCTTCACTTTCTGCCATAAGGGTGGTGTCATCTGCATATCTGAGGTTATTGATATTTCTCCCGGCAATCCTGATTTCAGCTTGTGCTTCTTTCAGCCCAGCGTTTCTCATATAGGTTAGGCTTGGGTTATAAAATTTTGACAACTGATTAGTACATAAGCTTGTTTTATGCGTTTCTGTTTAAAGACAGCTAACTTAGCACCTACTGCTGCTGTATGATTAACGTTGGACCCATGACCAAAAGTGCTGTCACTGCTGTCTGAACGGAGCTTATCCAACAAGTCAGGCATGTCCTGAGCTCAGGAACACCAGACAGCATTTTAGTACCACACTCTGAGGCTGGGCAAAGACCCCTGTTTACAGCAGGAGCCGAACAAGGAGGCAGAGTGTTACTTGCTTGGCCTTATCTGGGAACATGTGGGCTCTAAACTTGTTGAGGCTCTGTGCAGGTCCCCAAATGACTGCAAAACCGCTTCAGCGCATGTTGATTTGGGGGTTACAGAGCAATTTGGGCAGGAGGAGTGGGGGGTGGCTGTCCCTCCCTCCCTCCCTGCCCCCGGGCCAGGACTGAGCCCGGGCAGGAGACCCCTCTGTGTGGTTCTCTTGCCCCGCCCTTAGCACACGGGTGGACGGTGGCAGGCCAGCTGCTGCCCACCTCCAGGCTTCTGCAGTATTCCTCGCTGGTTCCCCCAAACCCTGACCAAACTTCTCAAAACAGTCTCTTTGTTAGAGCTGCTTCCATTGCTGTGTGTGCGGTTTCTTTCTGGGACTCTGACTGTATGGGATAAAGAGGGAGGGTCTCGAGATGACATGGGGTTGTATGCAATTCAGACACCCCAGGAGACAGAATGCTTCCATCTGCATAGGCTCTGGTTTGTAAGACAAAATGTAAACAGGAATGGGCTGTTTCTCTTTAATCAAAAGCAGCCAGGAGGGAGTCTGCTCTTTGGGTCAGAGTCAGGCAGGACAGACTGCTACCAGTGAAAGCTCATCTGAGGCCTCCTGCGAGGAGAATCGCACATTTTTAGGTCATGTCTCTAAAATCACATAGGAGAGCATCTTAGGCATTTATATGTATCTAATAATGCAGATTACAAGGGCAACGATTCTTATTAAGCTATTGTTCCACACCCATTCCCACCAGCTTTCCCCAAAACTTCTCTGGCAGAGATATTCGACTTTTCCTTTTTCTTGAAACCTCTTGAGGGCCAGGGCAAAAATGGTCACATGGCATTTCTGTCGTTGTGACTTTTGGTACACACTATTTTTTCACTGCTGGCTGTTTTCCATCTTAACGTGCAGGGCTTGCTTGGGACTTTACAACCCCCTGGGTCGCATCCTAATCATGACAGGTCGTCATGGACTATGGACCTTGTTAAAGATTTACCAACTTTATGCTTTGAGGACAGGGTGGAAAATCTATATTCTGAAAAAGAGCTGATAAAGTTTTCCCCATCACATGTTTAGTTATTACTCAGAGTGGGTGCCATTCACAAATTTCCCCCATCAATCTGCCCTTGGTTTCACGGTGCTCACTCCCTAGGCGACTGCCTAGGCTTTGCTCCTGAGTCTCTTTCCAGCCTATGACTTAATCTGATGAGCCATCCTGAACTTCGTTTTATCACCCCTGAGGACAGGTTATTCGGAACTGTTTAACTTTCAAATCTTTAGTTGTTCTTGGCATTGCTGTTTTCCTTATCGTGAATTCTAAACAAAAGTGCTGTGCTCCAGAGAATTGACTGGGAGACAGGGGACAAGGATGGTTCTTCCAAGGAGCCAATGCCTTCAGGCTTCTTTTCAGGGAAAAACCCAGTCAAGCTCTCCTTGAGAGTGAAGAGTTCAATGCCAAGAGCACCGTGGGCCTTGTTGCTGAGGGTCAGGTTCACACGTCAGAGTGAAAAATTAAAAACTATCATTGATCCAGGGACGTCAAGGTGGAGAGACAGTTGAATGGTTAATACCATGTAATAACCAACTGGCTTCCCCCCGCCCCTTCAGAATACTTAAGAGAACTTTACATATTTTGGCTAAAATTAATTTTTAAATGTAAAATCACTCAATATATTATCTTCCTTTCTCATGGTTACTTTTTAATTTAGGGAGTCATTTGAAACCACAGAATTTTTGACGGTGGTTCTTAAGCCTTTGAGGCTTAAGATCCTTTTACATATTATAAAAATCATTGAGAATTCTTTAAAAATAGGTGAGTACTTTTATGTACATGGGTGTTATCTCTCAATATTTACAATATTAGGAGTGAGCACTGAAGAAATGTAAAAATATTTATGGATTAATCTAAGCTCATAATAATAAACCGATTACATGTTAACAAAAATAATGTTTTTAATGGGAAAATTTAAAAAAAAAAATTAAGAAGAGTGGCATTGTTCTACATTTTTGCCACTCTAATGTCTGGCTTCATAGGAGAAGCCCGGATTCTGGCTTCTGCTTCTGCATTCAGTCTCTTCAATATATTATTCTGGATGATGCAGACAAAGAAAATCCAGCCTCAAAGAGACAGGTGGAAAAGGAAGGACCTCAAAGACTTCCTGAAAGGTTACTGGGGACCCCAGGGGCCTCGGGGCCTCACTTTGAGAACTGATTCATGGATGGTCGGTGTCATGGAAGATGTTTGCTCATGGGCCCTGCTTACTGGCATGAACACGATCAAAAGTCCTGATATTAAGTAGGACCTCCACTCATTAAAAACAACTGCAACAGAGGCAGAAGATGTTTCCTGCTTTCTCCGTTCTTTCTTTTCACATGAAGAAACAGACCACTTTATTTTTCCTTAAAAGAAGGGCATGATTAAAAAGCTTTCTCCCGAATGTTTCATTTTGCTTTAAAGTTGAGGGGAGGCAGGCACACATGAAAAGCTCTTCTGGCAGACACGCATGGAAGAAGAAAATCAGGGAACGTAGCAGAAAACTGGCTTTTTTTCAGATACCTAGCTTTATTTCAAAATTGTCTACTCACGGAGAAGTGGCTGCCTGCTTTGGCAAGAAACTTGCAGAAATTGCTACAGTGATCTAAAGTCAAATGTTTTGGTCTCTCTGGAGGGTGGGATAGGGTGGTCTTATCTACTCATGATGCATAGGCCCTGGGGGCAGCACTCAAATGGAAGCAGGGATCCAAGGATGTGGACAGGGGCTGCTCTGCTCCCAAGCCCAAGTAGGCCTCTCACAGCTTTGCATGTCTGGGAACACTGATTGAAAAGTTAGATTAAAACAGATAAACAAATAAATCCCATAAAACAGAGAAATTAATTGCTGAAAAGAATGAGAAACCTTATGATTCAAAACAGTGGACCTTTTACCACGAGAGTTTAAGCTCTCAGTCTTACATCACTACTAACCGGCTTGTCAAACTCTCTGGGCTTCCCTTGTGGCTTAATGGTAAATGATCTGTGTACCATTTCGGGACTCGTGGGTTCAATCCCTGGGTCAGGAAGATCCCTTGGAGAAGGAAATAGCAAGCTCTTCTAGTATTCTTGCCTGGGAAATCCCATGGACAGAAGAGCCTGGAAGGCTCCAGACCATGGGGTTGCAAAAGAGCTGGGCACGACTGAGTGACTCAACAACAACAACAAACTCTCTCCAGAGGACACAGGAGTTCCAAGAAAGGGGACTGGCGGCAGGAGCTTGTGTCAGTGTTCTGGAGAATTATCGTAGTTAGAGCAAAGTGTGTACACAGCGGCTGCAGAGAGAAAACCCTGGGCTGGGGGCAGGGGTGGGGAATGGCAGCACCCGAGACCCTCAGTGACCTGAGCCCCCGTGGGCTGTGGCCCTCACCTCGTTGAAGTGGACGTCCTGCATGCCGACGTCTTCCATCATGGAGGCCTCCTCATCGGTGTTTGGGGTGATGACCCTGAAGGCTGTGCATCCTTGTCTAAACATGCCTAGGATTGAGAGAGCAGGGGACAGCTGGAGTTATCAGCCTGAAGGTGGATGAGCCGTGAGGGCACTTTCTGCCCTGTTTTGTCTCTGGGCTAAATGAAAACCAATCTAGAAATCTTGTGGCTCACGCCAGCATTGCCACAGGGAACCTCGGGGCCACCAGGCACTCGCCTTCATCCGCTTCCTCGTATTTGACCCTCACCACCCTCCATTTGTTTCTTTTTCTCATCCATTTAAAAAATTGATTTATTTATTTGGCTGTGCTGGGTCTTAGTTGCGGCACGTGGATCCTGGAGTAGGTTGCCATTTCCTTCTCCAGGGGATCTTCCTGACCCAGGGATGGAAGCCGGGGGCCTCTGCCTTGGGATCACAGAGTCTTAGCCACTGGACCACCAGGGAAGTTCTTTCTCATCCCTTTTCATTTTTCACCCACCTTTATTAAAGTGTATGTAATCCTTAAATAAATTGAAATAGGCACTGAATCAAATTAAGAGCAAAATATAGTAACAACAATAGTTTGATAAGATGACCCATGCTCAGATACCAAGAAAACTGAAGGAACCAAAGCCAGTCAGAGAAACAGGCTCAGAAACAACTCTGTTTCACGCCAGCTATCATGTCACCCCCTTCGCTGCGGGGTGACCCAGAACTTGGAGAGAACTCGCCTTGCTGCTGCAAGAAGTGGTCCGCCAAGCGGTAACCAGGTGGCCGCAGTGGCTTGACATTTCTCCTTACACAGTGCAGGGTTCAGCCAGACCTGGTGCAGCTGTGCTCCAGTACACACAGGAACACAGCCGGCTTTTCTGAAAGCCCCGTATTGTCGATTGGGAAGTGGAGATGAGCAACAGGTGTTTGACCAGGGGAGCTGTGAGGGAACTTGCAGCCTGCTGGCATGGGAAGCAGCGCTTACACACAAGGGGGTGGTGCACACTCCCACCTACCCCTTCCACGAGGAGGCGAGGTCCCAGCCTGCACGCTGCCTCCCCGCACGGCAGAGCCAACCAGGCTGTAATCCAGAAAATGCTGTCTCATGACCTCCTGCTACAGCTGCCGTGTGATGGATAAACAGTTCCAGGGAACTACCTTCAGGGAAAATAAAATCTCTCCATCTGGAGACTGGCCAGCCAGGAACTCCCGGAGGCAAAGCTCATTAACTAATTTTTGCAAGATGGAGTTATTAGCAAGAGGTTATATGACAACACGCCACCTACTTTTGTTTTGCGTTTTTGCGGTGCCTACCGAGTCAAGTAAATGTCACATCAGCGAATTAAAAAAAACAATGAGTAAGTATAGAACGAAATGGCAACCCACTCCAGTATTCTTCTCTGGGAAATCCCACGGACAGAGGAGCCTGGCAGGCTCCATGGAGTTGCAAAGAGTCGAACATGACTAAGTGACTAAACAACAATATAGTGTGCGGGCACGCACACACACACACACAGATCCTCCACCTCAAATCCTTCTGAATGGCTCTTGCTTCTCTTTGCTGCTTTGTATAAGTTTACAATTGTTTCACAAAACACAGAATCATTTCTTACCTTTCCGTGTGAGATATTCTGCCACCAGGGCTGTGACATGGACGTAGCACATTGCTGCCTATAGTAAAAGACACATGTTTCAGAATCACCAGTTATAACGCACAAAGCCCACCATCAGAAACCTAATGACTGTATGTACTTATGTTAGATCTCAAGGCATCAGCTAGTGTTCATGGCTGACATCTTACCTATAGAAAAAAGTGGGACAATTCATACAAATTGAAATTATGAAACTCTGAATTCAGATGGATGGCAACAAGCTTGGTAAGGCCCATTTCTATCTAGAATTATTAAATTTTTATTAAAGATAAAAGATTTTTTAAAAGCATTTTTTCTTACTATATCTAAAATTTTGGCAGTATTTCTCTTAAAGGGAAAAGAGGATCCCTTGAAGAAAAGGCATGTGCATTTCTATATTCAGAGAGAACTGCTCAAACTTCAGAGGCTAATGTATTTTTCTGTCAACCTAAAAAACAATGAAGTTATAAATTTTTTCCCAAAATAGAATTCTAAATGAAAATAATGTAATGTTCAATGGATAACATTATAAACACCTTTAAAATGTAAGTAAAAACAATGAATTCTTTTAACCAAGTTGCCATGGTTTATAAAACATCAAACATAACTGTTAGAAATGAACCTACTATAAGGTTCTAATGCCTAAGCCCTAGTTCTCGTCAGAATGGTAGAAAAATTACTACTACTAACAAGTGCGTAATTCATTTTTATTATGGCTAATGGATATTTTAGATTAAACTGATCAAACAGAATGGACTCTGAATAATCAAAAAGTAAGAATTGCTACATGCACTCTCAGATGTAGGACACAATTTCACTAATTTAAGCAATTAGCATGTTTAAAAGTAAAAGCATATTTCTTTGGTTGTTCTGCTGATCACACCTAAATGCCATGGGCGTGAACCATGAGCAGAGTTTTCGTGGGAACATGAAGAGAACCTGCCTTACAGCCCATCGTTGTTCTTAACTGCCTCCACTTTACAGAAGATGTCACTGAGACACGGTGGGGTTAAGAACAGGCTCAGTGTTGCCGAATTAGTCAGTGCTGGATCTGGGAGCCAGTCTCCTAGAAGCCCACACACCCCACCTGCGCACCTGCTATGCTGATGCTTACTGAACCATGGGCTCTGCAGCCGGGGCAGCTCTGACCCCTGCTGCATTCACAGACAAAACCACTACCTCAAAGAGGAAAAGGCCATGCCCTGGCTGAACTTCTGTATCAGGAAAATCTCATTTTATCATAAAATAGTTGCATTTTAGATCAGGAGAGGAGTTCTGGTGCAGAAGCTGAACACACCTGCACTAACAGGCACCTGTGTGAGCATGGGTGTCTTCTAAGAGCTCGCAAACAATGAGCCTGTGACAGAGAAAGCCCCTTATGACATTTTAAACTGTAAAAATGCTAAATGACTATGAAGGAGCTCTGAGCCCAACACTGAAGTATCACGTGCTTTTAATTGGCTTCTTGGAATTACTGGGAAGTTTCTCTCATAATCAGCTTCTTTTAGTGAGTGGGGCATAACTCGTTTTCTCAAAAAGCCTGGATGGACAGGCGCATGGGGCTACCTCAGACAGGTCACCGTTCTTGACATGGATCCGGGCCATGCTGTCCAGCCATGTCTTCCGGAGCTCGGGGGTGCTGGCATAGGACTTGGCCAGGCTGTACTGGAGGTCCACCAGCATCTCCGGGTCAGCCTCGTGCTCCTTCATCTGGGCCGTGGCCATCAGAACCGTGCGGATCCTTTTGGTCAAGTCCTTCACGTCCGAGGAGAAGGTGGTGTGCTGGAACAAGGGTGGAGGGAAGACACAGGCTTTCAGCTGTGATCTGTCTGTCTGCATGCGTTTCCCAGATGATAAGGCCGGGTCTCGGGGGGCGGGTAAAAAGTAAATCAGCATCGGGCCACCCACCTTGATGAGCCTGTCACTGTTGGCGCAGTTGTTGATGATAGACAAGGACTGCTGGAACCTGGTTCCCCCGATGCCAACAACATCTGCTATCAGCTGGCTGACTGAAATAACAATCTGAGGGACACAAAAACGTGAGCTAATCAATTCACCTTCACGTGATGCCCCTGGCTCGGCCCAACTTTGGTTACGATGTGCATGGGGATGGGGCAACGGGAAGCCTGTGAACAGGGGTCGCTCCAGCGTGGGAAACAGTGTCTGAGTATTCCCCTCCCCCTTCCAAGAATTATTCCAGAAGGTGACTCTGCTCTCCTTGCGTCTTTTGTTTCTATAGCAAAATGCTGACCAGGCAAGTGTAGAGGAATGAGAAGCAGATGACCTCATGTCACTTGGATAATTATGGATCACCTTCTCTAAGAGACATGGAGACCTTATTATTACTTCTTTGGTTTTGGCTTGGATTTATATGGGCTCAGGATTCAAAAGTGAATGACCCTCTGCATTTATTATTAAAACATGTACACATTAACCATGGCATGGGGGAATCTGTCCTTTGGGGGTCTATATTAGCACTGCCTTGACCTAGTTACTCAACTAAACTGTGACCTGCCTCCCCTTTCCTGCACCGCAGTCAGTACTAAGTCCTGTCACTATGTACTGTTAACGCAGTCTCCTCTCCTTTCTAACCTCTCCATGACCCAGGACTCCATCCTCTCTGGCCTAGACTTGACATGATTTCCCCAAGGTCCCCCGAGCTCAGGCCTTGACTTCCCGATCCTTTCTCGGTCTGGAGTCCAGGTAATCCCCCTGAATATGCAATGATGCCTCCACATTCTCAACCCTACTGTCTGGACCTCCTCCAGCTCCCTGGGTGGCCCCTTTCTCATTCCAGGGCCTGGAACATGCTCACCCCCAACCCCCTGTTCATCTTTCACACCCCCTGGGAAGCCGCTGGACCACTCCTCAGTGCACTGAAATTCTCCTGTTACGGCCCTGGGCACGTGGCACAGAAGCCTCGCGGTCTGCCTGTCCTCTGCGGATGATGACACCCTGTCCGGGCCAGGAGAGGGTCCTGCTTTGTTCCTGGCACCCAGGAATCCTAGCATGTAGTTTGCAAATGATAAATACTTGTTTTCAAAAAGGAATAAGTACAGAGACAGAGAAGGCCCTCCTGTATGTGTTTGTAGAAAAAGAGGGTCTACAGAAATACCTGAGACCCCTAGTATCAGGCAGTTTACAGGACGGGGAATTTGGCGCATTTTAACTCTGGAGAAATGGAGGTGTGTCGGCAGATGGACGACAGAAAAGGACTACTTTGGGCTCTCTGTGTCTTACCTGAGATGTTTACTGCGAGGAATCTGCTCATAGGTTCTGTACGTCCTAACTCAGTGTAATTTCAGTCAGTCCAGAACTGACTCAACACTCAAATGTCAATTTACCAACAGAAACACATCCTGGGCCCAAATTGTACAACGTGGAGGATGAAATTAACCAAACCAGTAAATGTGACACTTGAGTTTTCCGTCTTGCTGCCAGACTGTTCAGAACTTACACCGAGGTAACTTGGCAAACACTGACATGCACGGTTTTCCTGCAGAAGCAGAATTCCGCAGGGCGCACATGTCCTGGAAAGCTAAAGCACACGCACCTGCAGGTGGGTCCGGACAAAGGACTTTTTGCCGGTGTAGTCAAAGTTGTTCCTCATCAGGAAGTAGAGCAGCTGGGAGGCCTCGGTCCTGATGGAGCTCAGCTTGGAGTTGCAGCACTTCAGGGTCTCGTAGCACAGGGCCGCACACATGTCCGCTCTCCCCTCGTAGAACGTCGAGGGGAACTGGACGGACATGAGGAAGCAAATGGGCCCAGAGGGGCTAGTTAGCGCCCCCTTCGGCCCCAGGGGGACAGAGGAGAACAGGTGACAATCGAGGACGACCTCCCCTGATGAGACCACATACCTTATAGATCAGTGACCTTAAGGCGGTGAAGACGTGTTTTAAAGCCGTTTCAGACTGATGTTTTTGAAGAAAACACAGGTAGACGTCAAAAACTTTCTTCATGAGGGGATTATGTCCATGGTCAGCCAGGAGCTGGTTCTTAAAACACAGGAGAAGAGCCTGGTCAGTGAGACATGCCAGACATTGCTGCTGCTGCTGCTGCTAAGTCACGTCAGTCATGTCTGACTCTCTGCGACCCCATAGACGGCAGCCCACCAGGCTCCTCTGTCCCTGGGATTCTCCAGGCAAGAACACTGGAGTGGGTTGCCATTTCCTTCTCCAATGCATGAAAGTGAAAAGGGAAAGTGAAGTCGCTCAGTCGTGTCTGACTCTTAGCAACCCCATGGACTGCAGCCCACCAGGCTCCCGTCCATGGGATTTCCCAGGCAAGAGTACTGGAGTGGGGTGCCATTGCCTTCTCCGCCAGACATCGCTAACAGGTTTCATATAACCGCCAGCCACAAAAGTTACATTTTCCAGGTACTAGGACAACTTATAATTTAAACAAACTTGCCAGAAACCTTCTAGGAGAGCACAAAAGTCTCCTGTAGTACAAATAAGCTTATCAATAAATTTATGCTTTTATTACTAAGGGAGGGACTAATTTTAAAAGTTCGCAGCAAACGGTGATATGGTTTAAAGGACCACAGTATCTCAGTATTGACTGGGCTTCATTTATTGACTTATTTTTATTGTGCTCAGCAACTGATACAGAGGTAAGGTTTGTGACACCTCAGTTCCAGCGGAGGAGAGTCATTACAGGTATCGGCTAATGAACGGGCTGGAAAAATACTGAAGTGAGGTCTATGAAACAGATCCCCTATCAGTGAGGGCTGGGTTTTCTCGCCCACCGCAGGCTCTCAGGCACTCTGTGAAACCATGCATCACCCACCAGGCAGTCTGGTGAGGGCAAAAATTCACGGGCTTTGGTCAGGCACTATTTCTCACGTGTACTTTCCAGGTGGCACTAATGGTAAAGAACCTGCCTGCCAAAGCAGGAGACTTAAGAGATGTGGGTTCGATCCCTGGGTTGGGAAGATACCCTGGAGAAAGGCATGGTAACCCACTCCAGTAGTCTTGTCTAGAGAATCACATGGAGAGAGGAGCCTGGCAAGCTATGGTCCACGGGGTCACAAAGAGCTGGACACGACTGAAGTGACTTAGCACACACTCCTGTGTATGGATTTGCAGGTAAACCAAGCCTGGTCCTTCTCATCCCTGAAACAGTGACCCTAAAACTGAGCTACTGTGAAGACTTGAGGTCAAGTATAGGAAGTATCTGGGCTTCCCTGGTGGCTCAGACTGTAAAGAGTCCACCTGCAATGCAGAAGGCCTGGGTTCAATCCCTGGGTTGGGAAGATCCCCTGGAGGAGGGCATGGCAACCCACTCCACTATTCTTGCCTGGAGAATCAGCATGGACAAAGAAGCCTGGCAGGGTACAGTCCGTGGGGTTGCAAAGACTCGGGCATTACTGAGCAGCTAAGCACACATAGGGAGTATTTGATCCACTCTCTGATTTGTTCGGTAAGTGGCAAGAGGGCCACCACTAATTTTGTCTCTTTCTTTTTCATGATTTCTTCCCACCAGCAGCAAATCCACACTGATTCAACACCACGGAAGCCTGGCTGGCTAGAACTCCCAAAGATTGTTGAACACGTACAGTAGATAGACGTGTTGCCCAGCTAGAGGCCAGCATGCAGCCACGACACATGTGTGACACTGGAGACCTGCCTCTTCAAATACAGACAGGCCTGTCAAGACAAAGGTGTGCTTTTGGGAGAATGTGTACATTTTGCAAAAGTAGCCAAAAATGATTGTCATTAAAAAAAAAAAAAGCCCAGAGGCCAGTACCTGAAACCAATCTTACAATTCAGTGAAATATGTCTGGCCAGTTCTGTTGCAGGGCAAATTACGGCTGAAATAATAGTTTTGAAATTCACCTCATCTTATTGTTGGAGAAAAAGTTTAACTCAAGGAGTAAGTTTTGTTTTTATAGGTCCAGTGACTCACAGGTGTATTCACAGCTGGTGAACACCTGGAATCCTGTGATCTTTATATCATGTAATACTGAGATACAGCATTGAATTCCATTGTGTGAAAGAGAAACAATTTAATGAGCAGAAAATGTGACTTAATTAACTGACTATGATGTAATTCTCAACCATGAGCAGCTGTTCACCAACTAGAAAAAAACAAAAAAAAGAGGCTGTTTTCAGCATTCAGGGAACTGCTTACACGGTTTGCTGTTTGTGAGCAGTGCTTTTCCCTGGAGCCACAGCCCTTCCTAATTACAGCTGGAGGAAGGTGTGCATGAATCGGGATGTGAGCTTTTATTTTCTCAGTACTCTTCTGGGAGAGATGGTTCGTACAAAAATGGAGAAGACCTCTGGTCTTGTTCTGAACTGGCCTGTCTTCAAGTTCTTACCACTGGAGTTAAAGTTCCTTCCTCTCTCCCCTCTGGTCAAGGTTTTTGCTTCCCATTTTTAGAATTTAGTCTTCCTGGGCTCTGACTGCAAAAGTTGCTTGAAGAACGGAGTAAAAACTCACACCAAGATATACATGACCACTCCTTTAAAGGGGTGAAAGGCCTTCCATCCTGAATACACCCCAGTTTACCAGGTGCCTTCCTCCTTTCTTCTGTTTGTGTGTCCCTTTCTTTCTCATTAGAAAGTAACAGATACTAAGCATAAAAATCTTTGAACATTCAGAAAGGCCCATAACAAAAGTCACCTTCATTTTTCCATTCATAAATAACCACAGATAACAATGGAGGACCTCGTTTTTACCTTTATCTCCCTATGGATGTTACTGAGGACGGGAGAATTTCGTTGAGAAAATTAGACGAGACGTTAGAATAGTAAGAAAGGCATGACGCATTTCTAGCAATAAGGTGGAGCAGAGGTTACCAACAGTTCTCAGCAACTGTCTGATGTGGATTCAAGTTTGTTGTCACACAGCCTCCTAAGAGAAATGGGCCTTTCAGAGAACGAACAAGCAGTATCAGGAATTTCTAAAGAGCCAGAACAGGAGAACAATTTAAACCTTGGATACCAAAATGAGATATCTGGAACTGTGCTATTTAAGACAGCTCCATTCTTCCTAGGCATATGGCTTTATTGTCATCTAAACACTGATTACAAATATCTAGTTTAGAGAAGAGCTGTCTCTGTTAGAGGCTCGCCAGTCACCGAGACAACCTGAACCCCAGGCTCACAATTGTGTAACACAGACCCCAGTCTCCCTAGCTGACCCCCGCTATCTGTGTGCTCTCCACCCTGGCCATGCACCATGATCCTGCTCAGCACGTCCTGGTTCTCACCATGCAAGAAAAGGCACCCATGTAGAATTGCTTAAAATACATTTTTGATTAAATTTGTAAGTATATTGAAAGTATTATCAACTATTTAAACGTTATCATTGGTTTGCAAGTGAAAGTCGCTCAGTCGTGTCTGACTCTGCCACCCCATGGACTGTAACCTGCCAGGTTCCTGTCTGTGGAATTCTCCAGACAAGGCTATGGGAATGGGTTGCCATGCCCTTTTCCATGGGATCTTCCTAGCATTGGTTTGGGACTGTATTAACAGACATTTTAAAACAGCCAGAGAAGTGGCATATTTTTCTGCATATAACCACCCTGGTTTACAAAACACATCTTTTTATGAATGAGATAACCTGTGTAAAAGTCCCCACACAGTGCCAGCATCTAGTCGGTGCTTGCTCATTTCCTTTTTTCTGTCTGGGAGGTCATTCAACTACCTCGACACTCACCCAGCTTAGTTCCTTTCCCACTCTGCCCCTCTGCCCCTCTGCCCCATGCACATGACTGACTTAGGAGAGAAGAAGGGCTTGACATGTCACTTGTGTAGTGATCTTGGGCAAATTTCCCACCCCTTTTCAGCCTCAATGTCCTCACCTGTAAAAGAGATAAGAAGCCCTATGGGCTAGGCTGTAGTGAGGACTGATGCTGAAGACAGAAGGCAGTAAACAGCAGGAAGCTAATATAATAATAAACTGGGATTCAGGGCTTAAATCTTTTCAAACATTTCCTTTCATTTAGAATGTGATTTCTTGATTGCCTTCGGCAACTTATGAGATGTGGTCATTTAAGAGGCTCAGTAATGATGGAGCTCCATTTGTCGAAGATGACTATCTGCAAACAATTATGTCAGCTAACTCAATGTAATAATTTAATTTTTCTGATAGGCTCTGAATGATGCTTCAGCTGAGTAAATATCTATATAGGAAGATCCCAGGGCCTACTACACCACTGGGCCTTGTGGACCTAGGCTGGGTACTACTGCGGACCTACTATTTGCCACGACATCCTTTAAGGCCGTAAGATTCACCATCTTCCCATTTTTTAATGGGTGTGTATATGTGCTGAGCTTTAAACAAAGATTTTTGCACAGAGGCATACAGACCTTGATAGAGGCCACCTCAGCCCTAAAACTCAACCTTGCCTGTGTGTCTGAGGAATCAGATCCTTTACTTTGAGGACCAGGAAGGCATGAGCACAGCAGAAAGTGCTTACTGCTAAACTAGAGTCAACATTTGAGCTCCTGCTGCATGTCAAACACAGGGTAGATGTTTCTGGATACTTCAATTCACGACACAGTAGGCATAACTGGCATGTTCTAAGGAAGGAAATCGGGGCCCACAGATATCAAGGAGACATGCCCAAGGCCTAACATCTGGCTAACGGTGCGGCTGGGGCTTGAAGCCCACAGTGTTTCTGTACAACTGCCTGTTCCCACGTGTCCTGGAGACCGGTCTGTATCAGCAGAGTGCTCAGCCCTTCCAGGGGTCATCTTGCTGTAACTTACAACAGCCTGGGAGGCAGATCCTACTTTTTCAGTCTTACAAATGAGATTATCTTAGGTCTGGAGACATGAAGTGATTTTTTTCAAAGATGGTTACCTAACAAATGTCACAATCGGTCATCAATCAGAGACCATCAGATGTTGTTTCTCTCGAGTCAGAACCTGTTAGTTAATTTAACAGTGGCCAGACACTGGAGACCTGGGAACCTTGACCAAGGCTCTTCTTCCATACGAAGCAGGCAATTTAAAGGAGGCTGAGGATGAACTGCAGGCGGTGCAGTAGTAAGGAAACCGTCACTGACCTCACGACGCTCCCAGACCACACCTCTGCTGCGTGTGCCCTCACCTGCCCGTGGGGCCAGACCACACCTACTGTGCAGCCCTGGGGCTTCCTGCTCATTTACACGCTGGGGCCCAGGAGACAGGAAGAAAGCATCCCAGCTGCTCTTCTGACCTTACAGATACATCTGAGCTTATCAGCCAGCATGGATACATATGCACGGGGCAAATACGTTACAAATTTCACTGCCTACTTACATAAGAACTGTTACTTAAAAATCTCCAAAAGAAAACAGAAAGAGGCTCAAAATGTGGTTCCAGTACAGCAGTGGTCCTTAGCTGTACTGTTTACGTCTCACTCCCAGGGTTTGATTCAGTCAGGCAGGACCCAAGAATCTGCGCCTCTAACACAGCTTCAGGGCCTGCAGCTGCCGCCAGCTGGGGGCCCACGACCGAGAACTGCTGGGGTCAGGCTCCACGTAAGACACGGCTGCCCCCATCCTCATCCTAGGGACTCACCATTTCTCTCAGCGGGGTTCCTAGTGATGACACTTCCTGGGGACATGGGTAGTACGAATGCTAAGAACAAAGGTAAATTATAATAAAGCAACGTGATGGCCGGTAACTATCTTTACTCTGTATAATAAGGGAATGTGCTTCACGAGAAGACAAGAAGAGTACAGAATGCCTTTGGGTATGTTTCCCAAATTGCCTTGCAAATAAACATGCTGTTTTCATATTCAGAGCATATTAACACTAACTCAGTCTCCCTGAAAACCTAAGCAGTCACTGAGCAAGAATAGGAAGGGGTAGGTCCCAAAAAACAAGAGTGGCTGAAGAGACTGTCTTTACCTGTGCAACTCACTACAGCCTAAAGAGAAGACCAAGATCATTTTTTATTCTCTGTACCTGAAATGTGTTCTATCATTTAACCTAGTAACAGATAAAAAAAAAAAACTGAAAAGGTGAATGTGTTTTTAAATATTGCTCCTCTATGTATGGGCTTTCCAGGTGGTAATGCAGAAGTGGGTTTGATCCCTGGGTTGGGGAGATCCTCTGGAGGAGGGAACGGCAACCCATTCCAGTATTCTTGCCTGGAAAATCCCATGAGCAGAGGAGCCCAGCAGGCTACAGTCCATGGGACAGCAAAGAGTCAGACACAACTGAGCACACACCTCTACATATAAACATTTAATTTTAATTGCTACCGCATTCGGATATGTTTAAAGACAGTGAAGGCAGAAATGCCCGATTAGGCTCCTGTATTTATCATCCTTGAAGGCAGAGCAAAGCCACGTTCCTGGTAAATGCTTTCATCTGGCCAAGGGTTAACCTCGCCAAAGCCTGTGTCCACCAGTTGCAAGCAGGCAGCACACTCTGGACAGTTAAGCTGTATTATATTTCAGGGAATTGGGGTCATTACCTGTGGAATGCTTTCGCTAAGGGAATTTAAGGATTAATGGCTTCCTTACAGGGGCAAAAACAGTGGCTGCAGCAAAACTGCAACATTAAGAAGTTCTTGCTGGTTCAGCTAAATAAGCAAAAAATGAGTTTCAGAAAGGCTCTGACCATGAACAGCTGTTCAATACAAACCTTAAACGCCAGTGTGAACAGAGAGAGGGTGTCCAGCGCCGTCAGGCACACCTCAGTAGCAATATTGGCTTCAAGTAGCGACTGGTGGAGAACATCAGCGTCCGAGTGGCCGTAGCCTGCATGGATCATAACACAAGGTCACTGTCGGCGGCTGCAGAGCACAGGCTGGCAGACGGTATAGTCACAGTCAACTTTTGATTATTTCCAGAAGGCTTCCTTCAGGGCCTTATCTCCCTGTTGGCCTTTTTTTTTTTTTTTTTGGTGGGTGGGGAAAAGGGGGTACTAATAATGTTTCCATTCCATTATGACTCTTTTCCACTCTGACAGGGAGTAACAGCAACGCACAGGCATTGTGCACTTGCTACGTGCCAGCCACAATTCTGTGAACTTCACGCGGATCACCTCATTAATCCCTCGGCAGCCCTGTGACGTGTGTACACTTATTAAACCCTTTCTAAAGGTAAGGAAATGGAAGCACAGAAGGGCTAAAACTTGTCTTAAGTCACACAGCTGATAAACAGGGGAGCCAGGACTGGTACTTGGGACTGGAGTTCACTCAATTGAGCCACTTGTCTGAGTTGTTAGGATGGGGGTGGGGAGGTGGGGGAATGAAGGAGGCTGAGGTCTCTGAAGCTTCCATACAGACAGAGGCAGCAGCTTAATTAGGGAAGGAAAATGAGCTGAGGGTCAGGTTGCTGGTCAATGAATCCAGCTCGGCCCCTTACTAGCTGTGTGACCTTGGGCAAGTTATGTGACCCCTTTCTACCTCAGTTTCCTCATCTTTAGAATGGGGATAATAACAGTACCTGCCCTCAAAGGGTTGTGGTGGCCATTAAATTAGTTAATGGTTGTTAAGCTCATGGAATAGTGCCTGGCACATAGTGAATGCTACGGATGTCTCAAGTCAATAACATAAAGATTTTGTTTTATCAGCTAGAATCATGAATGATAACCAAGAGTTGACTGTACTGCTAAAAGTATTCTACTTGCTTTAATAAAAAGCACGAAAGCCACTATGACTGAAAGAAATGTTTAAGAAAAGGAAGAGACTTGAAGAATCATAATTTAAATACAAATTGATACCTTCTGTATGTGGCTGTAAAATCCATTTAGTACTGATATAAATGTAGTTTAACATATAACTTGAGATATTAAACTATGAAATGGTAATGCATTAGCAGAAATATATATAGGGATGCAAAGATGTTATGGTATTGATCTAGATTACAAAGAAAGATGGCAATATAATAAAACATCATGTAATGTCTTTCTCCAAGGAGCAAAACCAATCAACATTTACTATGTAGGTAATTTTCTTAATACTCCAGAGAGGAGGACATTTTGTACACAGATCAGGAAAATGAAGTACAGAAAGCCTAGAGAGTTTTCTGGAGGCCAGTAATGGGGAAAAAAACCCAGAAACTACACTCCAAGTTCCTTATCCAGGTCACTGTATCATAATCTCCATTATAAAGATAAAATAAAGTAACTAGCATGATGCTTTTCTGACTTTAATAAATGTCAGAGAGTCTTGAAAGGCTACAAAAACTTCTAAGTTGCTTTTTAAAGTATGACTTAATAAAAACTATTCTCTGTTTTCATCCCACTTTGTTTTGCTTTGAAAATGGTGCTGTTGTGTATCCTGCCTCGTTTTCACACTGCGACAGTCATCGTGTCCTTACCGAAGGTACAGAATACATCTGGCAATAGTACGATGCTACTAGCTCTGTTTCTTTTTATTTCTGCTTTTTGGAGGCCAGAAATCCAGCAGAAAGACGGACATTTTTGGAACTAATATTCATTGAACCGCCTTTGTAAGCCAAGGCATTTCCTCATTTGGCAAGGTTTGTTTGGTGAGATACAGAGCCAACAAAAAGAGGAAAACAAACTGGTGATTACTGTTACAGTGATCACAAACCAGGGCGAGAGAGGATGAAAAAACCAAATACAACACCTTTTATCAGACCAACCAAAAATTATCACACAGGTGATATTTTGAGGGCTGCCATTTACCCAGATGAAGCTTTAGGATCTGAGTTAACCTGTAACAAGGCAGTTGCTTTGGTGATGAACTGTAATCTCTGCACAGAACTATCCTTTTCTCTTTCTAGATAAACTGTTAGATAAGTGTATCTGAGTTTGATCATTGCAGGTGAGATGGTCTACACACTGAACTCCAACAGAGTTTACTTTAATCTAGCTGAATGTCTAGAATGATTTAGGAATTGCAATTTGTGACTGATTTTTTTTAAAAACATACATTATCAATGGGCTATGCTAATTAATGACAAAATTTCTCTAAGCTACTATAATACACCACCCATAAGCCATTACACTAGCTATCTAATCTCTTTCAGAATAAGAGTCAAATTTATATAAAATCTGCCTGCCTGTGTCCGAATCATATCAAAGAAGCAGTTCTATTAGCCACAATTGGTTATAATTTGTTGTTGTTGTTGAGTGGCGCAGTCATGTCCGACTCTTTGCAACCCCATGGACTGCAGCATGCCAGGCTTCCTTGTCCTTCACCAAACTTCTGGAGTTTGCTCAAACTCATGTCCATTGAGTCAGTGATGCCTTTTGCTTCTCTTTAAACCGTTTCGTCTCAAAAGTCAGTAGGATTCCTGAGCTAGTGTTACTGAATCATTCCTGAAAATAAGTAGCAGCACAGGACACTGAGAGAGTGATACAGATTGACTGGACAATCCGCCAACAGACACCACCATGGGGACAACCTGTCTTAAGATCTGGAACAGAGCAGCATATGAGGGAAGACTCTAACAGGTGGTCACCGTGTTACTGGATAACACAGGAAAATCAAACTGAGCTGGCAAACCCAAGAAGGGGTCTTAAGAGACAATGGTCATTTCTCAAAGCATCGGTCAGGAACTTTTTAAAGCTGACGAAGACTCTGACCGAGGCCAGTAAGGAGTGCTGTTAACCCTACTGACTTCCACTAGGGGGCAGTGGTGCCTCGGGGTGCAGGCACTGAGCGTGGTCCCCGAGGAAGGTCAGGGTGGAGAGGACTTCCCTGATGTACCATCATCTCTGGCCGGCACATCAGGGCTCACTTTAGAGACCTGAGGACCCACTGCTCACATGTACACAGTTTCCAGTCCATTGTCACTCAGATACTGGATTTATTCTAAAATCCCACTCAAAGGCTAAGGATGAGACCTTTTCCTCTCTAATGTCAGTTGCTGTGTTTAAACTAACTCTACTCCGTTTTATGCAGTTCTGTTTCCTGAAAAGCCCGGTGTAGTAATGCTGACCATGCCTATAACTATCCCTGGGGCCCCCGGCCCCAGCGCACATCAGAGGTGATGTGGTGGGAAGGGCGGAAGCTGATCCTTGGCCACTTGCCTTTTCCAAGTGTCATCTGGGCACATCTAACTCTCTGCAGGGGCTTGCCAGCTGGCTCAGCGGTAAAGAATCCGCCTGCCGATGCAGGAGACGTGGGTTCGGTCCCAGGGTCGGGGAGAATCCCTGGAGGAGGAAATGGCGTTCCACTCCAGTATTCTTGCCTGGAGAACGCCATGGACAGAGGAGCCTGGTGGGCTACAGTCCATGGGGTCATAAAAGAGTCGGGCACAACTTAGCGACTAAATAACAATCTTCTGCAACTTAGTCCAGTGATCTTAAACCATCTCTTATACTGAATTATATGAAATACAGGTTTTCTTCAAGGGTTTTTACCTCTTGATTGGCTTTTCTCCCATTAATCAGTGGGAAATATAGATTTTCATTCAAATGAATTTAACATATTCCTAGAATAATATATAACATTAAATACAGAGTGTTATTTTATTTTGTGAATGTATCACTTATTTGCAAATGTGCTTCACTCAGCTTTCCCCTCATCACTTGGTTTATAGAAAATATTCTCCGGGCACCTATCACTCTCAATTTGTCCTCTGGCATAAGTCTTTTCTACCGATACACAATGAATACATGTTACAGTAAACAGATCAATACCTTAATGTTGTAAACATTTTCTTTTTATAAACCTGGGCAATGAGCCATGCAACAAACTCCAATGCTTTGAGTTTTTTTTTTAAATAGCTAAGCCCATTGGTCACAGTGAAATTGTTACTTTCATTAATTGCTGTAAAAATCCAACAGTAAGTGCCTGTTAGGGTTAAACCTGCAGTAAGTATGGGGTCTCTTCCCTTGTCTTACTGTTAACTGGTGATGGGGACGGACGGGGCAGCCTGGACTGCTTTGACTTAAGTTCTTTGCACTCCTCTGCTGCCCCCTGCTGGTAATGCTGAGGTCTAACAAAGCCTTTCCCACTTGAACTAGAGAAAAGAGGAAATGAAAAAATGCCGGTGTCTAAGGGATTCTCAGAGTCGGACACGACTGAGAACTGAACTGAACTGAACTGATCCGAAGGCATTCTTTCTATTTTCATTCTTTTCTAAAATAAATCCATTTTAGATTCTGGCATTCCAGCCAAGTCTCTCACATACTGGATATCTGTCATATTGGTTGGCCCAACAGAAGGTACTGTATTCACTGTTAAATAGGAATTTTCTTAAAGACACATATATGGCTACAAATTTCTCATAAAATGCCTAGGTTCCAGATGTAAAAAATCATCTATGTATATAAACATATACATGCTCACACACATACACATGTATACATACAGTATACATTTCCTTCTCTCTGGCTTTTGGCTGAGTTGATGACATGGAGCTCGAAGAGCTAACAGAGGTAGGGGCCAAAGCCCCCCAAATACAAAATGAGAATTGGAGACATAAGGGAAGACAGTTCCAGGGGAAGATGCGTGGACTACGAGACATTGGAAGCTATCTGGGGTGAGCAGGAATTGCAGGCACACTTTAGAAGGCTAAAATAATCAGCTATGCGTTGTTGATTGGAAAGGCCAAAGGAGAAGCTTTGACTGAGGATGGTGCTGCTGAAAACTGACTAAAGAAAAACATTCAGGATGAAAAGAGGAGAGGAGCGGGTAGGATGGGGTTCTCTGTGGGCAGCAGGAAGAGAGGATGGAAATCAACAACGCTAACAATATGGTCTTTGGCAGCAGAACACAGGCAGCTGTCTGTCTCTCCAATTCAAGCCACCACCACAAAGCCCATTTGCAGTGGGAGGAACCACTGCCCATCTTAGCGGATTAAGGTTATTTATTCATGGGCTTATCATTCCGTTTATTTTTGTCTGTTTTCTATGTTTCCTAAACAATTACCTTGGCAGGCGGGGCCTTGGTCTGCTTATGATTTTTTTTTTTAATGCTTTAAAGTGTAAGCATTTATCCTTGTGTTAAAATTTTTCTGGACAAAAGGCAATGTAGCAGGTCCTTCAGAAGAATGGAAATTTGATTTGTGTGCTAAATAGGAAATGAAAACTAAAAATAGTGAAACTTCTTGTTCTGTTTGTTTGAACCCCATGTCTGCAGAGCTGAAAAAGCCCTAACAGAGGTGGATAAATCAAATTCTTACATGTGTTGCACAAGGTACAGCTAAGTATAGAACTGAGAACTAGCATTTGAAGGCTACCGGCTCAGTGTATGGCAGACTGACATATATTGATTTAAATTAAGCCTAGAAGTTTATAGAGAGACTGTACCCACTACATTTAACTTTGCTGGGGGTGGAAGAGTGGGTGGAAGATGCTGTATTTTGATTTCTCAGCCTGAACTATTCTCAATTTAAGGTGTTGGGAATATATTGTCTTGACTCTCAGCCTGTACAAAGAAAGAGGTATGGACCTCACAGTTCATGGGATGAATTTCTATGATTAGAAACAATGAGAAGATATTAATGACTATGTATTAAAGATGTTGCTTGGAATGAGTATAAATAGTTGTCTACATGGCACAATAACTAGCTAACTCATGCATGGAGCGAGGATGGGACGATTCAGAGACCACACCAGACAGAAATGATCACGTTAAAGTGCTGCAAGGTTTCCTGCTTGAAGAAACCCTTAAGAAGATTAAATTTACACTTAGGTTTCTGGAAACAGCACAGGCGCCCTCTGGCAATTGATAAGAGTGAATTAAAGATAATGCTCCTATGTTGTGGCAAAGTCTCTACTGTGAAGTTAGGAAGCCCCAAAGTTAGGAAGGCGAGATGAATGCGAGGTCTCGGTTTGCAAGTGAAGCAGCCTCGTAAGCAGACTTCGACCTGATTAAATCTTACCATTGTCTACAGAAATCCCAAGCACACTTGATATCTTTCTCACACTGAAAACACAGAAAAAGTCACTTTGTTATTGGCTTTTCCACACCCTCACACATTGATTCACGGGCTTTATGGCTTCGCAGCAGTTTAAAGATTAACATATGTTCAGGGCTGGAATGTCAGAATGGGGACGCTGGGTCAACTACACGCATGGCCTCAGGAGGGCGAAAGGAACCTGCCCCAGAGGTTTCTCAGGAGTCACGGAGGGGTGGGGGGCAGCAAATGACGATAAGGTGGCTCCTGGCAATGGATTAAAATACTGAACTAGAAATATCAGAGGATGTCCCGCTATCGTCATCAATTAGGCCGGATTTTGTTTTAAAGCACCAAGTGGAGCCCGTGGGGTAGAGGGGCTGAGCGTTCGGGCCAGTTGACCGCGTCCCACATTGTGTCATTCTCCTCTGAGGAAGGGGACTGTGCGGCGAGCTCCTGGTCCTATGGCTCTGAGCTGGAAGAGAAGGCGAGTTGGTGACGCGGTGTGCGGCGCGGTGGCCGGTGGGGGGGCGGTCCCCTCAGGGCTGTCACGTGGGATGGCTGGCTGTTACGATGGTGTGTCATGGGACTTACTGTGGTTAAAAGTGAGAGAGTTATCCAGGCTGCCCAACGGCTGCAATCTCGCATGCATCATCCCTGTTCTGTTACGGGAAACAGGCAATGTCTGAGACTTTCGATCATGAACTATGGGTCCCAGCCCCTCCTGGTTCCTGCAACACGAGTGAAATGGGATAGGAGCCAAAGTTAGACTTGTTACACTGCGGCGAGACGGGGAGGGGCGTTAGTGAGGCCGGGACACAGCACGGAGGCGACGGGCCACGCACAGACCAAGCGCAGCGGAGCCCGCCTGGGGCTCGGGAGCCAGAAACACACAGGCGGCGGGGGCAGCGCTCGCAGAGTTCACAGCAAAGCACCTGAAGACGAAGGAGCGAGAACCAGGCCAAAGCAGAGGCCTTTCCAGTGTCGGAAAGCCCTTCAGAGATGCTCCTTTTTAAACAGGTGAGCATCAGTCCAGTGTGGTGCCAAAGACCAGCATCTGGACAACGGCCAAAATAGCACGTGCCTTTTCAGATCATACATGTTACTGAAGAGCGGAAACAATTTTACTTTTTTAGTCAAAACAAAAGCATTGGAAGAAAACAGAGGACAGACATGCAGCAGGACGGACTCTGTGAGGCGGTGTAACACCTCTGATTCTTACCCAGGCAGGGAGGAGAAGGGCCACACCCTTTGTTAGACTTGTCAGCAGCCAAGTGAAGAAAACAGAAAAGTGATCTGGGTTAGCGGTCAAAAGGCTGACTCCCTACTGTGCACCATCACCAGAGCAGACGAGACCTGAGCCCAGCGCCGGAGTGACGCCTGTCCCCCGTCCCGCGGCCAACCGGCTCCCTCACTGTGTTACTGTGTGGAGTGGAGCAGGGCATGCATGGAGTCTCACGGGGCAGCATGCTGCTGGGTGACTTCAAAGGGACACAATGAGAAGGTACAGTGTTCCCAGGATGGGAGCCCCACAGAGGCCAAACACGGACGACTTGGGATCCTGTCCACATGCAGCAGAGACCACGGCCCGGTCTCCTATAAACCAGCACGCGGCTCTGCACCGGACGAAGCAACACCGGCCTCCTCCCCCGCCTCCCTATGCTCATTTACTTCTAAGACAGTCCCAGGAAGCATTCTTTTACACGCAAATATATACAGGGTGCTTAGGAAGTCAGAAGGTTTTTTCTTATTAAAAAAAAAAAAAAAGTTAAATTTATAGCCATTGAAAAAAAATCAGTTAATTGTTTCACAAAACCCAATTCCACAACAGTTTGTTGGGGCCGAAATCTTTGGCTTCTCACGTTCACCACATTTAGCTCTGAGGCATTTTATTCTATTTGCACAACATATTCCAAATGCCATCTTGTGACGTGGGTGACAGTTACTAAAAGAGGGTGAGAAGCTCCCCCAGCACAGTGTTTTTCTGCTACAAATATACTGTTTAACCATCTTCATGGGACAAAGTCAAAAGGAATGAAATTATCACATAAAGAGGTTACTGCATAAGGACACACTGTATATACTTGCATTTAGGACTCAAAAAACTCAAATGCAAAAATTACTGTTACGATAAAAAAAAAAATAAAGAGTTGAGATTAGCGGACGTTAAGTGCCACCATGTTTCATTTAAAAATAGTATTAATGGGAGGAAAGCATAATATAGTCTCTCTCAATCTGTTTTTTAAAAGAAAACATACTTTTACTTAACATTAACACAATTCTGAAAATTTCTCAGATATCTCAAGAAAAGAACAATGTTACCATAAAAGCAAAATCTTGACATTCAGAAAGTCTATTAAAAATCTCTTTCCTATTTCATTGCTGTAAAACAGAATTACAGATAAGCGAAAAACCTCAATGACAACTAAACTTTTAAAGTTTTTCTTAAAACATAAATGTTTATTTATCATTACATTTTAAAAACAGTAACAATAGAGAAATAAGACACTTGGACCAAGACTCCACAAATACATTATCACAGGATACACAACACGGAAGAAAACACACACAGGCACGCTGGATAGCGACAGGGCAGGAGGAGGGAAGAGACGCCCTCTGAGGAAATAGTGATACTGCCAGAGCAGGGGCTGCTCAGCTGCCTGCCAGCAAGGAGTGTCCAGCTCCCCTCCGACTCAGTGCGGAACCAAGGGGCTGGGCATAGGGCAGTGAGGGTCTATGACACTCAACAGAGCGCTCTGGTCAGGCGACGACCGGGCACACACGGCTTACTCAGGAAGAGCAGAGAAAAGGCTCAGTTGGAGAGATGGTATTGGTGGCAGTCCGAACAGATCGGAGATGGGCTCAAACCTTCTTTCATTATGAAGCAAAGGGGCTGGATTGAGAAGCTAATGTCTTGGGAGCTGGGAGGTAGAATGGTAAGAAAAAAAAACAAAAAGAAAGGACCTTTTGAGAGTGAGATGGGAAGAGAGATCATTGAGGAAGGAAAGAGAGGGAGTGAGAAGACACAGCCAGAGGAAGAGAAAGAGGACAGAGAACAGAGCACGAGGGAGGGTTGGGAAGGAGCTACGGCACCAGGCCGCGGAGGAAAATCTTTCCAAGAGCTTCGCCTGAGACAGAATGAGCCAGAAGGAACGCAGCAACGCCGGCGGGCGAGGCCGCCAGGTTTCATGGCAGCGATCCAAAGACCCGCCAACTGTCTTCACTGCTGTTTGTGCGAATTCCAACTGCCCATCACCACAGACGACAATTCCCACACTTTCGGGTCCAAATAATACACAGAATGACACAGCACGCCACACTAGCCCCCCACAGTACCTGGCGATATAGCGCTTCCCCATGTACTGGAACTGGTGCAGGCAGACTCTGTGGGCAGGATGAGAGCTCATTAGGGGAGGCGACCAACTACTGGGGGCAAAATCACTGCTGACACGTCACTTTATTTAAATGCACTTACAGTAACACGTTCATTCAATAAGCTCTTACCTATATTACTGGCCCCTTACTTCTGGTTTCCAGAAATTCTCTGCAAGGTGCCTTTAAACCCACAGAAAGTGATCAAACTCAAGGCAGGCCCGACGTTGTGCTGCTATCAGAACCGTGGAGGATGGTTTGAGCAACTCAGAAGAAAGGCCCAGGAGGGACAGGATTGACTCTGACTTAGAGCTTGGACACTTACTCTTCGTTTGTCTTGGAAGTCACAGTGAAAACCCCATGCACTGCTCCGAACTGCTTATTCATCCTCCTTCAACCTAAGGAGCTTTCTTTTTTCTTTTTTAACATCATATTTTTTCCTTTTAGCAAGACAACATCTCTTCATTTTATTTATTTATTTTGGCCACACCACGTGGTATATGGGATCTTAGTTCCCCAACCAGGGATCAAACTAGTGCCCCCTGCATTGGGAGTATAGTCTTAACCACGGGACCAGGAAAGCCCCTGGAACTTTCTTTTTTGATTCAAGTAAATGGACTGGTCCCTTACAGACATCAAGTATGTTTTTTGTTGTTTATTTTACTATATCCATAACATTGCTTTAAAAAAATCATATATTTAATTACAGGCAGTTAAAATAATGTCTAGGAAGTTCTTCTGGTGGTGAAGCTTATCTCACATGTGACAACTATTATCTTCGTTAAGTATCAACAAGATATAATATCTCTAATATTATCTATATTAGAGAGGAAATGGCCATAAATTCATGAATCAAGGCCATTAACTCCAAAATGCACAAAGCTCTGACCATCACAGATTTCCACCCAAATTCATGCAAACACATGGGGTAGCAAATCATGACCCCAACTAGCAGACATAAAGCTACTTGTGAAAGTCACTCAGTCGTGTCTGACTCTGTGGCCCCAGAGACTATACGGTCCATGGAATTCTCCAGGCCAGAATACTGGAATGGGTAGCCTTTCCCTTGTCCAGGAGATCTTCCCAATCCAAGGATCGACCTGCATTGCAGGCAGATTCTTTACCAGCTGAACCACAAGTGAAGCCCATGATTTAACCAATTACTGTGAACAATCATGGTATTGAAGAAATAAGTTCTTAATGCAAAAACAATAATGTGCTTGACTGTGGGGGTGCTCCCTGAGACCCTACTGGGTGTTACGGAATATACTCTCTATGAAAATTTTTCAAAAATCCAAAAAATTCTGGATTTGAAAAACCATCTGGCCCCACCGGTTTTGGATAAGGGATTGTGGATTTGTGTTTCTAAAAATAAAAAGCTTAAAGGAAAAAATAGAAACTTAAAGAGATCAAATAATATAGACTGTATTTAAGATATCACTTTTACTTACTATATATTTTTAAATTATAGCAATTTTTCTGTCTTAGTTACTGCATCTGCTTACGTTAGAGTCAACTCAGAAATGTAACATCCACCCAATTCAGCTAACAAATGTTGTGTTATTTTATTAAAATGGCTTATCCACACAAGTAGTAACCTCCCATCTATAATCATCACATATGTAATAATTTAGGGCTGTCACTGTCCTCTGGGCCATGAGTTCCTGAGACTGGGTGTTGGGGTCAGCTCCAGGAAAAAGAGCTTAACTAAGGATAAGTGTGGATGTGACCATACATTGCATTCCTGGTTCAACAACATAGTATTTTTCACACCTCTTAATTAGCCAGGAAAAATCAACAGTCAATGAGCAAAGACAAAACTACTCACTCTGATATTGTAAAAAAATCCATAAGTTCAGCTGTTGAGGCCTTGTTCCAATACGTAAACAAAGCATCTGGAAAGTAAACATGTATTTGGTTAGAATCAGGATGCTTATTTTCTACATATGTAATATGGGAAGAGACCTGAGTGTAGGCCTCCAAACCCTCCCAGCCCCCTTTCATAACTGATTGAAGGATGAACTACGGTGAACACTCTATACCAGATGACACGTACAACAGCTTAGTCAGTGTAAAGAAGCTACATTTGAACACTTGAACTTTAATTTCATCATGCATCATCTAACCTGACATGGTATATATTTTAATTTATACATGATGTACTCTTAAATGGGTTAGAAAATTCAAAGAATACATTGTGGGCATACAATCTAAAGGGAGGTTCACTCTTTACCAACTACAGAATCCCTCCCTAGTAGAGAATCTCCCGAAAATTTGTACATAAGTAACCCCTTCCCAACACACACACTGAAATGGAAACACGCATCCTATGTGCCCTGTTTCACTGAATTTTAATTCAGCAACAGAGCTTCGATGCGCTATAACAAAGTTATCAGGTCCCCGACTGACAGACGTTTACTTGTTTTTCCCCTCAATTTTTTGCTGTTATAAATCATGCTTCAGTGAACATGGGTCTTTGCACACTTGTCCAACCACATCTATAGGACAAATTCTTAGAAGTGAACTAACTGTGTTAATGGTTTGTACGTTTAAAATTAGACAGATACTGTCAAACGGGGTACAAGCCCGATGGTACAATGTATCTGTGATTAAGAACCTCGCCTGCTCTTTATCACAAGCAACTGGGCACATTTTCAGTTAAGGCAAATCCTACAAATTCACTTACAGGAAGCAATCATTATCTGCATCTGACCCTTACCTATACACACAGTGTTATCATTTGGGAGTTAACCATTTTTACATTGTTACACTTTACATAGAAGTTGAGACACGTGTTAAAAAATTTCTCTTAGGGAAAAGCCATTGAGTCTTTGGGGCCTGAGATGAGGGAGTGGGTGGCTGCAGACAGGCTGAAGGCCCACAAAGATACACGGCCGTAGACTTCTATTCTATGTGGTCAAGAGCAGTGACGACAGGTGGGAGAAGCGAGGGGATGCATAGCAAGTAGCTGTTATGCGCCAAGCACTGCACTGGGTCTCAAGACTTCACATGTGTCTCGTCATTGAATCTTCACTGTGGTCAAGGCAGAGTCCCATCTATAGATGGACTAACTAAAGAAGAAGGAAAGAGCCTCTTGATGAAAGTGAAAGAGGAGAGTGAAAAAGTTGAGTTAAAACTCAACATTCAGAAAACTAAGATCATGGCATCCGGTCCCATCACTTCATAGCAGATAGATGGGGAAATAGTGACAGACTTTATTTTTGTGGGCTCCCCAAATCACTGCAGATGGTGATTGCAGCCATGAAATAAAAAGACACTTACTTCTTGGAAGAAAAGTTATGACCAACCTAGACAGCATATTAAAAAGCAGAGACATTACTTTGCCAACAAAGGTCAATCTAGTCAAAGCTATACTTTTTCCAGTAGTCATGTATGGATGTGAGAGTTGGACTATAAAGAAAGCTGAGTGCCGAAGAATTGATGCTTTTGAACTGTGGTGTTAGAGAAGACTCTTGAGAGTCCCTTGGAGTACAAGGAGATCCAACCACTCAATCCTAAAATAATTCAACCCTGAATATTCATTGGAAGGACTGATGCTGAAACTGAAGCTCCAATACTTTGGCTATCTGATGGGAAGAACTGACTCACTGGAAAAGACCCCGATGCTGGGAAAGACTGAAGGCTGGAGGGGAAGGGGACGACAGAAGATGAGATGGTTGGATGGCATCACCAACCCATTGGACATGAGTTTGAGTAAACTCCGTGAGCTGGTGATGGACAGGGAGGCCTGGCATGTTGCAGTCCATGGGGTCGCAGAGTCGGACACGACCGAGTGACTGAACTAAACTGAACAGAGGCTCAGAGACGCTAAGCAATTCTCCCGATGACCAGCAGAGAGAATGCTGGTGGAATGGAGATTTAAACCAAGTGCACCTGATTTTGAAAGCCACATTTGGCCTCCGAGACCAGAGGGTGGGTCGCAGAGCTTCCATTTCCTGAGGGCAGGGTTTGAGTTTAGAATCCAGATAGACAGACTCTGGTTACCCAGGCTGGTCATCTGGGTGTGGTGGGAACCTAGGGAGTTCCTGGGATGCTGAGAGCCTCTCTGGGTCAACCTGCAGACCTCTGAGACCCCTTCCCCAGGCATATAAGAAACAGAACCAGCTGGCCAGCCGGGCAGTACCATGGTGGCCTTTCCTTACTCTGGCTGTTGGGTGTGTGGGGAGTGCGGGGAGGCAGAGCTAAGTTCTATTAAGGAGGGCAAGTGAAAGTGAAAGCCGCTCAGCCGTGTCAGACTCTGCAACCCCACGGACTACACAGTCCATGGAATTCTCCAGGCCAGAATACTGGAGTGGGTAGCCTTTCCCTTCTCCAGGAGATCTTTCCAACCCAGAGATCAAAGCCATGTCTACGCATTGCAGGCGGGTTCTTTACCAGCTGAGCCACCAGGGAAGCCCAAGAATACTGGAGTGGGTAGCCTATCCCTTAAGGAGGGAGGAAGCACAAAAAGGAGCAGAGGGCAAGTGAGGGGGCCCGCGTGTACAAGGTGCTCATTAAATGTGGGATAAAGCAAGGCGATCAACCCTGGGTGTTCGTTGGAAGGACTGATGCTGAAGCTGAAACTCCAATACTTTGGCCACCTCACGCGAAGAGTTGACTCATTGGAAGAGACCCTGATGCTGGGAGGGATTGGGGGCAGGAGGAGAAGGGGATGACAGAGGATGAGAGGCATCACTGACTCGATGGACATGAGTTTGGGTAAACTCCGGGAGCTGGTGATAGACAGGGAGGCCTGGTGTGCTGTGATTCGTGGGGTCGCAAAGAGTCGGACACAACTGAGAGACTGAACTGAACTGAACTGAAGGAGGGAGTGCTTCCTCCCTCCTTAAGGGATAGGCTACCCACTCCAGTATTCTTGGGCTTCTCTGGTGGCTCAGCTGGTAAAGAACCCGCCTGCAATGCGTGAGACATGGCTTTGATCTCTGGGTTGGAAAGATCCCCTGGAGAAGGGAAAGGCTACCCACTCCAGTATTCTGGCCTGGAGAATTCCATGGACTGAAAGCAAAGAACAGCCACAGAGCTAGTTACACAGCTGATTCTGATTGTCTGTCTGGTAAATTATTCTAAAGGCAATTTCTCTCCCACTTCCCATACCATACAGAAAAATCAATGCTTGGTAGACATTAGGATTTAAATGTGAAAATTGAAATAATACAGCTTTTAAAGAAAATACAGAAGAATATCATCAGAGCCTGAGAGTAGGTACAGATTTCTTAAATGAGACACATATAAAGAAGTTCTAATTATAAAGGGGAAAAATTATACTTGACAGTAATTGATAAAAGAGAACATTCCATAACTATTTTTAAGAGGTTGCTGCATTTTAAAAATATTTGCCTGGCCTTACAAAAGGCTGACTTTAAAGGGTATACTTCTTGTATATTTGTTTTTTAAAAAACAGTGATGTTCCAGTTATGCATCATATTTAATATTTGAAATGTAAAGTATTTTAAAGAAAATCTTTAACAAAGGAAAAGCAGGATTATAATGCTGGCTAAAACTTGCTACCATGATGAAAATTGAGAAGTTCTGACTGAATGGGAAGAAGTTCAACTTTCTAACTGAAACAGTAGAATAAGTGCCCAGTGCTTTTATATTTGGTTATCATTCGCCAAACAAAAACAAAAACAAAAAAATCTTGTATATTTGTTTTTTTAAAAAATAGCTGTTTATTTGTTTTTTAAAATAGCTATTTATTATTATTATTTTTTGATAGCTATTTTAGTGTAACATGCCAACAGAAGAATAAAATACCCCAGTTACAAAGCATTTCAAGGACTGGCATGCTACTCCTAACCTCTGAGCTAGGGTCAGCTCTTGGTGCTGCTGAAATGGGCGCTCGATAGAAAAGAAACACTATCTGCAGGCAAAAGTGCCGTTCCCTGGATGCTTGAGGGCCACAGCCCCTGCCGCCAGACAGGCGGGCTTCAGGTCTCCAAAAATGGCATTTTCCTTTCAGAGGAGTTCATCTTCTCTCCATGACCTTAATGGAGTTCACAGAACACTTTCTCATTTGTTACAGGGAAAATAAGAAGATTTTTTGGACAAGATAAGAATTGACATTGTACCATTGCTTATACCACACTAAATCAGAGTTGCAACTGTCCTGCCATGGATGTTCACAAGCTTCACAAGGTGCTGATAAAGCATTAACGGTTGTGGTCATTTCTGTTTTAAAATAGGGTCATCAAGCCCTTAATCAGAAACTCAGCCTACCAGGATACCACTACTTCCATTAGAAAACTAAACGCACCTCACTTCTAGTTAAAGCCAGGAACGCTGCACACACATGCTCAGGTCGCTGACACTACAGTCTCTAATTCAGGAGACTTACTAATAAAATTAGGCAAGTGGTCCATAAGCTTGTTTGGACAAATGATACTTAATAATAAAAAAAACAGCTCCTTTCATTTATCTGCTTCTGTCTCCTCTGGCAAAGACGTATGTCTGAGTTTAATATAAAAGTTTAAAATTCACACTTTAGAACTTCACACTTCACACTTTAGAACTTCTTTTTATAGAATATAGTAATTAATGAAAATAAATGTCCAAATTAAGACTTTCATTTCTAGTACATTTAGTAAATTAACATGTATTTCAAACAAGAGAGAGAGAAAAAAATCCATTTAAATCCTTAAACCCTCTCAACCAACTACAATTTTTAAAGGATAAACCCAATACTGGAACAAGGAAAGTAAAACAGATTTCTTCATTTTTTTACCTACCATCAGACATGCTTTTTAATATGTAAAGGAAACACATCAGCAGGCTCTTAATCTCAGACTGGTCCAGTTTGTCACAGCGAACAACAGAATTTCCCAAAGTGCCACTTTGTTGGTGCTAAAGGAGGAGAAAACACAGGTGACTTTTCTCCTTTGTTACAAGTAAAACAAAGTTAGGTTCACTTTTCTCCCTTGGAAGAGAAAGATTTTCAGAATTTAGTCAAATCATGTAGGTTGGCAGGTGTCCATGATTTGCCCACAGACATATCGTCACCACACACACACACACACACACGCACACACGCACGCACGCACGCGCGCGCGCTAATCCATGGGAGTGCTGTCTTGTCTCCTTTGCATGCTCTCCCAGGACAAGGCAGAAGGCACGGACCTTTCAAACTGAATAACCACAGTCATGGTTACTGGCTTAGTTCTGAAATGCCAAGGAAAACTTCATGCAGAAAAGTTTATGTGCTAAGACGGAACGCAGAAACGATGCTTCAGAAGACACCGCCAAACCAAGTGCATCCTCAGGAGCACGTCAGTGGCTGAAACAGCAAATTAAGCCCAAGGTGCTGCTGCGGATCGGCCACTGAAGCCTGGAGCTGAGTCACGGTCATTCTGTTACATTCTAGAGCAGCCTTAAGGGAGGACCACGGGCAGGGGCCTGATAGGGGCAAACAAGAGTCATCTCAGCCCAGCAGGGCCAAAGGCCCTGAGCTGATGTATCATGCCACGATCAGCTCAGCGCAACAGTGCACACTGCACACAGCCCAGGGCACAGGGCGAGGGCAGTTTTGCCGCCAGGCAGCAGGTTCACTTCCAAACTATTCATATTAAAAAAAAAAAAAAAAGAACAAGAATCTCATCTCATTAAAAGAGAACACAGGAAATTAGAAAATCTTCAAAGTTATAATTCCAATTGGAATCAGGAATTTTTTTTTTTTTCCAAATACCAAGCAGAAAGATCAGTGAAAAAAATATTTTGTCTTTCATTTCAATATTTCATTCAAGGCATTGATGGTCAATTGAAAGAATATATAATTATTTTTCAATTCAGTTCAATTTCAATTCAATAAATCATTTTTCAATTTATTTTCAGGCTCAGTTAACAACATACATAAGTAGTTCCATCATAGGGAGGAACCCGGTGCCATCAGTGGCAAAGCTGCAACGCGGGGGCACCCTGACGCCCACCCACTTCCTCAGTGCCCCTGGGAGAGCTCAGGCCTTCTCCCAGCGGGGCCTCCTCCGGCAGAGGTGGCAGGGTCAGGAGCGAGAAGTCCACGGTGGCCCGGTGTCTCCTGGCCGGCTGGTCGCTCTCCTCCTCCTCCTCTCCGGCACCGTGGATGACACAAGCCGAGTGCCTTCTGAGCAGCCTCTCCCTCTACGCAGGAAGGCATGTCAGGGTCAAGGGAAAAGTTCGACAGGTCATGACCCTTGCATAGAGATGTCCGCATGGCTCCAGGACCGTGGCTGAGCACCATCGGGGAGAGGCCAGACCCGCAACCCCATGGTAAGGTTACGCACCTGATTCCAAGGAAGGATGGCCTCCACATGTCTGAGAATTGGGAATGCATCCCTAAGTGGGTCACCTGTTGACCGATACACGTGCTTGCCTATAACTTGAAATAACTTAGGAAAACAGTGGCCAAGGTGAGACTCATCTATCATGGTTCCAGGTCTAAATCTAAGTTTTATCCATTTGCACAAAATTCAGAATAGTTTTTGTTATTTCAAGAAAAATAGTTTAATATGAGCAGACGTGTTGTGTTGGGGGCACAGGGTGAATAGAGTGATTCCCAGTAAGGATTTACCCCTGAGTCTTTCATACGATCAGTTAATCTTTTCTGGAGCCAGCTTCGGATCCAGGGCCCATCTGCATGGGTAACTGTGTTATAAACGCTGTCCTCTTTCACACAGACCATGGGGATTCTTAGCAAGTGGCATTATGATTTCCCTATCTGTCTAAACTGCCAGAACCAAAGTGCTCATTGTAAACACTGATGAAATGCTGGAACAGGAATAGAGGGGTGCAGGGGACGGGCCCCACCCTTAGACCACACTCTGACCGACTACCCCAGGCTTAACTGAGTTGTTTAAGAAAGAGAGGAAAAAAAAAAGGTCCAAGTTGATGAACATGTGAACATGAAGCATGCCTGCTTTGGGCTGAACCCATCAGTTATAAGAAAACACTTAAATTACCAGAAAGGAACTTACCTTCTCCAGGGAATTGCTCTTCTCACTATTCCTTTCTGGAAGGCTGTTCCCGGAATCTGTGCTTATGAGGGAGCCTCTTGAATCAGCATTTCTCACGCTATTGATGTTGGGAGTTGAGTTCGTATATGGAGAAGCTAAACAAAGGTCAAGCCAAGACCCAGATTTGGTGAGACAGAACAAAATAAAGGTAAGCTCTCAACTTTAAAGGAGGCTGCTTTTAGGGCACTTGTTTAAACTTGTTTTTTCTGTGAGAAAGTTGGCTCAAGACTTTTATTCAGTTACCTCTCCTTTAAAGAACTGGGCCACATAGCATAAAAGCAACCTTGAGTCTGAAACATTCCGACATAATTATCAATTCACTTATGAGAAACCACCTTGGATTGCTCAGACTGGGGGAGAACATGCTGATTCAGACTGGGGTAGAATAAAGACTTCAAAAAATAAAAAAGATAAATCCACCTATAACCATCAAATAAAAAAACCCCAAATCATGCAATAAACCCACTGTACTCAAATGGCATGCCCAGGAGCCCCAGAAAACCCCGAGGGATGTCATGGGACATTTTCATTTTTCAAGGAAAACACAATACTTGACATCAGTCGGAAACAGTAGTTTGAACCTCAGACTGCTACATTCCTTTCCATTATGTCGTATCTCTCTGAAGTGGGGTTGCTGTGATAAAAACCAAGTACTGGGTGAAAATCAGTGTGGAACAGGAAATGAGAATGCCGGTGAGCAATCTGATTTCAAATGTGAGAAGCTGTGCAGCATCCAACAGGCACATTAGTAAGGATAGGTCCCATTAGTAAGAACTGTGGTTATTAAAAATAAAATTTTTTTCTTTAAATTTATGTATATAGGTTTCAAATGCCTCTTAAGTTGTTAGGTTATACGTACTTATTAAGTTACTTGGCCTTAAGTACCTAATAAACAGAACCACTTGGTGTTTCTTTTGGCCTGGGGATGCCATGAAAAAAACCACACTGATAATGAGGGTGCTGTGAACTGAGACTGTTTGGGAATCTCTGCAAAAAACATTTACGAGCAGAGAGGAAATCTAACTTGGAAATAAAATTCGTGACATCTGTGAGGGGAAAATACAAAAAATAGCATTTTAAGGCAGAAGTCAGCCCCTACCTCGAGACTATGGAATTTTAAAAAGTACTAGATTGACTTCCTGCTTAGATAAGATTTCAATAAATCATATAATTAAAAATGTTCACTCTGGGCTGAACCAACAGGCACGCCCCTGGCGGAGAGGCCTGGCTGGCTGTGCAAACCGTAGAAGACCCCCAGCCCCACGCAGCAGGCTGTGAGCATGGCCCTCTCGTTCCCAAGCTGCCTTCACGTGAGACGCCCTCACCTGGCACCTCGGGACAGGCAGGCCCTTCTGGGTTTCAGCCTGCCAGTTAGCTGCCGTGGACTGAGACACCTCTAAGTTAGTCCACCCCGACCCCCAGGCTTATTCACCATCCCTAAAACCGATTCAGTGTGTTAAGCACATCAAGGAAAGAAGGGTCAGGAGAATCTGAAAACGTAAGCGAAGGCAGGAATATGTAAACCACGGGCTACCGGCAGCACGACCCCAGGACAGGAACTGTGCAGGTCAAAACGCTATGAAAAAACAGTTAAGTCTTTTTCTGTACTCAGAAAACAGACATGCGCTGTGACCAAATTATAACTATTGGCCTCTTAATATAACTGGACTTCATATTTAATGTAGAATACAGAACTCAGGAGAAAGAGACTCTCGGGAAAGTAAAATTAGACCCTAAATTCTGAGTTTTAGGCTTAATTCCAGAACAAGAGTCCTAATCTAAGGCAAACAGATGGAAATGCAATGAATCAAAATCAACAGGCTTAGTAGAACTATGTTCCTGTTGTGTGTGTTTGTCTGTATTTAATATCCGGGCCCGGTGCATAGTGCATAACTTTTCAGAGAACTTTAGTTCAACTCTCTCCCCTTTGGTACAGACAGCAAAGCGCAATACACTGAGTAGGTGGAAAAAAGAACTCTGAGCCTAAGAATGCATGCCTTTTAAAATGAATGTAACCTTACAGTAGTTTTTATCCAGGCGATGAATCGGTTTTAGAAATTTTCATGCACCATGTTCCAAAGGCATTAAAAAGAAAATGCTGAGGGTACATCCTCAGTAAGTGTGGAAGGAGAATCTCCTCGAGATAATAGAATTCCTTGGTGAATAAAAGAAGAGCTAAAGCTACCAGGAAACAACTAGCAAACCCAGTTCAAAGGTGGGGGCTTCCCTGGAAGGCATTTCTAAAAGGAAGTTAGGATTACAGTGTTTAAAGATGGGGGGTGAGGGGAAGGTGGGGCCACAGATAAAAGCCCGCGTATAAATAAGTCTGCTGCGGTGAATCCCTGTGAAAAGTGGATCTAGATCTTAAAATTCAAGAAAGAATGAAAAAGACAAAATTAGTCTCAAGTACTTTTCATAACTTCACCACGAACACAGAGCAATCGAAGGCCATTTATGCCACTGAAGTTGTGCTGAAGACAACCCCACAGCTCAGCTCCATGTTCTCAAGGAATCCCAAACCCTAACCGGGTGAATGTGGAACTGGGGAAATCAAGCCAGAGTCAAAACATCAACTCATTCTAGTTTCACCATTTTCGCAAAGCCTTGGATCCTACAGAAATGCTGGTCAGAGGGATCAGAGAGTGAAGATTTAGACTGCGGGACTCATTTGACTGGCTACTAAGAGCCGATCACAAAGCATGAATAACACTGAAGAATGTGCTTGTTACAATGGCAGGCAAATAACAACACTGAGGTGTCTACCTTGCCAAGCTCTGCAACACTGAACGAGCTCTTTTTCCCTCACCAGGACTGTTTTTGAAATGTGGGCACAGGATGAAGAGGACAGACATCTCGCCCTTGCAACTGTAAACGGTGGAAGTCTGGACCCAAGGACACAACTGTCTGACTTTAAAGCCAGTGCCATGGACCGCTGCAGACAAAGCCTGGAAGGGACCCCTTCCCACTCCCAGAGAGTGGCTGGGTTAGTGGTCAGTGTGAGAGCCCCAGGAGGAAGGCAGTGGAAATGCTGTGTGCCAGGCTCTGCATTCTGGATGAATTAACTCATTTCATTTTTATGGTGCCAAATGAGGTAAACAGAACTATGAAAAATACACATAAACATAGGCAAGATTAAAGACTGGTATGGGTGGTCGAGGATAAATCTGAGCACTGGTGTGAGGTTTCCAATTTTATAGTCTGGCCAGTCTCGTTGCCTATATGAAGTAGCATGTTAGCAACAAGAACAACACAAAAGCTAAGGACATAAACTCAGAATGAACAATAAGCCTGCAGATTAATTAGATAAAAGGACTGCCCTTTTATTCTGCCCTATGGGTTAATTCCATCATTGGGTGGTCTGAGCACTAGCCACAGTAGGGTGTGATAGAGACAGCATAAGCCTGTGAGTGTCTGTGAAGATGTATGTATATTTTTGTACCATTATCTTTATGAAGGAGCTGGCACATGGGCTCAATTAGTCAGAATATTAATCAGTACATTTCTCAGGCATTTTTTTAAACGGAAAAACTACTCAGTTTGAATCCTGAATTATGCCATCTGTTTTCCTCCCCATGGGGGCTGCTCTAACATTAGTTTAGATAGAAAAAAAACATTCTAGGAAAGAAGATTTTAGAAAACTGATTTCAGCATTGCATTTGAGCCATAAACCAGTAACTCCTTCAGGAATTACTCTCTCACATTTCATCTAAATTGTTAACACTACAAATAAATCCTAATCCCCCCCACACACCTGCAAAGACTTTTTTCTCCTAAAAGCATAAACAATCTAATTTGAAGATTTAAAATGAAAAATTAACATGCATTAAACACAAAGCAAACAAGACAAATATGCAATTAAGTGTACTACACTCGGAATTCCTGAAAACTAGGGATCTTTACTTCAGGGTAGGGTTGAGGGGGGTTTCAGAGCTGAGCAGCAAAATAAGAAAAAGAACATGTGAAGCAGAAACTCAAGACTTCAAAGTTCTGATCTGAAAGCTAATGGACGACTGGATTAAAGACACTTTCTGAATACAACTAGCCAGAAACAGGTCAGAGTCTGAGCATTACCAATGCCAGAGATGGCGCCAAAGAGGTCCTTGTGCAGGCTGGCGTCCAGCGTGCCCCCAGACTTCTGGGGCGTCACTAATGGGTTCACTGCCGGCAAAGTGAGGGATTCTTCCTTCACAGTCTGTGGAAGGGGGAAAGAGACAAGAAATCATTAAGGATGGTTTTAAAAGAGTCACCGACTGTTCTTGGGAGTGTGAGCGTGAGCGGGAGAACAGGGCAGAACGGCCTGGCCTGCCCATCACGTGTGGGTGGGAGGACCAGCCCAGACCTGTGAGGGGAGGACGGAGGGGGTGGGTTGCAGCAGGAGTGGGAAGCGTGGGGCACTTCAGGCCTGGGGGGCAGAGCAGCCTTGGCCCAGGGAGTCCTGTCTTCCCCCAGGAGGTCTAGCCCCTCTCCCTTTCCATAGCTCGGATACCCAGCATCTTTCCAGATTATTTCAGCAGGTTTCTTCCTTCAGAAGAAGCCTCGAGTGCTCTTTCTAACTGGAACATTGGTTTCTCTCTCTCTCATCAGAAATCCTCCCAAATGAGCAATAATGACCTCACAATAGTGGTGGTGAAAACCTATACAGGTTAGGCACTTCTTGTGAAGGCCCAAGAAATTGTGTTCATTGTGAAGTTGTGTCGTAACAGAGATTATACTTCGGTGGAAGCCAGAGAAAAAGATGGTGTTCACATTTCTCAGGGTTGAAGGAGTACAGAGAGGACCCTGAATTGCTTATTCCGATTAGAAAAGCAAACAGATTTAGAGAACACACAGGTGCAGGGCAGCGTTGGCGAGGGCGAGATGAGTGTGGTGAAGCCCATTTAAGGACAACGACCACTCATGCTCCTTGGAACTATTGATACAAAACACGCTCTACAAATAGGGCTCCTCTCAACGCACCATCAGATAGGAGATGTACTCAGAGGAGAGAGGTATAAAAACCAGGACAGAGCACCACTGTAGGAGAAAAAGGGACAGAAAAGAAACACAAGGAAACTCCCCAGTGTGTGCCATCATGACAGTGGTAAGATGAACAATGGAGCCAGGACAAGGGTTTAGAATAAATAGGAAAAGGACACTGAACTGCTAACCTGTCCAAATTAACGGCCGACTGTCTCCAACCAAAAGGCTTTGAGATCATACCTGGCATCACCCTTCACTCAACTTAACTTCCAATATATCTTTAAATATCTGCATAAGGCTAAAATAAATTAAGGTGGTCAATTAGGGGAGGTGGGATTGCTCATCTTGGCCTCCCCCCACCAGACATCTAGTCTGATTATCTCTCTAATTTTATAGACACTTGGAAACTTAAGCCCAAAGAAGTCGCTTTTCAAAGACTCTGTAGTATGCTATTAATACACCAGGACTGAGACTAGCACTGACATCTCATAAGACACAGGTTAGAATTATGTAGAATTATGCTTTTTTTTTAAAAAAATAAAATTCTTATCTCTATAAATTTTTCTTGGATACACAAAGATCCTGACATCTTACAAGAAAGTGAGCCATCAGGAAAGCATGGCTTTTTATAATAATTTTTTTTTAAAGAATGATTTTTAACAAGGTTTACTGATTGACCCCATCTTAGCCAGAAATGCAATATACCAAGACTACTGTAGATTATTATGGTCTGGGGGGCAAACAGGAGCAGTGTATAGTTGAAGAATGTCCCTCCAAACGCACATCCACCCTGAACCTCAGAACGTGACCTTATTTGGAAAGAGGGTCACTGCAGATGTTATTAAGATGTAAGATAAGATGAGGTCACTGTGGATGAAATCCAAGCCCTGGTGTCCTTATAAGGATGGGACAGGATACCAGGGACACGGATGCACACCAGAGAGAACACCGTGGAAGACAGGCAGATACCAAGTCACACAGCCATGGCTAAACACGGCAAGGTTCCAAGCAAGTGCCAGTGGCTGGGAGAGTGGCACAGCCCTAGCTCTTCACCCAGCACCTCCAGAGGGAACAGCCCTGCTGACACCTTGATTTTGGATCTCTGGCCCTCTGGCAGTGAAGGAATAAATTCCTACTTGCTTTGGGTCGCCCCGTCCGTGGTGTTTTGTTAGCAGCTGCAGGAAACAAATGCAGGCCGTGTCTGTGTGAATGTGCTTACGTACACTGCCAGGGTTCACCGGAAAGGGAGACACATCTCTCACGTTGATCCGCTGGACATTCTCAATCAGTAGACCGAACAAAGGGAGGTAGAGAGTGGCTATCCTCGCCTGATGGCTCTGGAACAAAGGTGCACAGTGTAAGTGAATCCCGGCCTTGGAGAGTTTAATGATGGACTGGGTGAGCACTGGCCAGGTCCTGTATTGGGACCCTTCCTATAAAGATGGCTGTTAGATTTTATTGCAAAAACAGAGAAAGCTTTTGTGCTATTGTTACTAATTTTCTAGTTGCTTATTTCTTTGGATTACTCAAAATGAAGGTCATGTTATCAGTCATATTTCCATGCATCAGAGAACACTCACCCTGGAAGCATATCTGTCGTCAAAAGAGTGCTTTATCAGCAGGTTCTTGAGCACGCTGATGGCAATCACTCGGACCTCCCTGAACTCCTGGAGGGCGGCCCCGACCTCCCTCAGTAAGAGTCCCACCAAGAAGTGGTTTCTGCAGAACTCATCTGTCAATGCGTAGTCAAGCTGGAGATCTGAAATGAGCATACAAACAAACTGCTTTAGTTAGAAGGGATGTAATACTCTTTGAATAAAATAAAAACCAAGCCCACCCGTCCCTTTCAGGCTCCTCTGTGTGTGTCAACAGGTGGTCACATCTGGCTCCCAAAGGCTGATAACCTAAAACACTGCTCTACACTCCAAAATGAAAACAGAGTTTAAATACAATTAAATCAATCCACAATGCAGGAGACTGCCTGCAAGGCAGGAGACCCAGGTTCGATCCCTGGGTTGGGAAGATCCCCTGCAGGAGGAAATTTCTACTGACTCCAGTGTTCTTGCCTGGGAAATCCTATGGTCAGGGAGCCTGGTGGGCTACAGTCCACAGGAATCGCAAGAGAGTTGGACATGACTTAGTGACCAAGCCACCACCACCAAATAAATGCACTGGATTTTGATTATAGAAAGTATTACATCTAGAGATGTTATGGGGAGGGATGTGGGAGGGGGGTTTATGTTTGGGAACGCATGTACACCCATGGTGGATTCATGTCAATGTATGGCAAAACCAATACAGTATTGTAAAGTAAAATAAAGTAAAAATAAAAATTAAAAAAAAAGAAAGTATTACATCCTACATAATTATTAAATCAGTGAATAGTTTTAGGACCAATAGAATATAGAACAGCACATTATATTACAAATGTAATTTTGTTACTGATATGAAATTTGAATATTGTAGTAATTGACAACATTATAGAGGAGTAATTTGTGCACAACAAACACATAACTAAAGAATAAACATGCATGGCCTATTAAAATGTTCTTCACTACATGGGTTCATTTATCTATTTCCTGGTCATTAATGCCCATATACTCCACCCAATGTGTTTAAAATGACCAAGTTAGCATATAACCTACTTATTTTGCTATCACTGAAGACCTTATTTAATATAGAATTTTCTCAAATATACTCTTAAAACTTCTGTACCTCAAAAAGCAAATGGAAAACTAATATAAACTAGAACTAAAATGGACAAAGCACCAAATCAAACTGCTAAGTCATTGGCAAGCTAAGAGACAAGACTGGAAGCTCTTCTAGAAAAGAGATGCAACCAAATGTGAACTCTACTGAGGGAAGGTAGAAACAAGTAGCTAAAGACCACACTCTAAAGCTGAAATAACACTTTTCCAGTAAGCTGTGGCTTGGATTTAAATTCTTATACCGCATCTATTGTTAGAGGAAAGTCAATGGGCCTCTACTTTGGTTTTAATCTCATGCTGGACAGTTGTTTCTAACCCTATTTAGATTCTCACTCAATTCCTAGGAACCCTTTCCAGGACTTTCCAGAACACTCGTGTCCACTGTTTACGAGTTTTAAGCACATATTATTGAAAAGGCAGTTCATAGCCTGAATTCACATGAGTCCCTTAGAAGAAAACTATTTATGGGTTTAACTGTACACATGTGTGTGTGCATGTGAATATGTGTGTGCGCAGAGAGGAAGGTGGAAGAGCAGGTGAGAAGGGTGAGAGGAAGGAGAATGCTAAAAAAAAAAAACCAAAACCTTATTCCTACTGCTGCAGTTATGAAAATTCATACCGAAGCCACCTGTCCTTCTAGCTCCAAATTCCTTGATAGTCTACAAGAGTTTGTGCAAGTCTCGGGGTATGTGAAGGCTCTCCTTACTCTGTTCTGCGGGAATAAACAACTGGGCCAGTGGGGAAGATTAGAACAGGTTCACTGCCCAACCACTGGGCAGAAAGAGCTGTCCTGAGCACCCTGACAGGTGAGAGGAAAAGACAGTCATGGTCCCCAAGGACAGTTGGGCCAGTAACTGCTGGTGGGCTAAGGATGCAGGGTGGGGCGCTGGGAGAGGCAAGGGCCTGGCCACGCCCAGATCCAGTGACTGGCCGAGTGACTGGCTGGAAGGAACATGAGGACCTCAGCGAGGTGCTGTGTGAGGCTGAGAAGCGTCAGGAGTGAGGAGCTGGGACCAGCAGGTGTGTCTGGCGTGTGGGGAACAGCTCAGGGGGAGACAGGTGGTGGGGCAGGGTTGGGCGGGGGATTCTGAATGGCCCAGAATGCTCAACCCTGCACCTTTTCCAATTATTACCCCAAAGTCACCTTCTCAGTGAGGCTCTTCCTGGCCACCTGATCTCAATGTCACCCACTTCCTATCCCGTTCCCTCACTTTTCCTCTCCATAGCACGCATCACTCTGACAGCCAGGGACTTCATCCTTGTTGTCCACAACTGTATCCCAAGGCAGAGTTGGTGCTGGGCAAATATTTGCTGAATGCATGATAACCAATGTCAGGCCATGGTCCCTATCTTGCTCTTTATAGGCAGTTTGAGCCTCTTTGGGGCATTTAAGATATTTATGTCTCTGAATGAATGCCTTTGTGTATTTCTCCCTGAATTTCAGGGTCACTTGATTTAGGTGTCATCAATAATTTGATGGAGAAGGAAATGGAAACCCACTCCAGTATTCTTGCCTGGAGAATCCCATGGACTAAGGAGCCTCACGGGCTACAGTCCATGGGGTTGCAAAGAGTTGGACACGACTGAGTGACGAGGCAACAACAAATAGTTTCATGGCATCCTTCCACTTTTTCTCTCCTGCAGCATAAATAACCCTGAGCACATGCAAGGTGCTAAATACTGCACTGTGATAGACCCGAGAGACTAGGTGGATTCACTTGACTTACTCATTGAAGACAAAGAAATCTCCGTGAGCTTAATTCTCTTCAAACTCAGAAAGGATACAGAACAGTTAATAAAGACTCAACATGCAAACATAGAAAGCATGTGAAAAGCCGTGTTGCGTGTGACAAAGGTTACTGCTACTGCTATAAACAAGGACTAGGAAAACAGTGGGAGAATACACTTTAGAAGTGAAGCAGGGTTTTTTGTTTGTTTGCTTTACTTCTTAAAGAAACCTCCTAGAGGACCTAGTGATCCCAGGAGCAAAAAACAAGACGCCTCCCGGGGATGTTACGGTAATGTGTTAGCTACAGTGAGAACAAATTCACTGGCTTATCGTGAATTTTAAAATTGATCCAAGTACATGGGAAATGCCTAAATGCATAGCACACGTAAGCATTTCAGCAATCACTTGCATTCTTTTTCTTTTAAAGGAGGAAGATGCAAGAAAGCAAGCGTCACACCCCACACCTACCTACAGGAGTGTCATTTGACTCCACAGTTGGTGAAAGAAAAGCTAATTTGTAAGAAAAAAGGAAAAGTGAAACAAATAAAAATAAACTACAGTAAATAAAAAGGATTTCTATTGTTTAAGCAATGGAATTGTTCAATGAAAAAAAGAGTCACACTGGCATGATCAATAGTCTGGTAAGTTTGCTAAAAAAAAAGTTAAGTTCCTATGAAGCATTTTATCAATTTTTTTAAAAAATGGAAACGAGAAAAAAAATGAATTCACCAATGAAAAATATCAGATATTCTTAATGTCATGTGTGAACCAATTCTCTTATTTAAAATGAATGGCTCTCTTTTTGAAAAGACTAGGATTAATATAGTTAAAGATAGATTACCTTGATATCTTTGAATCCTGCCTTTTCCAAATGGCATTGGTAAATTCAAAGGAATATAATGTTCATGATTGCACACCACACGGAGAAATTCGAATTTGTATTCAAAGAGGGTCTGCAGGAAAAAAATGGTTATAGTCATAAGTTATGGATACTCTGCATAGCCTCCTAAGAAACCCCTGAGGAATGACACTCTGCCTGTGGCTTCTTCCCTGTCTCAGGGCTACATGCTCTAGGGTACCTTACAGATTTCAGCATGGCTTCAGGGATTTATTTGAAAATGGGGAACACATTTTGCTAAATAATGTTCTCCATTGACTTTTAGGGCATTTATTATTTATGCTCTTCCGACTTCAATAAAGGATTTCAGGCAGCTTATAATTACAGACCAGATTCAAAGCAAGAAAAAAATGAGAATGGCAGACCTTTAAAATAGACACATAAGGGAAGAAACAGAAAATTCTAGCGAAGAAAGGCTGTGTGGTTCCTTCTGTTACCTTGTTAAATAAACTATGATTTGTAACAAGAATACTTTCAGTTTTGCAGCTGAGAAGTCATTTCAGGTATTTATGAGAAAAACCAACATGCATGTTTATGTTGCATTTGGAATTACTGTGTGTCTAATATCTCACACAGGCTTCCCTGGTGGCTCGGTGGTAAAGAACCAGCCTGCCAGTGCAGGAGATGTGGGATTGATCCCCGGGTGGGGAAGATCCCCTGGAGAAGAAAATGGCAACTCACTCCAGTATTCTTGCCTGGGAAATCCCATGGACAGAGGAGCCTGGTGGGCTATAGTCCATAGGGGTCATAAACAGGTGGACATAACCTGGTGACTAACTACACACACACACACACACACACACACACACACACACAAAACATCTCACATACTACTGTGAGTACTAGTTATTAATAGTCAGTATCTCCAAGGGAGGGCAGTGAGTAATGCCTCTGGGACTGAAAGAAAATTCTGATGTGAACCCAGAGAAATAGGTGGGTATCTGGATTCACTCCGACAGACAAAAAGAAGTGTACAACACACACACACATGCAGGCACACACACTACCTTAGGATCTCCAGGAGCAAAACAGCTGATGTAGTTGTTGATCTGCTTGAAGACAAAGCCTCTGTCCATGAAGGTGAAACATCTCTGTGGAGGAAACAACCCACAAGGGTAAGTATTCAGGCTGTCATGGAAAGTTGGGTTCAAATCTGTTTACTGTGAATAAGTTTATCCTCTGGCATAAACATATTCACTGAGCACCTACTGTGTACGAGTCACTGCTAGAAAGAGCACATTTGGCCCCCGGTGCACACCCTCCCCGCTGGAGGCCCCCCACCTTGATGAACACAGCCAGGCTGTGGTTGGCGTTCTTGGACGCATCCGGGTTATCTCGGAACTTCTGTGTGATGTGAGGCATTAGCATAGTCACAACAGTTTCCACCGCGTGATGATAGGAGGCAGGGAATCTCTGGTTTCGCAACAGCTGAAAAGGGTTTAGAGCAAACACTGATTATTTTTTTAAGTTGAACTGTTTTGGGGGGAAGAGAAATCTCATCTCTGAAAGGTACAGGCATTCAAATCAGCCAAAGTAAAATGCAGAGACTGCTTTAGAAAGCACTGGCTTAGGGTTAAGCCTCAAGTATTCAAACTGAACACACACAGAATGGTGACTGTATGTCACTAGTTGAAACTGCTCAGGAGGAGTCCTCTTTAACTTTACATAATAATAATTTTCATGTATACCTAAGAAATTACATATACATCACTTAGTGATTAGCTTCTACTTACCATGTGTCTTCTACATACTGGGCACTGTACTAGATATTTTTATATAACCTTTTCATTAAATTCTTAAACATTTCTCATTTTATTGAGAATCCGAGAGGTCAGGTAAATGTGTCTTCAGTCCACACAGCTAACAATAACAGAGACTCAACCTGGATCTATTTATACAGTGAGTTCAAGGCCTGTGTGCTTTCTGCTCTGTGAGGCTGTACTGCCCCCTCTCCCACCCTTCTCCTGCTCCGTAAGTGGAACAATTTACTGAGGACCCGGAAAGGGAAGCGGGACGTACTGGATGGTCCATGCATGTATATGATTCTAACCCCACAGCAGGAGGTGTTTCCATCCCTATGTTACAGATGAGATGAAACTGAAGCTTGAAAAGATTCAATAAAGAATACTAACTGACCTTTAATATCCTTCCTTCCCTTCTCCCTTTTAGTGGCAGAACGCCAGGGTTTGACAGGGACACATGGCCTCCCAGCTAGAGGCTACATTTCCCAGCGTAACTTGTGGCAAGATAACGGTCATGTGACTCATTCTGGCCAATGGGCTATAAGAGGAAGTTATGTTGCCTTCCAAATCCTCCTCTTTGCCACTGCCTGGAATGTGGGGTGGTGGTGAGCCAGCTTCTCAACCATGCAGACAAGGATGCTACCTGGGCTGGATAATTGGATAGGAACATTAGTCCCCAAATGACCTTGCAGGACAACCTTCCTGCTGCTTGAGCTGTCTATGGCTCATAACTTTCTAAAAGAGAGAAATGAACCTATTGTCTTATCAAAGCCACTATTATTTTGGCCTATTTTGGAGTAGCCAAACCAGTATCTTAACAGCAAACAAAGAGTATTTTGTAAAACTAGAACTGGAGCCTAGGTATTTTGGTATGAGAGCATGCATTATTTTATGCTTTAAATACCAGAAACTATAATGAAATTTTGGAACTCCAGCTTTACAATAATCTCAGTTCTCACACCAATAACAAGACAATCTTTGTAAATGTACATAAACTGAAGAATCCAGTGAGGGAAGGATCAAGTCATAAGAATTGGAAGTTTATCTACTTTCAAAAACAGAACAGTAAAATCTGAAATTCCAAAAGGATTTTGTTCCATTCTGGCAAACCAGCAACTCTAGATCCTGAGGTGTCAGCCTCCATCAACCATTAGTTATCAGGAACTCAGGCATGGCCAACTCTAACCACTAAGCATGACTGCCAGCTCCAAAGCCAACCACTCCTAAAAAACAAGGTCTCCCAAGAAAAGCCTACCAAATGGCGCTGAGTTAACAGCTGCTTAAGCCATGAAAAGTGGATGGAAAATTCTATAATGGAGGGATGAGGTAGACCGCATGGACCTATGAGTCAATACTATCACAACTAAAAGTGGGATAACAACTGGGCGTCCTATACCTCCTGATATGTAAGATACAGGAGTACCAACTAAGGTGTATCCTTGCCACATAGGAAAATCAAACCTGAAAGGAGTTTAGCCTCTAGATATCACTACACAAGAAACAGAGGGTACAGAGAGGGTACAGAGAATCACGTAATGTATTACTGCAAGCTTACAATCGGCCAAATCTAGAGTGTGGGAAATTCTGCAAGTCAGGTGGCCTACTTTCTTCAACAAATACACTGCATTAAGAAACAAACAAATGGAGAAGGAACAGTGTGAGGGTCCAAGAGAACTTCAGGGCCACATCAACCCATGGCAATGTGTGGACTGTGTTTAGATCCCGATTCAGATCAACTGTAAAATGACACTTCCGAGACACCTGGGGGAAACTGAATACAGATGGGGTGTTAGATGATAATAAAGAAATATTGCTAACTTTATTGAGTGTCATAATGATGCAATGGTTATTCTTTAAAGGCTTTACCCATTGGATATTATACACTGTAGTTTTACAGAGGAAATGATAAAATATTGAGGAAATGTTCTTAAAATACTCTAGGTAAAAGAGGAGTATGGGGGTGGATACATAAAGTGAGAATGGCAGTGTTGATAACTGTTGAAGCCAAGTGGGTGAGAGGTGCGTGAGATTCATTAAACTACTCCCTTTCCTTTTAAAATTTTCTGTAATAGATTTTTTTATTAAAAGGAAAGAAGTGTGGTGAAGAGTGGTGTATAATTAACATACCAACCCAACCAACAATACTGCTCGGTGATTAGGAGGTGATAATTCAGTGCCTTTGAAAGGTGAGATGAAGCTCCCCCTTGTGACAAACAGCTATTGTCAAGAGTCCTAATTCGGCAACACAGCAATGAGGTAAGATGCACATGGAAGGGTGATAAAGACTGGGGTGATGAGATGATTTTACGGAGAGCACTATAAACTGAGATGGAAGCACATGACCCAGGCTAACAAGCTGATGTCTAGGGCAGTAAGTATATGAGCGCTGGCTCAGGACAGGATGCTAAGATGGCAGGGGACTTCCTGGCCAAATGAAACGCTACCTCCTGACCGTGTCCTGCTGCGGGATCTTCTGTCAGTGCTGCGGCAGCATCCGTGGCGGCCCAGCCCCCACCATCTCTGCCTCCAACAGATGCTGCTGGTGAGAGGTCTGCCTGCCCACAGACTATTCAAACTCCAGGGGGAAGCCAGACTTGTTGGTATAAAAGTTTTCCAACAACTCTGGTAATGCACTCAATTTCACCTTGTCACCACCCTTCCTCTCCAGGGTCTCTATTAACTGTCCGCTGCTTGCCCGCAGAGCTTCCCCACAGTCTTATCGCTGTCTCTGAGCTAATCCTGTTTGCACTCTTCCCTCTACCCTCAGCTTGAGCCCGTACCTGGGCACAAGCTCCTTCCTCTGCCGGACCCTCATTCTCCTCCCACAAGGGAGGCGGCCTCCAAGGCCCAGGTGGAGCTCCAGCTCCAGCACCACACGAATGTCCTCTCGTGTTGGAGCTCACACAGACACCTTTACACGCTCTCCTCTAAATGCGTGTTCTCCTTCTCCAAGGACTCTGTCAACTGCATGGTGGAGGCCACACTCTCCACTCTGCCTACATCTCTCCTCAATGCTCTGCCTGGAGCACACACTGTTCGAAACACACCCTCGTGGATGGAAGCATGGCTGTTAACCATTCCGCCATCACAGATGCACAGAGTTTCACACATCGTTCAGGAGAAGTCCGGGCAGTCCACTCAGAACAGGAACCACACTGCCCTTCTTTCACTCTTCAAATGAAAGCTCTTTTCTTACTCAATTAAGACAGAAAATGGCTGAAAGCTAAACAACTGACACTTAAGGGAAGAGGTTCGGCCTGTCCCCAGCCAGGCTTCCAGCTTCTTGCAGGAGCACCTGTGGAATGCTAACAATTTGCTTGAGTCAACGTGGGAGGAAGGGAAACTCAAAATGAGTCTGCTGAAATTATAGCTGCTAAAACTAAACCACAGGGAAGAAAAACCTAAAGTACGCTGACCTTAGAGGCAGAGTGGAGCTGGGGGTTGGGAACTCCTCAGGAGATCACAGTGAGGCCTATTTTGCATTTTTCCCCCAAAACTACTTATTATACATTCTAAGCACATCACTTCTGGAACACTCAAGTCTGGAACAGTCACAGGTAATCAATCGAAACTTCGCAGGTCCATCTGCAGTGGTATGGAAATTGACTATTTCAGATGCCCGTTCAGAGAGGCTCTGATTCTCAGCTCTCCTCTGCAAAGGGGCCACAGTTTGATTGGCTGGGGATGGGGAGGTGGGCACATGGCATTGCCTCCCCCTTCGGCACGACAGCGTGCAGGTCTATCCCTCCGCGTGTCTGTGCATCAGATGAAACGGCCTGGCCAGCACCGGGAGTGGAAAATGAAGACAGAGGCTCATCACACGCTATGACCCCAAGTGCTGGTTTGTGGCAGACTTTCTTGGGAAGGGCGCCTTCAAGGACACTGAAAGCACTGTCTAGCTCTTCTGTGAACCATGGCCCAGGTGCTCCTATGAGACAGGTGTGTGCCTGCTTACAGCAACTGAAGACGACTCACCAATGAGGAAAAATGTCAAGATCAGGATTATAAACACATTGGAGTATATTGACAATCTTCAGCCTAAAAACGCAAAAACTCTAAGGGGATTTGACCACGATTCTGTAAACCACCAACGGTACAGAAATGGTGAATATGACCTTGTTCCCTAAATTCAGAGTCCAGGGACTGGAGACTAGGGCATGCAACTCTACAGATGTCAGACAAACATGAAAACAGCTGATGCAACCATACACAACTCATCACCTAAGATTTGAGGCAAAGTGACTGCAGGCTTCAAAAAGCAGAAGAGAAGTTCCTCAATCAAGGTGTGATTTAGCTAGTGCTTACCATGGGGAAAGGGAATTGGGAGGGGCAATATAGAGCCAGGGGAAGAAAAGGCAAGAACTATTAGGTGTAAAATAAGCTGCAAGGATATATGGTACAACAAGGGGAATACAGCCAATGTTTTATGATAACTATAGATGGAATATAACCTTTAAACTTATGAATCATAATTACAACCTTTAATTTATATAATATTGTAAAGCAACTCTACTTCAATTTTTAAGTCCTATAAAAATTAAAAACGTGTGGTTTCAGGGAAGGGCAGCATGATTTAGGGAAAGGGTGGTATCTTGGGTGACAGGGAAGCAGAAGTCACGGGGGAGGGGAGCCCCTCTAAAAGTGACCAGTGTCGGACTCCCCCGAGTGGTGAGCAGGTGTTCAGAATCCCTTTTTATCGTAAATTATGTTACGGTTAAGCATTCTCTTTTTGGATGCCTGTGTTTCTTTTCAAGCTGGAATGCTTTAAAATAAACTACCTCTAAAAATCCTCCGAATGCTGTTTTGAGACCAGGATATAATTACAGAAAAGGTTGTGCATGGCTGCACTTGAGTGGCCTGTGTAAAGCCCTAAAGGATAAACTAAATATTTATCTGTGGAGCTAGAGAACTGGGCTATAGGCTGGGAACGGCAGGACACTGGTGAGGGGCTGACTCTGACTTTGGCATGATTCTTGGTTTTGCGAGGCTGTGTGATCCTGGGCAAGGATCTAGATCTTCATGGGTCTAGACCTCCACCACGCACCTCTGTGAAATAAGGGGGCAGCTGCACAAGAAGGTGGCTTTCTAGTCTCTACTGACCCCAAAATTCTGTGGTTTAATTTGGCATCTTGAGAAAAGAACACACACAATCCTTTATTAACTTTCTATCACAGTTCTAGGCTAGACGACACTGATCCGTGTGTGTTCAGTCATGTCTGACTCTTTGCAACTCCATGGACTGTAGCCCACCAGGCTCCTCTGTCCATGGGGTTTCCCAGGCAAGAATACCAGAGTGGGTTGCCATTTCCTCCTCCAGGGGATCTTCCTGACCCAGGGATTGAACCCATGTCTCTTGCCTCTCCTGCACTGGCAAGTGGATTCTTCACCACTAGCGCCACCTGATACTTGATTTTAAATACACTTGTCAGAAATGTTTCAGACGTGTTCCTCACCTCCTTGACCATAGTTCCCGTGGTCTAACTGCACATTTTCCCACCTGACCTCCATGAGGGCACGAACCACACTGCGTTTAACTGCATAACCTTTGAGCCTCACATATAATAAGGGCTCAGCAGATACCTTCTGAACAAATTGGCTATTTAAAAAAATGTAATCAAGTCGCCAGTCTCTGAAGTGATCCCATTTAAAGACAAAAATAATGAAAATCCAGTAGGGCCTTGTTGTGAACTGAATTGTGTCCCTCTCACTGACTACCCCCCAGAAGCCCAATGCTGAAGTCCTAAGCCCACCTCAGAATGGGAGCGTTTTTGGAGATAGGGTCTTTGAAGAGGAAATTAGGATAAAATGAGGTCATCAAGATGAGCCTTAACCTTACAAGACATGCGAGGAGGATATTAGGATGCAGACAAGCAGGGAGAAGGCCCCCCTGCCATAAACCAAGGAGAGACACCTCAGAGGAAATGAGCCCTACAGACACCTTGCTCTCAGACCTCTCCCCTCCAGAATCACAAAGAAATGAGTTTCTGTTGTTCAAGCCCCCGGAGTATTGTCCTTGTGATGGCAGTCTCAGCAGACTAAGACTGGCCTAGAGCCTGTCTTGAATAGGAGATGACATCTTTAACAGAAAGGCAGTATAACATAACATGGTGAGGGTGTGTGTGTATGTGCATGAACACGTGTGTGAGTGTGCCTAGTTAGCTGCATACTGCCAAGGAGACAATCTGCTAGATTTCTCCCTTGGCAGGCTGTGCTGGCGTGATTTAGATGGTGCGTTACTCTGCGGAAGGCAGGGCCCACCTCCATCTGGCATCTCCGTGTGCTAAAATTGGATTTAAAAGGGGAAAAAAAAAAGGAAACCTCCTCAGGCTCCAGCACTGGAGCTTTAGGTTCTGAACCACACCCTCCCACCTGAAAAAGTCTACCAGCCCGTCCCCAGGCTTGCTCCGCACCCAGATCCCTGGTCCAGGGGGCCCAGAGCTCAAGCCTCCCTCCCTCGGGCCCCCTTATCCTTCCCACATTCATTGCGGGGGCTGCTGGGCTCCAAGACGGCTGCTCCCTGCTCAAGCACCCGCTGCGCCCAACCACATGCCCCGAGACTCCGCTTCTGCGGAGCTAAGATGCAGCAAGAATCCCATCACACAGCAATTCTGGGACCCAGAGAGTCTCAGAAGCAATTCTGCCCACGGCCACCTGGGTTTACTGCATTGGAATTCTATCAATATGTATCTACACTGAGCCTCAGACAGCCAGTGGTGGTGTCAGTCCAGAGTCAGTTCATCTTATGGCAGAGACCAACAGGGACCAGGGGACAGCCTGGGACACAGAGAGTCACACAAATCTGGGAACCACAGGGAGGAGGTGTCCGGCGGGGATGGAGTTGTGTCTCTAAGTCCACTTATTGGCTACTGAGGCTGTGTGGTCATATTAGATTTTCCCATCCAAGTTCCTGAGAATACTGTACCATGTTCAAGACATTTAAGAAACACCAGGTAATTACATTTTAAATGAATGCTTAAGCTGCTACTCCTATTTCCACAAATGTGAAGACTTCTAAACTAGTCAAAGGGAAAGACATACTTCTGTTTGAACTTTTAATAACACAGTGCTCCATGAGTGTGGGCTCTGGAGCCAGACTGGCCACAAAGCCCCCTCTCTCCATGTGCCATAGCATGACCCTGGGCACTCATGCACTCTGGTCTTAGCTTCTGCATCCATAAAACAAAGGGTGAGACTAGCACTTCCACCTGTGGGGTTGTTGTATAGCTAAAATGCCTTACTACTCAGAAAGCCCCTAGAGCAGTACCAGGACTGGTACCCAGAGAGCTTTAATAAGTGTTGGCTACAATGAAAGAGATGTCCCCCTACCGAGAACTGCCAGGTGAACCTTGAGAGGAAGTGACATACCTTAACTTTGGAGTTTTCTATCAAATGCTGAGCCATGGATTTTATCAAAACTTCAAAGAAAAACCACGAATACTGAAAAAAAAAAAAAAAATCCAGTAAGGAAAACAACAAATCAGAAGACGAGACATTTACTCTCTTAGTAAGGTCACTGACACGAAACAAGTGTGACCTGAAAACACAGCTGAACCTCTTGACGAATGGTTGGACCCGAAGGGCACGGCAGATATGCACCTGCTTCCACGTGCCCAGCAGTAAACAGGGCCGTCCCACTGGGAAACTGGCGCTCACACCTAACATGGCACAGCCAGCCATGGGCGCCCCGGATCTCACACGAGGCCTTTCCTCTCGGCTGACTCCCACCTGCGGATGCTTGCCTTTAGAGTCTCTAACTCAGTGTCCGCCACTGGTCTGAATATGACTGTGACACTCTGAGTGTAGTAATGCCTTGCGGCTCTCTTTGGAGCACAAGCATAAACAGCAAAGTTGCTACTGAGGAGTTATCTCTGTTACCCACTTGGAGGAGCTGCTGACTGTCTCCAAAAGCACAAAGAGGATGAAATTGATCAGGCCATGAAGTCTGAAGTTTCTTCAATTTGCCCACTGCAGAGCCACACTGGCCCTCCCGACGTACCTTGAGTAGTTTGTTGCTGGTGAGGAAGTCGGCAGAAGGCTTGAGAATCGTGGTCATGGATTTGGTCAGCTCTTCGTGCACTGTCTTGTATTCGGAAGCAATATATGGCTCAGCCTTATATGCATACTTTGAAGAAAGGGGAAAGATACTTTAGTGCACTGGTTCTCCAAGATGGATTGAGGAGTTGGAGAGGCTCCCAAGGATGGAGATCAGGGACCAGGTACCACTGATGGGTGGCAGAGGAAGGTGTGGACACAGAATGTGGGAAGGGTGGGTGTCATGTGACAGGAAGAGGGAGCCCAGGGTGTCTTCAGGGAACCCATCAAAACATGTGAACCATCTGACTCAGCTGGTGGGTCTTCCAGGACAGAACTCTACCTCCCCAAAACGGTAATCAACATGTCACATGACTGACATGCAGCAACTGATTCCTTGAAGCACCCCAACTTAGTTTAAATATAAACTAATACACAACTACAACTGAGAGGTATTCAAGGCTAAACAGAACATGTGTAACTATTCAGAACAGTAAAGGCCCCTGTGTTCACTGAATATTGTATGTAAATGATGAACTTGTTGACATTTATCTAATGTTATCTCTTGCTTTCCTACATAGTCCAATTTGATGGTGGCTAGAGCTAACCTTCCATCTTTAAACCTCTATATCATTTGGGTCACATTATTTGAAAAAACCCTTAAAGAAAGAAATGTAGCTGAAAGGGTGAAATTAAGGAAATAAATGAATGGCTGCCCCTCTTTGGACTTCCCCCTCACTCAGGTGCAAGTACTGGCTGCAGGAATAGAAGAGAAAGCAGAGGTGTTAAGTGTTATCCCAAATACATCTTCAAATAACTAGATTTAAGGAAAATAAAATAGGTCCTTAGAAGAAAAGTTGGAGAGCCACAGATTTGAATGACCGGGGCAGTTTAATTTACATACCTTAACATATGACCTCAAGTGGCTCTCCAATCCTTCCTCATGGCACTGGGCAACCACATGAATAATGACCCTACACACCACAGGAATGAATAAAGCAATGAATAGTAATGTGGAAATGGAAACATTTCATTATTATCACAGCAGTAGTAGAACAATGATGATGCTGTTGGCACCACAGGAAACGAGGAAACAAGGCATTGGATGGGGTCCCCACATATGGGATCAAAACAAGTTTCTTAAATATCATGTTCAACATGTACTGGCACCCCAGATATGTATGGCTGTGCTCCAGATGTGGACAGACTGAGAGGGAAGAAGGGTACCACCTTTCCACCTCGCTCACCGTGTCACGTTGACCGCAACCTCCTCCTGGGTTGCTCGGGTGAGGACGCGGAAGAGCTGGTTTAGGATGGTGGGCAAGAAGGCGATCATCACGTGACCTTCCATCGCGTGCAGGCTCTACGGGCATGGGATGGCAAGGTTTGTGTTATCATTTTAGAAGTAAACCGACTCCAAGAAATTTCCACTCAGCTTCAAACACGGATGGAAGAAACCCGTTGAATCAAACGGAGACAGTGACAACCAGGCTACTGGACAAAGATGTCTGTGTCCGAAGCCTCAGAACCTGTGACTATGTTATATGGCAAAGGGGAATTAGGGCTGCTCGTCAGATTAGCTGGTCTTGAGACGGGAGACTCTGCTAGATTATCCAGGAGGGTCCTTAGAAGTCAAAGAGGGAGCAGGGGAGTGGTGAGGAAGAATGCTCCGAGAGGCAACATTGCTGGCTTTGAGATGTGGGAAGGGGCCACAAGCCAAGGAATGAAGGAGCCTTTAGGAGCTGGAAAAGGGCGGGAAATAGATCAACCCCCGGAGCTTACAGAAAGGAACTCAGCCCTGTTAATAACGTCCTGGGTTTGGCCCAGTGAGACTCATGTCAGACTTCAGAGTTATAAGAAGTGCAAGAAAACAGATCTGTGTTGTTTAAAGCCACCAAAGTGAAAGTGAAAGTGAAGTCGCTAAAGCCACCAAGTCTGCAGTAATTTGTCAGAGCAGCAGTGGAGAATGAATAAAAGGTTCTTCTTCAAGTCGCATGGCTCCTATGATGTAGCTGAAAGGGGACTTGAAGCAGGGATTTCGGAATCCCCATTCCATTTCCCTTGGTTAAATCAAACCAGTTCCACTTCTCACGCTTCGTCTGTTTTGTCCCAATGCCTAGAACACATTTTTAGCTATTGCTCCCCTAGAATCACGTTCTGGGTGAGACTCCCCTGGACCAACCCTCCTGCTCGCCCCAGGAGCCTCCTGCCTGCACAAAGCCAGGGCTGGTTACGTGCACTGTTGTTGTGCACTCACTCAGTCATGTCTGACTCTTTGCAACCCCATGGGCTGCAGTACACCAGCTTTCCCTGTCCTTAACCGTCTTCCAGGGTTTGCTCAAGCTCCTGTCCACTGAGTTGGCGATGTCATCCAACCATCTCATCCTCTGTCATCCCCTTCTCCTCCTGCCCTCAGGAGTTTATGTGCATTATTTCTGTTGTTTTTTTCCCCCACCTAGAACACGCTCACCAAGGTTGTTGTCCCCTACAATGAACTAGAAGTTACTTCACGGTGGGACTGAAGTCACTGTCTTTTATGTTCCTGTGACTGTGCTCTGTGTGCAGTGAGCACTCATAGAAAAAGCCTACAAGTGGCTGGTTTTCTATGTGGAATCACATGTTTTAGGCCAGCCTGAGAAAAGTATATGTGGGGCTGGATGAAGACGGCAGTCATACCATTTCTGAGTCTACTCCTTGCCACTATCTAAAACCCTAGAGACGATATCACTGTGACAACATCTGGTGAAGAGCAGCCTTATAAGGTTTCCAGGGGTGGGAACAACACTCACCACCAAACAGAAAAAAGGGAGTTACTAAGAAAGACATCTGATACCTTAAGGTATTTTACGAGTTCACTTCCTAAGGCCTGGGCTCCGGATTCGGTTTTCTGACAGTACTGGAAAAAATTATGTAAGTGCTGATCCTGCGGAGAAAAAAGAAGAAAGGAAAATGAAAGCCTGTTAGCATATCTGGTGTGGATACAGAGGTATTTGCTTCTGCAGAATGCGTGTTTTATTCCGACTATGAAAGATCATATAAAAATAAAATTAAAAAAAGAAAAGACTTCAAAGGGCCTCCAACAAAAGTAGAAAATTTATTATGAGAACTCTTACTTGTACTATCCATTTATATCACTACATGAGAGCACCATATATGTACTTTCTTTCTTTACAAAAGGACTTACAGAGTGAAAATATATTTAACATATCAATTACAATTTTATTCTGCCAATAAAATCATGCAAATTCATTCACAAAGCCGTCACTGCTAATTTTAATGGAACAGCATGTACCTGAGTATACACTGTGGAAACCAGATGAGTTGAAACTTTGAGCAGAGGCTTGCTTCCATCTACCCATTTAATTTCTGGACCATAATGCTGCAAAAATGTGGAGGGGAAAAAAAATCCCAACAGATTAGTGACCTTGGCTTCAAACAGCATCTTCAGTTGAGTGTACTGACAAAGTACTGAATGCCAGACAGCTTCACTGACTTGTTATTTACGCCTGGCTCATGGTAGGCATGTAACCATGCCCACTTTCTTCTCCCAAGTACATGCTCTTCTTAATAGATTGTCTAAGCTATCTTTTCTATATAGTTGCAGCTCTACAAATTATTGTCCATCTGAGAGGGAAAGGTTCCAATTCTACCAATCACTTGACCAAACTTGAACTCAGGATTCTGAAAGTGATGGCATAAGGTACCAGATAAAATAAATAGGATAGTAAGTATTCCTAGCACCTGAAAACGAATGGTCATGTTTGTGCTTGTTTTTATTTCTGAAACCTCCACTTTTCTCATTCTCAGACTAGGAATAATAACTGAATAATAACGATCATAACAACTGAATATTATTATGATTTTACCCTTATTTTTGAGTATTTTAACTATCTGTCCATAACATTGGCCCAAATTTGGCGCTATTTAAATGCAGAGATATTAAAAGCCATTCACAATGAAATGGACCAGATCTTAACTAAGTATGTTATAAAACTCAAGTCGATAAAATTTAAGATGGCTAAAAAGAATATAAAACCAACAAACCAATTGGAGAAATCTGAGAAGACTCAGGCTTTCATGAATCAGAAATGTATCAGAAAGGGCTACAAAGTGGATAAGGGATTTGCTTACTAGACTTACAATAAGCTGGAACACAATTTCTAATCATTTGCATGGCTGTAAGAACATATCTTTATTGAGCATGGCTAATTTGCAGACACAAACTCCCATCTCATCGTCAAGTTTCCATTTTCCTGCTGAAGCAGCGCCAGTTCAGGGCTTATAAAATGCCCAAACTATAATTCTAGATTATGGTAACTATTATGAGCACTGCCTAGTGAAAGTGGCCTAGTGAAAGTCACTTAGTTGTGTCTGACTCTTTGCAACTCCTTTGGCTGTAGCCTTCCAGTCTCCTTTGTCCACGGATTTCTCCAGGCAAGAATACTGGAGTGGGTTCCTTTCTCCAGGGGATCTTCCAAATCCAGGGATCGAACCCAGGTCTCCCACATTGCAGGTTGATTCTTTACCATCTGAGTCACCAGGGAAGCCTTCCAATGGGCTAAGTTTACTTGTAAAATGAATAACTAAAACCAAAATATTGGGACTGGCAAAAATATTGCATGCTTTTGGAAGGAACTGGGGTAAACCGATCTTAAAGTCCCATACCCTGCCCATCCCATGTTCCTGGAAGCCTAGGTAGCCAGACGGGAGATTGGCTGAGACAGGGATGTGCTGCTCGCTAGTCACCACCCTTCCATCCTTCAGGAGAGGAAGCCAGGAATATCCCACTGTTGAAACAAAGAACAACAACAACAACAACAAAAATCACAGAAGTGTAGGAAAATGGATGAAGACAGCCGCGTTGATAGACTGCCTGATCGTTAAGCACTGCTAATTCCAATCTGACTAAGAAATTGAGACAACTCAGAAAAGAGCCTCTGCAGAAAAGACTCATAATGCATGCTGGCCTCCACGGGATGAGAAGTCTAAAACCATCTCCTATAAAATGTACACATGTGAGCCAGGCATGCTACCTTCTCTAACGTCATCTAAACACTCCTTCAGTGAAAGTACTCAAATTTAGAATCAAAACGAAGTTTAAGAACCTAATGCACAAGCTGTGAACAATCAAAGGGATGATGACATTCAAACCTTGTGTTTCAACGACGTCCTTCTTCTTCGTGCTCCCTTTATTTGAATTATCGCAGCTGACATGGAAGAATGTGAACAGCAAGTGGTGCTTTTCATGTAGCTGGGTGGGCAATTCTATTTTAATCTGCAGGGAAGACAAAAATAACAATCTTTCTTATATTCCAAAACAACAGGTCACCCGTGCACAAACGTGCATTTGGTCTCCAAACTGATTTAACGCCTGCAGTTAAAGAGATCTGAGACTGTTGAAGAAATGGATCCTTAACACACTGTTATGGTCTAACTGTTTGTGTCCACCCTACAAATTCATAAATTGAAATCCTAGATCCAAAGGTGATGGTATTAGTAAGTGGGGCCTTTGGGGGTGATTAGGTCATGAGGGTGGAGCCCTTATGAATGGGATTAATGCTCTTGTAAGCAATGGCACCCCACTCCACTACTCTTGCCTGGAAAATCCCATGGACGGAGGAACCTGGAAGGCTGCAGTCCATGGGGTTGCTGAGGGTCGGACACGACTGAGCGACTTCACTTTCACTCTCATGCTTTGGAGAAGGAAATGGCAATCCACTCCAGTGTTCTTGCCTGGAGAATCCCAGGGACGGGGGAGCCTAGTGGGCTGCTGTCTCTGGGGTCGCACAGAGTCGGACACAACTGAAGCGACTTAGCAGCAGCAGCAGCAGCAGCAGCAAGAGATTCTATAGTGCTCCCCAGTCCTTCCTGCCATGTGAGGACACAACTGAGAAGTCTGTGACCTGGGAGGTGGCCCTCACCCGACCATGCTGGCTGGCACCCTGATCCTAGACTTCCAGCCTCCAGGATCATGAGCAATTAATATCTGCTCTTTACAAGCCACCCAGTTTGAGGTATTTTGTTACAGTAGCATGAATGGACTAAATTCATTGTCCCAGAACAGGAAAGTTGGTATTTCAACTCTAGAAAGAACTGGAAAACACATGAGAGATGTGTTACCACAGCCAAGCCATAACGAAAAACCAGGTTCGACTATTTAAAAGCAGGATTCACATAGTAGTTTGAGTGAACTACATTATAATTCTATATGTGTGTGTGTTAGTCGCTCAGTCGTGTCTGACTCTTTGTGACCCCATGGACTGTAGCCTGCCAGTCTTCCTTGTCCATGGAATTCTACAGGCAAGAACACTAGAGTGGGTTGCCATTTCCTTCTCCAGGAGATCTTCCCAGTCCAGGGATCGAACTTGGGTCTCCTGCATTGCAGGCAGATTCTTTACCATCTGAGCCACCAGGGAAGCGTATAATTCTACATAGGGAAACCCCCAAATAAGGAAGATTCTCAGGTCCAACAGATGTTTAACTATATTTAGGTATGAAGAGAAATAGGTGAGAATATTAACTGTGGTAGTGATATAGGAAGAATTTTGACTTTTTCTTTTCTGCATTATCTGTACTTTCCAACTTATTTTTTTTTAATAAATGTGTTGCTCTTATAATTAGAAAAATTAAGTAAACCAAATATTTCAACATTTAGTTATAGCACTGTAATTTCAGTTTTATATGCAGCTTCTCTTGAATTTTGCTTTGCTAAGCAAAGAAGTTAGAGTTTTCCTCAAAGCTGGTTAAACTAGGTTTTCCTTTGAAAACCTCACTTACCTCATCATAAAATTCTGGGTTTTGGTGATGGTGTAAAACCGCAGCAAAGGCGCTTTCTGTGAATAGCGGCCCACCAGGCCTGCCATAAATGCACTAAAATGAGAATGAGCAAAGGGAGATACCAGAATTCAATCAATAGAGCAAGAAATTAAACTCCAATGTGTCGTAAAGAAAGCAGCATTCCTACAGCATAAATGAAGCCCTCTTTGATGGATTTCTCCTGCTTACAAGACTCCAGGCCCACAAGCCCCCTTACTCCCCTCGCTCACCTCCCAGCCCTCCCCTATTCCTACTCCACTCCGCGGACAGCAACAGCTCACTGCTGACTTTCACCTCCATGCCTTTGCTGACACAGTCCCTCAGTCTGAAGAACCTTCCCTTCCATGTACAACAAGCAAACTCTCATGCATCCTTCAAGAAATGATTCATTCCTTTCCTGTGTCCTTTTGGCAATTTTTTATACTAATCATTCAGTTTTATCCAAAAAACCATTTCAGTGTCTTCTATGTGTCAGGAGCTTTTCCTCCATGACTGCCTTTCCCACTAAACTATGAATTTCTTGAGGACAAAAACTGTATTATATTCTTCACATATTATCTCCTTCCCTTTGGGGAAAGTCACTTCCACATAGTTAGAGTGAAGAATTTGGGTTCTGGAGCCAGACTGCCTGGGTTTGAACACTGGTTCCACTAATGTATGGTCCTGAACAATTCATTTAAATTCTGAGCATTAGTCCCATCATGTTAAAAAAAAAAAAAAAAAAGCAGATAATAATAGTTCCTAACTCTAAAGACTGTTAGGAGCATTAATGGAATCTAATATCTATAAGGCTGTCCAAGCAGAGCCTGGAATATAGTAAACACTCAATAAACATCACCAATAACCTACTACTATTATTATTACAACTAGAATCAACATTTTCAAGCAAGGTACATGATGTTTACTGAACTGAATGCGCATAAGAAAACCCCATCCCTAAAGAGTGCTACAAAACAGAAATTGCCAATTAAGAGCAAGCACTCAGTTATTTCTATTCTGTAAGGTTCAGTGTATGTGGCTATAGTCTGTGATGTCACATATTTTGTGTTTGTGTCAACTAAAATGTGCTAAGTCCCGTTAGCTGTGCAGTATCAGGAACTGCATTTTTAAAATGGAAAAACGAGGACACATAAAGTACCAACCTTCAGAGGCTTAGAGTCTTCCTCATCTGAATCTTTGAATTCAATGCAAATAGCAATATTTCTGGCCTGCAGCAACAGTTACATAAAAAAGAGAATTTAAAAAAAGATTAAAGTATGCAAATATTTATGAAAGAACATGAGAAGCCAAAAACCTAAGAAAGTTTGGTATCGAAAAGAAAACTTGGGCTTCCTTGGTGTCCAGTGGTTAAAAACCTGCCTGCCAACGCAGTGGACACAGGTTTGGTCCCTGGTTGGGAAAGAGGCCGCATGCTGCGGAGCAACCAAGCGTGTGCACAACTCCAGAAAGCCCTTGAGCAGCAAGGCAGACCCAGAGCAGCCAAAAATACCACAAACAAACAAATAAAACAAATTTTAAAAAAATTAAATAAAAACTCAATTTTGCCACTCACCTTGGCAAAAGACTTTTGACTGTCATATTTCAAGGACTTAGGATAAACATACAGGTGATTGTTGTAGATGGTGTAAGGTTGAGTGTGTTTAGGGATGCAGGGTACAAATTCCTCCACCTCAAACGTAATCGGCATTTTAGTACAGGTTTCAAATTGCTTTGTAGGAATGTATGATGAGTTGACATAATCTAAAAAAAAAAAAAAAAATTAAAAACAAACAAGCTGAAGTAAAAACCAAACAAAAGCTGGTCTGTTTATTACACAGAACGTACACTTACTAGGAAAGTCTGAGGAAACGTTATCAATTGTAATGTCTAGATTGCCCAAAATCACAGGGAGTTTAGCCATCTTCTCAGGTCTACAAATAAGAGAAGAGAAAAGTCAAACAAGTTAGTTAGCTCTGAATTCTAGAGCAGCACTTCCTACAGAAATATAATGCAAGCCACGAAAATAATTTTAAACTTCATAGAAGCTACACTTAAAAAGAGTAAAATGAAACAGGGGAAATTAGTTTTTAAAACATTTTATTTAACCTAATATATATTAAAAATATTATCTCAATATGCAACGAGTATAAAAAGTACATTCTAGTTCTTTGAAACCAGATGTGTATTTTATACTTCGAGTTCATCTCAGCAGGACCTATATTTCAAGTACTAGGCAGTCACATGTGCCTAGTATCACAAGCCCAGATAAGAATATTGACAAAATGTTATAGTGAAAAAAAAAATTTAAAAAAAAAAAATGTTATAGTGGAGGTTTTCCTGAACCACTCCATTCTCAACATACATTCTTGGCTCAAATAGAATCAAGACAGTTCAGGAACTATCTAGGCTCCATTGTCTAGTGAAATGCTGGATATAAAGAAGGTGCTGAGTGAATTGTCTGGTGTCTGTATTTGGTCTGACTCCATCCAATACAGGGGTGTCCTTTGTGACAGTCCTGACAAGCATGCCCTCAGCCCTTCCTAGTGACAAGGAAACCTTCAACATAGTCATTTTGACACCCAGATTGCTCTTCCTTACAGCCTGGTAAAATTCACCTCGCTGAAGCTTTCAATCATCAAGGAGCCTAATTAAATTTCTCTAACACTTTTTAAATCATTAATAGACAGCTATCACACCTTCCTGAAGTCCTTGCTTCTCACCTTTTGGGTCTTCCTCCAATGCCATTTCTCTCCCCTAAATACATCCCATTTACATCATGGTTCCCAGAACTGTATCAGTAAGGTCCAGCAGGGCCTGAACAGGTTGGGTAGAGCAGCTGCCTAGTTTGAACAATGTACCTTTATACTGATTCAGCCAAAATTCTACTACTTTTACAGTCACACCACTCCAGTGAGGCACATTAAATATACAGTCACCTAAAATCCCTATATCTTTTTTATATGCTTTACTATCTGTTATATCTCTCCACCCTGTCTTTATATAATTATGTTTTTAGAAATCAAAACAGGATTTGATTTTTGTCCCAATGAAACTTTACCTTTTTATGACTGAGTCATTTGTAGTTGATCCAGACCCTCCTAAATCCAGATTCTAACATCTAATGTATTAGATATTCCTAATCCATATGCCACGAAGACATTCATCAGCACTTTACATTCTCATAAAAGTCTTTCATGAAGATTCTGCACAGACTATTGCCAAGAAGCAGCTCCTTCTCAAACCCCTAGAAGCCCATCACCAGACTGAGACTAGCCGCCCGTCACCCCTCCTCGCATCTGGTTACTCCAGCACTGAATAATTTCTCACACTTCTCTGACTTCTTGGTCATCTTGGAATATATGCTTTACATTCTTCTGTCAAACCAGCTTAGTAGACACAATTGAAAAAGGAGACGCAGAAATGTGGTTAGGACGACTAGTTCCCAGAACACAGGATGCTGCCTCCTGGTTCTTCAGAAGCCACCTGTTTAATAACGTCTTTGAGATCACTGGCAAGAAGCATCACAGCTCAGTGACTCACAGATTCAGCATTTGGTTGAATTGTTCCCAGTTTTGAAAAGTTCCCAACTCCTGTTTTTAAGCTTCCTCAGATATCATCACTGTTGTCTTAAGCAGTCTCACGATCAAGATATCTTGCGGTTCTGTTCATGTGAACCTGGATGTCCCTAATGGTTCCAAATTCTTGCTCCCACATGACTACAGCCTATGATGAACGTCGTCATCTTTGCCCCTCAGCAGCCCCAACTAATGGAATCACTTTCTCTCAGGGTTCCTCTCATTTCCACCGGCCTTTCGTCAACATCTGCAAACCTCGTGCAGAAACTAACAGCATTATCACCTAAACTACTCAATATGGTAGCATTTAAAAAAGATCTGCATTTTAAAGAAAATGTTCTATTTTTATACTTTGCTTTCAGATCTCCTGCAGAAATAAGAGACACAATCATGAGCAAATCAAATAAATATAAAATATCGCATCCCTCTTCTTAGACGGATGCTTCTTAGAGCACACTCAGCAATACCATCTCTCTGACAGGATTACTTTCTAACTAAATCTTGGACTCTCTCCTCTGATAATCACCACAAGGGGGAGGGGCAACGTGGCTCATGAGCTTTGACAGCTATTTTCTAAACACTAGGGCAGCTTCAGAACATGTTTCTCGTCTACTGCTAAATGACATTTGAGATAATCACGGGAGCAGGAACAATAGCTTTGGATCCAAGCTGGGGTCCAAGCTACTGACATGTGATTATTTTTTGTTAAAAAAAAAACAGGAAAGAAAATAAAGCAACATTAAGGTTTAAAAAAAATGAAAAAAGAATTCTCTACTTCGCTAACTCAAGTGTGACAAACACTCAAAGACACAGTGGCATTTCTTCAGATTCTTAATGAAAAAGGATTGAAGCCTCCCTCTTGGCACTGCATCTTCTGCGCTTGACAGCACTGGGTCCCTATTTCCGGGTTTCTGAGTCTCTCGCTGGCCTTCTGGACCACACTCTCCCCAGGAAACCTTTCCTACGAGAGGCCTGCTGCACAGGGAGAACCACCCCGTGCTCAGGACCAGTGGAGGCCTGTGATCTTAGCTGCTTGGCCTCAGGCTCTCTGCTCATTCCACGTTTTCATTGATGGCCCTGCAAACTCCACCCTCCAAGCACCACCCAGGAAGCCAGACTGTGAGCCAAAACCACCCCCAAATGCGGTCAGTTTGGGTGGGGTACCGGGTTCAAGCTAACCAGCCGAAGGAGTAACTTCTGACACAGGGCTGCCAACCCCCATCTCATACAGTAACTTCTGTTTCTCCGGTGTAGAAGAAACAGGCAAGGCCTTGAGACTCACTTCCGAAAGTCTGCAAGTAACTTGAGCATGTCTTCGTTGGATAGCTTATTGCTGTCTTGCTTGTAGAGAGCAGAAAACCTGGCGCTTTTGTCAAGGTTTCCAGATGCATCCTTAAACAACGTCCTGAAATAGCAGAACGACATGTCTAAGCTGAGTTTCCAAGTGACCAAAATAAATCCACAGCTGGACTCTGGCTTCTAAGTGAAGACTAATTGTCATTCCACTGGCTATGGCCAGCAGAAATCTCATTATCGAAAGATGAGGAAGGTATTTATGAGGATGAACACAGCTAACTCAATTTACATAGAAAATATTTCCAGCAAATGGCCTGCGCTTAGGAAATAACACACACAGCCAAATGCTTACGACTCAAAATACAGAGGGTCTGTGGGCCTCACTGACCAGGCTGCCATCCCCTCCCAGCTGGAACCTGGAGCCCCAGCTCTGCCACACACACTCCTGTCCATCCTGCCAGGGCTGACAGCACCCTTCTCCCACCAGCACTGCCTTTCTCTGGGTCTCTAATAAATGATGTTTCAGATATGCAGCTTGCTTGGTTTTCACTTTTACAGATTTAAATCTTCTGCTTCTGGACAACAAACAGAATGGGTCGGTCAGTCTATCTGTCTGTCTCTCCATATAGCTGTATCTATATAAAAGGTATAAAAGATGTTCTCCTCCAGACTCCTGGACACAGCAGGGGAAGGAGAGGGTGGGACGAACTGAGAGGGTATCACTGGCATATATACACTACCCTGTGTAAAACACACAGCTAGTGGGAAGCTCCTGCACAGCACAGGGAGCTCAGCCTGGTGCTCTGTGATGACCTGGAGGGGTGGCTTGGGGGGTGGGGAGCTCAAGAGGGAGCCGAACGAGGCACATATATAGCTGATTCACGTTGTTGCATGGCAGAAACCACCACAACATATTAAAGCAATTATCCTCCAATTAAAACAAAAAAACTAGGAAAAAAAAAAGCAACTCCTTTAAAAAGTGACATGTACAAAAAACAATCAAGATACTTAAAAAAAAAGACGTTCCCCTTACCTTGCTGCCCAAGCAAATGGCATTCTGTACTGCCCTAGCCTTTGGCATGCCTGCTTGGCATTCTTCAGAACCTTCTGAGCAACCTTAAAGACATCGAGTAGAACTATGAGTTACTGTATCCCACTGAAGGGAGAACTGTGAACTACAGAGTCGCTATCTCGCAGTCACTAAGCAAGCTCTTCCTGTAGCATCAGATGCATGGACGAGCACATCTAAATGTAACACAGCTGGATTTACTCTCAGTGCAGAGGATTCTGTTCACCATGTTCTCTAGCAGTGATTTACGAAGAATACCAAATGAGAACTCTCTCCAAAATGTATGTCTTTTCTTTGGACTTCGTAGGCAACAGGCATGCCATTTCACAGGCTTTCATATTTCTTTATGACTAAGGGCTATGTAGTATGAGTCCCTGACTTATCAGTAATTACTAGTACTTGGTATTCATGCCCCAATATATCCCATTACTGGAGTTTAAATGAGGACACTAATGAAAACACTAAGCTTTCACAACTCCTAATAGGCATTGGCCTACGCAGACTTCCCAGATTTGGGGAGTATATGCTTTTTATTAAGGCATGACAGGTACTGACTTAAGTTAGGCCAGGGCTTTCAAACACCACGTTCTTGTTTCTAGTTATAAATTACTGCTACTTTCACTTTCTCATGATCACTTTTGGTTTGTGTGGGGGGTGGATTAACTCTAAAGTGCAGGGGGAAGCAGATTTAGTTTTGGCCTAAGATGCATGCATGGCAGGTCTCTTTATCAACGATACCTCTACCGCTAAAGCAGATGACACCTAACATCCCCAAATTCGCTTGTTCTGGGGTACTGCACTGTTACCACTACAAAGTCTGACTGATTCAGTCAGAGTAGAGTGTGAAGGGTCTTTTGCTATTGTTGTTCAGTAGCCAAGTCATGTCCAACTCTTTGTGACCCCATGGACTGAAGCACACCAGGCTTCCTTGTCCCTCATCTCCTGGAGTTTGCCCAAGTTCATGTCCATTGAATTGATGACGCCATCCAGCCATCTCATCTTCTGATACCCTTTTACTTCTGCCCTCAATCTTTCCCAGCATCATAGTCTTTTCCAATGAGTCAGCTCTTTGCATCAGGTGGCCAAATTACTGGAGTTTAAGCTTCAGTGTCAGTCCTTCCAATGAATATTTAGGGTTGATTTTCTTTAGGATTGACTGGTTTGATCTCCTTGCAGTCCAAAGGACTCTCAAGAGTTCTTCCCTAGCACCATAGTTCAAAAGCATCAACTCTTTAGCACTCAGACTTCTTTATGGTCCAACTCTCACATCCGTACGTGACTACAGATCTTTTACATTACTTAAGTAAATCAGAGTCAAACCAACGTTGGGCAACATGCTGTACTGCCAGGGAACCAGTGTGAACTCTGCAGAGCTGCAGCATCGGTTCCACCAGGAGCTGGTCAGGAAAGCTGGGTCTCAGGCCCCACTCCAGACCTCCTGGGTCAGAACCTGAAATCTGACCAGAACTCCGGTGATCTGTGTGCACCAGGCCTGAGAAGCGCTCGTCTAGAAGACTCGGAAGGAGAACAGCATCCTGGCTGCTTCTGAGTCAAACCGAAACCAGCTGTGTGAGTCTGGACCACTGAACCTCTCTGGACTCTGCTTCCCTAACTGCAAAATGAAGAGCATGGGCTCGACTTGCCAGCATCCCTTCCGCCTACTAACTATGACAAGTGTACTGAAACCACGTCGGGGAACTGAGGTCTTCAGGAGTGATGATGGAAACATTTCTCCACTGAAACAGGTTCAGGATCCAGTCCCTCCCTTTCTCCTTCCAGCGGGGCATGTCCACGCAGACTCGGAGATCATAGAGTAGAATGGTCAGCCTTCCTGGAGTGCCCATTCTATTTACAAATATTCAAGTAGAAACAATTGCTTTTAGGTTTTAACAATAATGACTGTGTTGTGGACTAAAATGCAATACTTGCATATGTTTCACTCCTGCCTGCAGTGAACTCTCAGATTTACTGAGGATGCACATGGAATACAATTCACGTGAAAGCCAGAGTGAAAAACCAGTGTGTGCCCTTTGGGTTTTTTCCCCCACTTTTCTTTTTTAAAAAAATCTGTTCATGGTGGACACCTACAGAGAATCCTCCCAAAAATTTCCTCCAAAGCAATGATTTCCTCCAAACGATGCCCTAGGCCATATTGGGAAACATGAAGAGACAATTTTTTTTTTTTTTTTACAGCTCAATTACAGCTCAGAGTTTTATTTGGCAAGCAAAGGAAAGTACATCCTTGAGGTATGAGGGCGGGCCAACCCCAAAGGAGAGGCCATGAAGAGACAATTTTGATACACAGGAAAAAACCATCCCTCAGTAAAATCTCTACTGAAGTTTCTATTTTTACATAAGACGGCTGAGTCTTAATCTCTGCTTGAATTGACTGCTTTGGAGGTGTGAATGCATGGAAAAACGTACACATGGCTGAGCTTCACATCCCGTAAGTATGAAGGAGGAGTAAATTCAGCAGATGCTCAGTGGACACTGGGAAGAACGGCGTCCCGCCTGTGAGGATACGTGGTTTTCGCACCAGCATGGGCTGCCAAATTCCAAACCATGCACATGGCAGGAAGAAGCGGCCAAGCTGGTACATACTAGCCTTGGAAACGTGTTGCGCATACAGCAGGGGAATAGATCTTATCTTGGGCATTCACTGATAATTAATCAAAACACCAAAGAGACTAAAAGAGCTTCTCATCCCAGGTTTTACAGACTTGATTTAAAAAATAAAACAGCTTCTCTCCAGATAAACTTGACTCAGCTTTTATCAGCCAGAAGGGCATCCTGTCTGTAGCTGTGTGCCTGGGTACACGGGCTCTTCCTGACGGGGCTGGAGTACTTGATGATGATGTCCTCTTATATGTGTCAGTGGCTTGACTTACAGTCTCCACAGCACTGACTTGTACATTATCTATTTGATATTAGCACTGTTCCTGAGGGAAGGGAGGGACACGTAGCAGCACCATCTTTCAACTACACATGTGACACCCGGGGCCCAGAGAGGTCACATGACATGTCCAGGCTGGCTGGGCACACAGCACCCAGGTCTCTGACTCCTAGGACCTGTCATTTAACAATTATCCTGCATCTTCGTGGACACGCCTGTGATGGACTGGTGACCACAGAGAGGAAGCTCTGAATCAGCTGAGAAGACCTCAGTGAGAGCCTCCAGGGTATCCCAAATCCTGCTCACCTATCTTTGTCAATGTATCAGGGTCATCTCACAGATGACCAGTTACTTAAAAAAAATTGTTTAAGAAACAAGAAGTACTGTAAAACTGGCACGAGCAGCACGCAAATGGCTGACTCAAACCAGGCAGCTCGGTATGCTGGAAAGTGACAGTCACCTGCCCTTTGGCAACTCCGGCTGTGGGAAGCTGAGCAGGCAACTAAACCTTTGTGAACCTAAGTTTTTGGAAGTGTGACTTATGTCCACTCCTAGGTACCCCCAGGTACTGAACACTACACCCCAGTAATGAACACACAGCACACACCCCACATGTGTATTTGCCCCCTCATCTGCCTCTGCCACCAGAGCCCTGTCCCATCTGACAAAACACAAGTGGGCTCGACCTGCAGACACTACTGGCCAGACCATCCCGGCCAGGTCACCTCCTAGTCTCTGGTCTCACATGTAAGAGTGAATGGATCCAAATTTACAATTCCGGGACCCTGGACACACTCCAGCAAGTGGAAATGAACTCCATTTAAATATAATATATGTACTTTTTAATGAAAGAAAGTTTACTAGTAAGCTGGTAATTCCTTTGCCAGCATAGTCTAGCCAACTGAAGTATTTGTTTATACATGAAATTACTTTTCACTGAAAACTAGACACATAAGGTTAACTCTTAAGAGTAAATCTATGAGAGTAGACAATCCTAGAAAGCATATTAAAAAGCAGAGGCACTACTTTGCTAACAGAGGTCCGTATAGTCAAAGCTATGGTTTTGCCAGTAGTCATGTACAAATGTGAGAGCTGGACCATAAAGAAGGCTGAGTGCCAAGAACTGATGCTTTCAAACTGGGGTGTTGGAGAAGACTCCTGGGAGTCCCTTGGACTGCAAGGAGATCAAACCAGTCAGTCCTAAAGGAAATCAACCCTGAATATTCATTGGAAAGACTGATGCTGAAGCTGAAGCTCCAATACTTTGGCTACCTGATGCAAAGAACAGACTCATCAGAAAAGACAGTGATGCTGGAAAAGATTGAAGGCTCCAGGAGAAGGGGATGACAGAGGATGAGATGGTTGGATGGCATCATCAGCTCAATGGACATGAGTTTGAGGAAACTCTGGGAGACGCTGAAGGACAGGGAAACCCGGCGTGCTGCAGTCCATGGGGTTGCAAAGAGCTGGACATGACTGAATGACTGAACAAAGAACAGTGAAAGCAGTCTATCTCTTTTAGAACATAAATATGGCTTAACTCTGATTTCTTTAAGCATTTCTACTCCTACTTTTTTCCCCGCACTGCTTTTTATCATCCCAAAGTCATCCATACCTTGGAGGAGTCGGAACTCTTCATGTATGGCTCAGCACCGTGGGTGATGCTCCCCTGAAGTACTTTTTCAATTCTAGCCACAAGGAATATATCAGGATGAGGACATGTGACTGAAAATATCCCCTAGGGAACAAACCATCTTCTTTAGCGAGCAGAATTTACAGTCACATTAAACAAATTTCACGAACATTAAAGATTCTCAATCAGCAAACAGCACTGAAACAGCAGAACTAATCAGAAGCACCCAGCGTCAAACTGGTTAACTCATTAACAAACAGTTCGTCATTCGATCAGAAAGGCTCTTTGGCAGAGAAGGCAACTAGCAGCAAGTTTAGAAAAAAGGAAATGAGAAGTCAAAAGCCATTTCTCTTTCAGCTTGCTTTGACGGCCTCGTGATATACACAACCAATCTAATTAAGAGTCTCATTTACCCCAACTGCGCATTTTAAGCTTCATTTATGTATTTACACAGCTTGTACTAGGTAAGCCTTAGCAGCGTGACCACTGGGCCAGCCCCCCACCTGCTTCGGGTACTGCATGGAGGCCTCGTGGAGGATGCCCAGCGGGGCAGGTGAGCTTTGCCGGTCGCCGTTCCTCAGAGATGGGGACGTGGTGACCAGCATCTGCCGCACTGAGAAGTGGTTCAAGTCCACGTGGAAGTCGGCAGAAATCTTCCGGTTGTATTTTACATCAAACAGGGACAGAGTGACAAAGAAAGGCTCGACCTGGACAAAACAAAACAATCCAGATCACCACCAGGGCTCAAACTGTTGGGACAAGAGAATGCTGCTATCAAAGAAGAGACAACTAGACCTGTGTATGACTGCTGCTACAAGTTACTGAGAAAGTGCAACAGCCTCCCTCCCTGTCCTGTATTGTAAACGTCCTGTCTGGTGGCCCAAATGACTCTCTGCACTCTGATCTCACCCCTCCGCTCTCCAACACCAGGAACTAGGACTGCGTGGCATGACTGCTCTGCGATAGGCTCACCTGAACCCTCGGAATGTGGGTTTTTTTTTTTTTTTTAATTTTAGTTTTTGAAAAGGAAAATTACGTTTGTAGTGGGCCCTTCTTCATTTTCGGCAACACAGCATTGCAAATTGAAAGATAAGTCATTGCACTTGACGAGAATTCTTTTTCCAAACTTCTCTTCAAATGGCTTCACTTCTGGCTCAGCTGATGAGAAGTCAAGCCTCTTTAAAAGAAAATGCAAATATATAAATGTATTATGTTCTCACTAAGAAAAAAAAAATTCCATAATAAATGTATCTTAAGGAAACTGCTTAAAATATGGAAAAGCTATACATATTTATTTACGCAAACTGTGTTTACTATTTTATACATTTATGTAGGATATAATAATGGTCAAATAAATGATGGTATATCTACTCAATGACTGGTTATTTAGAGCTTTAAAATTATTGTTATGAATAACTCAAGTGTTCATCAACTGAAGTACCTATAATCAAAATGTGGCATATACTATAAATCCAATGAAATACTACTAAGCCATAAAAAGGAATGAAGTTCTGACATATGTTACAACAAGGATGGGCCCTGAAGACATTATACTAAGTGGAACAAGCCAGACATGAAAAGGAAAATATCATATGATTCCACATATATGAGCTTCCTAAATAGTTAAAATCTTAAAGACAGAACGTAGAATAGAGGTTACTAAGGGTGAGGGGAAGGAGATACAGGGAGCTGTTGTTTAACGGGCACAGAGTGCCCATTCTGTTTGGGAGGATGGAAAAGTTCTGGAAAGAGATCGTCCTGATACTTGTGCAATAATGTGACTCTACCTAATGCCAGTGAATAGTATGTTTAAAAATGGTTAAAGTGGTAAATTTTATATTGTGCATATTTCACCACACTAAACAAAAACCTGTCCAAAAAACTATATGGTTTTGAAGTCTGAGAAGAGACGGAGGAAAATACTTATTATTAAATGGGGAAAAGAAGTTCTATTTTAAAAAAAAAGACAACAAATGAAGAAGAGGAAACTACGGGAGGAGATGTAGCAGGACAGCTGGCCCCTCTGAGCAGCAGCCCTGTCTGTGGGCAGCCCTGGAGGCCCTCGCCACGCGTGTTTGGGGTTTTCTCAGGACACAGATGTGGACTGAAGGATGGCAAGGCTTGGGTGTGGAACTGAGCTGGGCCAGTCGGGAAAGTACCATCTACTGGGCAACTGTAGAGATGCATGCTATTTTCTTGGTGGTGGGTTTACAGGGTAAATTATGTATGTTTTTTGTGGATTAGCACATCTTTGGATAAATCTCCTTCAATTTTCAACAATCTATGGAATATCAAATGTTCACAATGGTTGTGCAATGGTAATAAAATTACCGGTTTTTGTTTTCTCTCTTTCTCCTGCATTTTCTATATTATCATATTCCTTTTCATCCAAAATATATAAATAAGCAAACAAATTAGCAAGCAAATAACCTATCAAAGCTTTTCTTTCCTTGAACTATTCTAAATATTAAAATACTTCTTACCTGAGCATCTGGGTCCAAATAAAAAAGTTTAACTCTGCTTTCACTTTTCAGTTTGATTTCTGCTTCTCTGGCACTCTGATAACAAGATAAAACAAAAAATAAAAAACACATTAAAAAATCTCCTTTTCTTACAGAAGTATCTAGGTATGTTTGAAAGCTACCCCATCCTGAAAAGCCAGACTGCCGGACAACTCTGCCCTCATCTTGGTGGGTCACCTGCATGTCAACAAACAAGGACAGACTATTACTGTGGATAAGTACTGTGTGGTAAGGACAGACACAATGTAAGATCTATGGGGGGAGGGAAGAGAAGCTAAGACTTGATCCCTGCCCTTGTGAAGCTGACAATCGACTGGAGAGTCAAAACCAATGCAAATAAAGCAAAAGAGAATAATTAAGCATTACCATCAAGAAAAGCTTCATAGAGTAATGAAATAGGTGACAAGCTCTGAATGAAGAGGTAGAATTTAGACAGCAAAAAGGAGGAAAACATGCGCATTTCAGATTGAATGAAAAGGATGCACAGAAAGGATAGATAATGAGAGCAGAAAAGAGTCCAAATGGTAGAAAGGCCTTATAGTCCAGCCTATGACTTGAGGCTACAAGTAAAGGACGGGGAAAGAAGATGTTCTGGATGGTAGAATAAAGAAAACTATGGCGGATCTTGAGGGACAGCCATTGGTTTCGGTGGCAGGCAAGGGGGGAAATGCTGATTCATTCAATAAATATTCATGAGCATATATTCTATGTCAGGCTAGGGACACAAACATGAGTGAAGTGCAGTCCCTGTCCCCAAGGAACAGGGAAGACAGAATATGAACAGCAATACAAACGGCAAAGGAAACCGTGCATACAGTGAGCCAACCTGCACCAGGGGGTGGCGACAAGAAAGAGCTCCCAGAGGAAAGTCCATCTCGCAGGGTAAGGACATTTGGCCACAAAAGGAGAGAAGGGTGTTCTAAGAGGAGGGACTACAGGTATTAAAGCACAAGTTCACACTTGAGCAACCAAGTCATTCATTACAATGAATGGCACATAATGAAAAATGTAGAGAAATGAGTCAGATTTGTATAGTGAGGCCTGGGGATTTCATTAAGAATCCAGAATCCAGAATCAAAAAATTCTGCCATGTTTTCATCAAGGGAATAAAATAACCCATTTTGCATTTTACAATAGATCTGCCCCAAGGGTAGGGCTGAAGCAACGGATTAAAAAGGGAAAGACCAGGAGATCCACATGGTCTCTCCTGGGTTATGACAACAGGCTCCCAGCCTCACAGCAAGGCCCATAACAAACCCCACCTTCCTACGCTTGGGTGGCCTGCTGGCTGACAATTAATCTGGGAGGAAGAGCAGGTTTATTGAGAAGGTGGTAGACTGGATTCTGGAGATGCCTGTGGGATTTCCAACTGGTAACATCCAGTAGACAGCCAGAAAGATGCAATGTGAACACAGGGTGGGGAGGAAGGCTGGAATTACAGACAAGGAGAACCTCAGCACAGAAGTCTTGGGAGGGTGAGGGTCCCTGGGGGAAGTGTGAAAGCAAGTCTGTGGACGGAAACCCAGAGGCCCCAACAACACTGAAGAGATGGACAGAAGAAAAGACACACGGCGGCAGCGATGGGGGCTGGAGCAGTGTGATCTGGGAACAGGCAGAAGAGGAAGCTTCTAGGAGAGTCACAAGACAGAAGTCATCTCCAGTCACATTATGCCTCACACCTGATGCCTCTAAATCTATACCCTTCTCTTCCTGGCAGTCAGAGCTCTTAATAAAACGTTCTCTCTCATCTGCTCCTGTGCTCAAAGATCATGAGTCATATCTCAGCACACGATCAGCAGTGACAACCACTGGGGAGGGTGTCTAGTCCTCTCTGCTGGTAGCTTACCGAGGTCTATTATCACATTTCTAATCATGGCCAATTGGAAATTAAGCATCTTCTTAATTTTCCCAGCCATGGAGTTATTCTAAAATGTTTTTAGCCGTGATGCAAGGGCTTCCCTGGTGGCTCACAGAGTAAGGAATCTACCTGTAATGCAATGACCCAAACTCTATCATGACTATATTTAAACAACTGTCTACATCGAGCAGAATGAAACAACCACCAGGATATCAGCTAAGAAACTGGGTATTAGTTCTAGTTCAGTTGTGAACTAGCTGTGTGAACTTGAGCACGCCACTCATCCTCCCTGGACACGGTTTTCATTCCCCAGTAAACATGTTCAACAAGGTGCTGGCTCCAGTCTGCTTCCATGACAAAGTTGATCTTGATCCTCTCCCTGCAGCTTTAAGGCTTCTGGAGGCTCAGGGGCCCTCCTATAGATCAGCTCATGCTTTTGCCCATGGCAGGGCGGCTGGGAGGGGGTGGACAAAATTTGAAAACCATCAAGCCCATCATTTTTCCTAGTTTTTCACATCAAAAGGGCCAGAATATGTTCACACAGAATATACTTAACTGAACCCAAAGAAGAATTTGCTTTACTTTGTCCATGAGGTTTCCTAACAAAAACATCAGTACTACATGCTGTGAGCCACCACCCACAGTGACACATTCTTCTCCTGAATTTCTGCTGGAGTCTTTGAACAAGGGCAAACTTTATAATCTCAGACACTGGAGCACAGCTGGCATAGTAGCAGGAGAGTGTGCTCTCAGTCATGTCTGACTGTGCGATGCCATGGATTGCAGCCCACCAGGCTCCTCTGTCCATAGAATTTTCCAGGCAAAAATAGTGGAATCGGTTGCCATTTCCTGCTCCAGGGGATCTTCCCAAACCAGGGATTGAACCTGACACTCCTGTGTCTCCTGCACTGGCAGGCAGACTCTTTATCCTTGAGCCACCAGGGAATGGGTCCTTAATGTAGAAGCATGCCCTGGTGCCTGTCTGAAAGATGTTTGTTGACTCAAGCAGACTAGGAGATGCTAGGAGATGAGAAATGAACAAAGCAGGAATGACTGCTAAGAGCTCCATGTAATTGGAGGGCAAACAGGGATGCAGATACATTAAAATAAAAAAAATCAACTAGCCAAAATAGATTCAAAGCATGCTAATGTTGCCACTAATATCCAAGAGATATATTCTTCACCAGAAAAACCACTTAATGGGGAAGAAGGGACAATGTTAGATGTAAAAATAACCTCAAAGTGTATACTCTGCCTTACACACATTGACAGCTCTGCTCTGAGATAGATAAAAAGCAGGCTCAGCTTCTTAAAGTTCCTCCCAGCCCTCCCAAGGCCTTGAGTGCTTTAAAAAGAGGGTACGTCTGATAAACAGTGTTTGAAACAATTACCAAGTAAAACTTAGGCAGTAAGAAAATGTGGCTTTGCCCCAGAGCCAGGGAATAATAAAATACAAGAAGGCATCATAGTGATAAAAGGGGGTATTCATTCATAACAGCCCATGATAGATATTACCCTAGAAGCCCATTTAAATTTGGTACAACCTTAGGAGGCAAGTCTTATTATTATCCTTGTTTAAGAGAAAACACTGAGGCATGAGGGACATGTTTGGAGCAAACACTTTGCTCCAAAGTTTGCTCCAAACTCACAACACTAAATAGAAGTCTGGCTTCTAACCGAGGTTGTCTGGTTTCAGTACCAACACTCTTTAATTATTAGACCAGAAACAATAAAATAGGTAAAGAATATAAATAGGCAAGTCAGGCAGCAAAAAAACCAAATGGCAAATAAACATGAAAATATGAAAAATATCACTACTAAGCAGTAAAATAGAAATTAGAGCAGTGAAACATCATTTCTTATTCCTCTGGATGCAGAGAAACGGGAATATGAGTTGTTACAACCTTTTGGGGAAGTAACCTGGTAATATTTAAAGCACTAAAAACATGATAAACTGTGACCCAGAAATCCCACCTTGGGGAATTCCTAGTACTGAAATAAGAGTGTGAGTATTTGAGTTTTAAATATGTTATGATGTTTATTGTGCAGTGCTTGTGTAGACTAAAAACAGAAAATTATCTAGATGCTCGTGAATAGGGAGATGACTAAATAAAGTGTGCAGTATCCATATTTGGAATATTATGCAGCTATGGAAATGAGTTTGAAGACAAAAGATTGAAGGCAGGAAGAGAAGGGGATGACAGAGGATGAGATGGTTGGATGGCATCACCGACTTGATGCACCTGAGTTTGAGCAAACTCCAGGAGCTGGTGATGGACAGGGAAGCCTGGCGTGCTGCAGTCCATGGGGTCACAAAGAATCGGACACGACTGTGTGACTGAACTGAACTGATGGAAATGAGTGAACTAGACCCTGTATGACCCTAGAGGGACCCTTAAACAAATATTTTTAAGTGGTAGAGCAAGTTTCAGAGTAATGTATATACCATGAGCACATTAAAAAACATATAACTAAAACCACTATACATGTGTATATATGTTTCCGTGAGCAATTAGTTTAGTGAAGGAGAAACTATAACAGGTTAATAACATTGGTGATCTCAAGAATGTGGGGATGGAGGTTGAAGGGAAAAGATGAACTTTTCTTTATGTGACTTTGAATATTTTTACTTATTATAGAAAACACATTTATTTTCACTTCAGTTCAGTTCAGTTCAGTCGCTCAGTCGTGTCCGACTCTTTGAGACCCCATGAATCGCAGCACGCCAGGCCTCCCTGTCCATCACCAACTCCCGAAGTTCTCTCAGACTCACGTCCATCGAGTCGGTGATGCCATCCAGCCATCTCATCCTCTGTCGTCCCCTTCTCTTCCTGCCCCAAGCCCTCCCAGCATCAGAGTTATTTTCACTTAAGTTCTAGTAAAGACAATGAAATAAAATAAATTTTGGTAGTAAGTACTTTGATGAAAGTGAAAGAGGAGTAAAAAAGTTGGCTTAAAGCTCAACATTCAGAAAACGAAGATCATGGCATTTGGTCCCATCACTTCATGGGAAATAGATGGGGAAACAGTGGAAACAGTGTCAGACTTTATTTTGGAGGGCTCCAAAATCACTGCAGATGGTGACTGCAGCCATGAAATTAAAAGATGCTTACTCCTTGGAAGGAAAGTTATGACCAACCTAGATAGTATATTCAAAAGCAGAGACATTACTTTGCCAACTAAGGTCCATCTAGTCAAGGCTATGGTTTTTCCAGCAGTCATGTATGGATGTGAGAGTTGGACTGTGAAGAAGGCTGAGCACCGAAGAATTGATGCTTTTGAACTGTGGTGTTGGAGAAGACTCTTGAGAGTCCCTTGGACTGCAAGAAGATCCAACCAGTCCATTCTAAAGGAGATCAGCCCTGGGATTTCTTTGGAAGGAATGATGCTGAAGCTGAAACTCCAGTACTTTGGCCACCTCATGCGAAGAGTTGACTTATTGGAAAAGACCCTGATGCTGGGAGGGATTGGGGGCAGGAGGAGAAGGGGACGACTGAGGATGAGATGGCTGGATGGCATCACTGACTCGATGGACATGAGTCTGGGTGAACTCCGGGAGTTGGTGATGGACAGGGAGGCCTGGCGTGCTGTGGTTCATGGGGTCGCAAAGAGTCGGACACAACTGAGCGACTGAACTGAACCGAACCGAAGTACTTTCACAATCTAAGAGCCCACAAAACAGAACTGTAAAAAAATAGCCCACAGACAATGCTGTCCAGCACTTCTCAAAGTGACAGAAACCAGCCCTGCTCTTAAAATAACCTGAGGTCAGTCCATACTGTGGATGGAAGAATAATGCAATTGCTCCTTCCCAAACCCGGTTGCTGCCATCTTACCCACTGTCCGTCTGATACTTGGGTTCCATGTACAGGAAACCGAGAGGAAAATGGAGAAAGAAAAGTAACGGCAGAGCCATTCTCTGTAAAAACTGACACTTCTCAGAAATCACGAAGAGAATGAATTGTCTAAAACAAAAGCCATTCCACCCACTCCTGTAAAGCCCAAGTTTAATCACTAATGATGCACTCTGACAATGGTTTCTTCCTTTCTTCAGTTATGAACCATCCATTTAAGAATTCCCAGAAGAACTACTGCAGAGTTTAGGCCCGGTGTGCTGCAGTCCATAGGGTCACAGAGTTGGACATGACTGAATGACTGAACTGAACTGAACTGAACAGCTTAAGTTTACCTCTGAGCAGGTAAAACAATAGGAGGCCAGAGCATCGTACTTTGAGGGTGAGTCATCAGAAAAATATTCTGACTGTTGGCTCATTCAAACACAATGGGTTGGAAATAGGAAATAGGATTTGCAAAATCCTTTGAAGTCAGAATATATACTTTTTAATTTACAGAGCTGTCATGATTTGTTTCTACTACTTCCCTGATATTTAACTCCCTGGGACTACTATCGCACCCTCTGTGACACAAAGCTGCAATAAAACATTCTAGATAAGGAAGCCCAAGGAATGGAATGCCAGCTGACCTCACAAACACGACCCTAGCCAATTCCTTTGTGTCGTAACACAATGACATAGTTTTCTGGACTAGGATACAGGGAAGGAAGCATTTATTACAATGTGGTTTAAAAACTCAGAGAAGGTGTCTGAAATTCTTTGGTTTCTAACAAATACTTGTGAGCTTGGCACCCTGATGCTTACTGAACCTCAGTCAGACTATAAAATCTGAAACACCACACTCTAGTCTGCATTCAACTGTGTAAAATTTACCTAGGAAGGTAAATTCATTCCCTAAAAACAAGTTACACAGTAATAGGATGGGAGCAATTTTGGTTGAGCATGAAACAATGGTTCTCTTTCCCAACCACTTGGGGAGACCAAATTAAGACTGAGCGGCTGTTTTTGAGTACAGCAAGAACACAAAAATAGAACAGTTATGGAGGAAAATATAAGGAGAATGAGAGTTTTCTTCATACTATCTTTACACAGGAGACGATATATATATGTGTGTGCATATTCATTCCAATGTTACCTAAGATAAATGTAACCAGAAAAAAAATATTTATCAAATAAATAGTAATCAGGTTTACCATATTACCCCTTGACACTGCAGAGGAGAAACCAATCAACTAACTTTAACTACAGTTTGTATATTTAATAAACATGTTTATAAGACTATGTACTCAATACTTTAAATGCTGGTACATTTAAAACAAACAAATATTTGGTTCTGTGTTAGACAACAGAAGGAAAAGAACAGGTTTTAGGGTATACACAGTATGCCCCATCAGAAAACAATGAAGATGTCCAGTACTACATGTACAAGCAACAAAAGGGCCAGGAATATACAAAATATGCCCCAAACCTGAGTCCACATCACTCCTACTGTATGTCAAGGGCCCCTGCATTACATTCCACAATGAAATATCAACTATTTTTGTACTAAAACAACTTCCTGTCGCTCACATCCTGTTTGGTTATGTCTCAGTCACAGCAGAAAACGAAAGCTGAGGCAACAGGATGAATGAAGCAGAAAGAGGAGCTGTGCTGAGGAGCCTGCCATTAAATTATACCTTGGCCTGCCCCCATTGTTCTAGTCCTTTCTCTGCAATCCAGCTCAACAGTGACCTGACCTCCCCATGGACCGTTTCCCACTACTGACCCCTTAACTTCCTCATCCCCTTGACTAAACTCTCCCTTCTCATACAGCTGTGGGACTCCAGCCTTGCTCCCCACCTCCCCCGATTCAGTCTCAGATTCTGAAGCTCTGGAATCCATTCCTTCTAAAATTAGGATAACCAATGATCAATCACCCTTCCTCCTTTCTTAACAGGTACTGATGATCCCCGCTCCAGAAACACTGAAGGGAGTTAGAAACAGTCAAAACCACTCACACTCGGGGCCCTGGATGATGGAGGGGCTGAGAGCCGGGCACACAGGTGCCTGAGCCCCTCATACTGTATTTGGCCACCAAGCAAGCGCCTGGACAAGAGGCCTCGCTGACAGACACCTGCCTCACAGGGTCAGCTGCTGTGCCACAGCATGCCGATGAGCGATGGCACAGCTTAATTTTTCTTTTTCCCTTTGAAAAATTACCTTCTGCCTTTTTCTACCTTCTTTAAGTAAAATGGTTTTAGAACACTTGAGAGCTGGCATGAGGTGGGCTGGCGGGTGGGGAGGGGGAACAACAGTTAAGCCCCTTATCAGTTCAGTCGCTCAGTCATGTCCGACTCTTCCCGACCCCATGAATCGCAGCACGCCAGGCCTCCCTGTCCATCATCAACTCCCGGAGTTTACCGAAACTCATGTCCATTGAGTTGGTGATGCCATCCAGCCATCTCATCCTCTGTCGTCCCCTTCTCCTCCTGCCCCCAATCCCTCCTAGCATCAGGGTCTTTTCCAATGAGTCAACTCTTCACGTGAGGTAGCCAAAGTATTGGAATTTCAGCTTCAGCATCAGTCCTGCCAATGAACACCCAGGACTTATCTCCCTTAGGATAGACTGGTTGGATCTCCTTGCAGTCAAAGGGACTCTCAAGAGTCTTCTCCAACACCACAGTTCAAAAGCAACAATTCTTCGGCGCTCAGCTTTCTTCACAGTCCAACTCCCACATCCATACATGACCACTGGAAAAACCACAGCCTTGACTAGATGGACCTTTGTTGGCAAAGTAATGTCTCTGCTTTTTTAATATGCTATCTATGTTGGTCATAGCTTTCCTTCCAAGGAGTAAGCATCTTTTAATTTCATGGCTGCAATCACCATCTGCAGTGGTTTTGGAGCCCCAAAAAATTAAGTCTGACACTGTTTCCACATCTATTTCCCATGAAGTGATGGGACCAGATGCCACGATCTTCGTTTTCTGAATGTTGAGCTTTAAACCAACTTTTTCACTCTCCACTTTCACTTTCATCAAGAGGCTTTTTAGCTCTTCTTCACTTTTTGCCATATGGGTGGTGTCATCTACATATCTGAGGTTATTGATATTTCTCCCAGCAATCTTGATTCCAGCTTGTGCTTCTTCCAGCCCAGAGTTTCTCATGATGTACTCTGCATAGAAGTTAAATAAGCAGGGTGACAATATACAGCCTTGACGTACTCCTTTTCCTATTTGGAACCAGTCTGTTGTTCCATGTCCAGTTCTAACTGTTGCTTCCTGACCTGCATACAGGTTTCTCAAGAGGCAGGTCAGGTGGCCTGGTATTCCCATCTCTCTCAGAATTTTCCGCAGTTTATTGTGACCCACAAAGTCAAAGGCTTTGACATAGTCAATAAAGCAGAAATCGATGTTTTTCTGGAATTCTCTTGCTTTTTCCATGATCCAGCAGATGTTGGCAATTTGATCTCTGGTTCCTCTGCCTTTTCTAAAACCAGCTTGAACATCTGGAAGCTCACGGTTCACGTATCGCTGAAGCCTGGCTTGGAGAATTTTGAGCATTCCTTTACTAGCATGTGAGATGAGTGCAATTGTGTGGTAGTTTGAGTATTCTTTTGCATTGCCTTTCTTTGGGATTGGAATGAAAACTGACCTTTTCCAGTCCTGTGGCCGCTGCTGAGTTTTCCAAATTTGCTGGCATATTGAGTGCAGCACTTTCACAGCATCATCTTTCAGGATCTGAAATAGCTCAACTGGAATGCCATCACCTCCACTAGCTTTGTTCGTAGTGATGCTTTCTAAGGCCCACTTGACTTCACATTCCATGATGTCTGGCTAAAGCCCCTTATTATGCTATACTTTTTAGATTTCGACCATGACTTGAAGTAAGAAATACATTTATATCACAACCACACACACACATACTCTCTCTCTCTCTCTCCATATATACATGTTTATATGCATGATATATAGTATCTTAAATAATATCTATCATTATTAAGGGCAGGGCACTTTAGTATTCTCTATGCAATTCTATCCACTTTTTTATTCTGGGTCACATACTGTTGAGCTTAAGAAGCCTGCCACAAAGAGTACGTATATATGCTTCCATTTTTAGGAAGTTCTAGAAGAGTTAGAACTAATCTATGGTGATAGAGGTCAAAACGGTAAGGGTATCAGCTGAGACGGAGGATATAAGACAGTCTGCTGAGGTGCTGGAAATGTTCTAAATGTTGACATGGGTGGGGGTTCTGTGGGTGTGCCAACGTGAAATCCAGCAAGCTATACACTTAGTGCCCGGGCACGTCACTCTATGTAAGTCCTACTTCAGTTAAAAGAAAAAATAAATAAATAAAACATTAAAATGAAAAATAAATGAGAAATGGAGGTTAAAACCAATTTAATTACCTTTTACCAATTAAAACAGCTTCAGCTAAGTTGGTCGTTACCCACTGTTTGAAAACAGCTTCAAATATATCTTATAAATATACTCTTTAAAGAATAAATGTATGTGATCTATGTCTCCTTTAAGTCTGGCAACCAAGGAATTCTAAATCATGCTGTCCAGGTAGCAGTAGTCAATAAGAGAAAAAAGGAAGGCACAGCTTTTATATGTCTTCACAGGAAAAATACAGACTTCTACTTAATATTAAGCTCAAAGAAAAGCTATGACAAACCTAGTCAGCATATTAAAAAGCAGAGACATTATTTTACCAACAGAGGTCCATGAAGTCAAAGCTATGGTTTTTTCAGTAGTCATGTATGGATGTGAGAGCTGTACCATAAAGAAAGATAAGCACCAAAGAATTGATGCTTTTGAACTGTGGTGTTGGAGAAGACTCTTGGGAGTCCTTTGGGCTGCAAGGAGATCAAACCAGTCCATCCTAAAGGAAATCAGTCCTGAATATTCACTGGAAGGACTGATGCTGAAGCTGAAGCTCCAATACTTTAGCCCCCTGATGTGAAAAGCTGAGTCATTAGAAAAGACCCTGAGTCATTAGAAAAGATTGAGGGCAAGAGGAGAAAGGGGCGACAGAAGATGAGATGGTTGGATGGTATCACTGACTCAATGGACAAGAGTTTGAGCAAGCTCTGGGAGACAGTGAAGGACGGGGAAGCCTGGCATGCTGCAGACCATGGGGTCGCAAAGAGTTGGACACAACTGAGTGACTGAACTACAACAAAAACAAAGCTCAAATAATATGAGCCTTCTCTTAGGTGTCCACTGTGTTCACCCAGTTAAATGGACAAAGTTACTTTTTTGAATTATAGACTGAACTGCATATATTATCTGTTTGAACAAACATTTTGCTTTGAGAAATCACAAACCCCAAAACATCCAGAAACAAAAAAGAAATCTCAATGTAAATATGGTACACAGAAGTTCATAACAAAAAACAAACACATAAGCCAAAAATCTTCTAGCCTAGAAGGTTACAATGGTGGCACTAAAATTAGCTTTAATAGGCAGGTGCTAAAAAGACACTCTGGTAACAGTCAAGTTCCAAAGAAAAACAATATTCTCAAGTCCCAGCCAGGGAGGTAAGTTTTATATTTTAGAACAGCTATGTTGTCTTAAAGTAAAGGTCAATGTTGAATGCCAGTCTATTTATAATGGTATATAGATAAACCATGTTTTCTATTACAGTGTTTAAGATGTGGGTGTGTAGGGTCTCTATTTCACTGTATTCTCACACACAAAAAAAAGAGACAGAATAAAAAGGGAATAACAGAGTAAGAATATAAAGGGCCAAAGAAGACAAAGATATTTCTCTCATTTAAAAAGAATCATTCATAGATGCACACAAGGAGACAAGTACAAGGATATTCATTGTAGTATTGTTTGTAATAGAAAAAAAATGAAAATAAGAGAACTGCTAAAATAAAATGCTTACACAATGCAATAAAGGGTATGAATTCGATCTATATACCAACTTGGATGGATCTCAAAAATGAGGCTGAATTAAAAATAAAAGCAAGTACAGAAGACTACGTATTCATTTAAATAACATTTTAAACATGCAAAACACAGCTGTATATTATTATGATAGATATAATGGTAAAGATAAAAACAAAAGGAAGTATCCCTAGAAAATCCATAACAGTGGTTGTCTCTAGATGAGGCTGTAAGGGAAGAAGGGAATGGAGTAAGGATGATGCTTAAGAAAGAATTTCAACTATAAAGGATATTTTATTTCTTTAAAAGATATTGAAACTGAAAGAACAATACAGTAACAGGTGTGGAATCTGGGTGGTGGGAATGTGGATGTTTCGATCTTCTCTGTGCTTTTTGGTAATTTCTGAGCTTCTCAAAATTATATAAAAAAACAGGTATAACTATTTTGTTCTTCCATTCAGAGTGACCCAGGAACAATTCATATAACTCAGGCAACTCTTTTTGGTTCAGTAACAAGATTACTAGTAATACAGATCCATCCTCTTTGGAATTGTCTCTATTAACTTAAATAAGAGAGCATACGTGTGAACACAGACATGTTACCATGGAAACATTCACCTGTGCATCTTGGTTATTTCTTCAATATGTGTAATGTGGTATGAAATATCATGGAGGAAAAACAAAGAAGAACAAAAAAAGAATATGTCACAAGGCACTTTCTGGAAAACAAACTGAAACCCGACTCGGGTCAGTAACGGTATTTTACCTCACCGAAGACTATGGTCAAAAATTAGCAGTAAGTGCACCATGAGTTTAGTAGTTCACTACCATGTATTTGTGAAGCATTTCAACACCATCCTATGAAGAGTGGAAGATTTAACATGAGGTTACCTTGGCAAGTTCAGGCAGGTAGCTATCTAAACTGGAACCAGAACCTTCCAATTTGCTTTGTTCATCATCTAAAACAGTAAAAGAGAACACCCAAGTCACCTGTAGTTGAATGTATTTTATTTAAAACAGGAAAAGGAAGGCTGTTTCTCTTATGTGGCCTGGAACACTGTGGTTTTCAATCTGGATACCCAACAGAAACACCTCAGGGCTTTTAAAAACTGCTGATGCCAGGCCCAGGGGTGAGCACAGAATATTTGATGGTGGAACAGCCTGGGCAGTGTTTAAGCAGAACTGTCATTAGCTATGGACAGCAGGCCACGTGGCCACACCCACTGGGCCAACTAACACAGAATCTCTGGGGGGAGAAAGGGAAGCGCATCTGTTAAAGGTTCCCAGGCTCTTCTAAGGCACAGCCAGCAGGGCTGGGAATCACCTGTCCAAGGGCCTGAATTGTCAAGAACGTAGCCAGATCTCCCCACCCACTGATTTGATCTGTGGCTTCTGCCCATCCTAACTCTGACTTGAAAATTCCAAAGGATATGATTAATGATAACAATAAAAACCATAATTAGCATTTTAAGTGCTGACTCTCGGCCAGGCACTTGAGATTCATTATCTTGCTTAACCTTCCCACCAACCAGCAAGTTCTGTATTTATTCCTACTTTACAAGTGAGTAAACCAAGGCTCTGAAAACAGGGAGCTCGCCTGAGGTCTGTCACAGCTGACGAATGGTATTGCTGGGACTTGAATTCAGGTCTTCCTTTCTGTCTCCAAAGCTGTGGTTCTTCCCATTACACGATTTCCTTACACAAATGATGTCAGCGTAGGACATCCTACTGTAAGGCCAACAGCCCATCTGTAAGGAGCTCACGTGTGTCCCACCTCCATGTACCTGTCAGTAATCTACTTCCTGCATCCTCTGGGGAAACGGAAGACACAGTGGAGCGTTCGCACACCTGGAGAGAGCCACACCTGCTTACCTTCATGAGAGTCTCCATTCCGCTTTTCCTGCATCGCAGCTTCAAAGTTGAGCTGGAGAATCTTGTTCAGAATTGTGATCCACTCTTCCATCTCCACTTCACTGTCTGCTGCCAACAGGTAACTACTTTTGTCCTGCATCTTGAGCTCAAAAGCAAAACGCCTGACTTTGTTGTTCTGAAAGGGGGAAGGAGGGAAAGAAACATATTTTAGAAGAATTGGGACACCCTTGAAAATTCTTCTCTTTATTGTCTGCTGGTGAGTACTATCTCACCAGCATTTCAGATCGAGTCATTTAAAAAAGCAAGCCCCTTCCCCTTCAGCCCTCATCATTCTCCACCTTCCCTGATTTATCTTCTTCGTGGCTTTATTTTCCCATCTGACACATTACAGGTTTTACATATTTATCTTATTTGCTGTCTGGCCCATCCAATGGAATGGGAGCTCCTCAGGGCAGAGATTTCTGTTCTTCCCTCCTTCATCCCTGTTTCTAGAACACTGCCTGGCAGGTAATATGCCCTTGAAAAATATCTGAATGAATGAAAGTTCACTGAAAATTTTCAATTTCTCTAGCTCCTATTTTTTTTTAAATGAAGTAATATGTGGTATTACATTTTAAAAGCAAACCATTATCAGTGGATCCATGGTGGCTCAGATGGTAAAGAATCTGCCTGCAAAGCAGGAGACCCAGGTTCGATCCCTGGGTCAGAAAGACCCCTTGGAGAAGGGAAAGGCAACCCACCCCAGTATTCTTGCCTGGAGAATCCTATGGACAGAGGAGCCTGGTGGGCTGCCGTCTGTAGGGTTGCAAAGAGTTGGACATGACTGAGTGACAAACACTACTAAATACTGCTATTATTTAGCAGTAGGTTTTACTTCGTTACCTGGAACTTTCTCACCACTTACGAGTCTCAGAAGGTATTTAGACACCAGGTCTCCCTTCCCCCAGCTTCCCTCATGCCCCCAGCTTTTCTGCCCAAAGTATAAAAACCGTAATCCACGTGCACTGTATTCAAAGGATGAATGTGCTGGGAGACCAGGGTTTCTGCATCTGGGCACTGCTGACTCCTGGGCCCTCTGTTAACGGGAATGGTCCTGGGCCCCGCAGCCTGTGTGGAAGCAGCCTGGCCTTACCCCCAGATGCTAGTAGCATACCCCCCAGCTGTGACAATACAAACTTGCCTCCAGATAATATCAATCTTCCCCTGGGGGTACAATCACCCTGGGGCCTGCACTAGACAGAGGTTCAGCTCCGAGGAGTATGACACAAGACTCCTGGCGAGGACAGGGTGAGGGATGTGACGTCACACAGTGCCACCTACGTGCGGGGGCCAGGCAGACAGCTCACTCATTAAAATGCTGGCTGGTTAGCCGCTGGCCCTGGGGGGCCTCAGTGAAGGTCTCAGAGACAGGGTGGCCTCCCAAAGGTGGCTCTGAGTCCTCCACAGCATGGTTTTCAGGAGACAGCTGCTCCTGAGGAGCATGTGGACCACCATGCCATGGGCACACTTCACAGCAAGCGTCAGAGGAGGGGTCGAAGGCAGGTGTGAAGGGAGTTCTCAGCACTCCTCATGCACTTCTTATTAGAAAAATATGGTAAACGTGGGGCTAGGAGCAGGTCTTGATTCCCAGTTATTCCTCTCTTTGAGCCTCATTCTCCACAAAATAAGTGTAATCAACTTCAAGGTCCTAAAATAGGGGCTCAAGATTCATTTCGGGTCTGTTTTTAAATTTTAGTTTAGGCATTTCTTTGAACTCACAGCACTGATCAACTAACTTTTTTACAATGTCCAAAAGCAATATTAGGGGAAAAAAACAAACCTGTAACACTTAAGCCATTAATTTTGGTGATTAGCTTACAAACAGATATGGAGATAGAAACAAATGATTTAAAAATTTTGAAGCCTTAGATACAATTCATTAAATGCAAAATGCCATCCACCACACCTGCAAAAAGAATATAAAGGAAGTGATAGCCACTGAGTTCAGAACCATAGAGTCTGAAATATGCTCCAGAGACAAAATGATCAGGAATGCTTTACTGCAAACCATCTATGTGTTGACTCTGGACTGAAGACCATCTAAATACTCTGCTGAAGACAGGCATCACAACTATCTTATAAAACAAAAGTAATTATTTCTACTTTCCACATGATGTTACCAATTATATATAGTTTTGCTTTAAACATTTTTTTTTTTAAAGTCAGTGATAGAAAATTCAACTAAAATCTAACTGAAAAGGTCTCTCAGCTTAAGAATACAAATGAAACTTCCACTTGGGAATCCCACACAAGAAGCTACTTCACTGTCATTGATAATGCACTCTGGTATGCCTCCCTTTATGCGGTGAATAAACATTCCTTGATATAATTTGGTTTACATAGTGGCAGCTTTCAGCTGAGGCTGGGTCACAAGCTGAGAGCACCATGGGGTCAATTATCTGTTGATGCAAAAATAATTTTCAGCAGACATTAAGTGGTGCTGTCATCTCGACCTAGGGTCTAGGTACACTTTCCTGTATTCCACTCCCTTTTTAAATTTCAGTCCTGCACAGTGTTTGTGGGTTTCTGCTGTTGTTGTAACCATCAGTAATTTAAAAGACCAGGATTTAACTAAAATTTTGTATTTCTGGTTTTCCTAAAAAAAAAACTCAGATGATCTAGCAGCCTTGAGCTGGCAGGGCCACCAGCAGCATCAGCTCCCCATTGAAGGGAGCCCTTGTGTTCCAGTTTGTCAGAGTCCCCAGCATTCCCCATTGCTTTACAAGCACACCTCTTCTTCCACCTAACTTATTGGTTTGGCACCTGCAGCCATCTGAATCTGGACCCATCTGGACCCCTAACTTCCATGCTCACTGTGATGAAACAACAAAGTCTGGACTTCTTCTCCCATCATTAACTACTAGAAAACTGGGCAAAAGAGATGAAACAACTGTTTCCAGATATTTTGCAACCATCAGTGCAGCCCTACGATCCCCGATAGAAAGGAAATGAATGAGATGAGCCCTATCAGCACCTTAGCTCTCTGCCTGGACCCAGAAAGGTGAGCCTGAACACAGTCCAACAGTTTGCTGACTGAAGAGACTGCCCAGAGTTCACAAGATGTAGGTAAACAGAACATGCAGGACAGAGTCTCCAGAATAAGAACAGAGTTCTTAGCACACACAGACAACAGAGACCCGAACTTAGTAACAACACATTCATTGTGTGGTTTCTATTTATATGTTATGCTTCACCAAAAAAGCTACTAAAAAAAAAAACCAAACAAACAAAGTCAAGACACAATAAGCTAAACTTCAGGTTACCATCCATAAGGGATAAAGAGAAGATCAATAGGGAATAGAATGGCATCAGACTCCAAAAATAACACTAGCACCTAGAAGACAATGGAAGATCTTCAATGTCTAAGGTAAATTTCACCTTGGATTTTGATACCCAGCCAAACTGTCAATCAAGTATGAATGCAAAACTACAGGTGTCTGTAGACAGACTAACTCAAAAAACTAAGATCCTATGAATAATTTCCCAGGAAGCAATTGGAGGATGTGTTCCTCTCAAGTAAGAAAGCAAAGGGTGAAAGAAGATGACACAGGATCCTGAAAACAGGGACTCTGACACAGGGAGGAAGGCAAAGGGAATTTCCAGGATGGTGACTGTACAGAGTCACCATCCAATCTGAACTGGTTCAGATTAGAGCAGGAAGGAGGGCTGCAGGAGCTGAAATCCTCCCTAGCATCACATAACATCCACAGTTGATGAAAAAAGAGAAGCAAACATTCCTTATCTAGCAATATGGACATAGAGCCCAGAAAAAATTTAAAAATAGTGGGAAAAGTTGAAAATGATCATTTCAGGGAGTGGAGAGTAGACAAAGTGAGGGTGATGCTAGCAGGAAGGCAGCTTTAGTGCTTCCTCTCTGTGCTCTGACATTTAAACCAAATGAACATACTATTTTGGATGAAAACAAAATTTAATTCTAAATAAACATGTGAATACATAAGCAAGGGCCAAACCAGAGAGCTGTGTCTCTAACCTTAGTTACACTGGCCCCACAAAACAACCCTTCTTAAAGGACCGAGCTTTGGGCCGATGTCATCAGCAGATACTGACTCATTTTAAGGAAGCATCCTCTGATTACGGTGACTGCGTCTATTGTGAGGAGTCGTCAAGGAGATTGTTCATTAAGCACACAGTGCTCTCTGTATGAGGGACCCCAAGAGAAATGTCTGAATGGACTTCATTCTGAGATTACTCGGGCAGCTTCTGTTTGTTTCTACAGACACTGTGCAACCAAATGGGTCTCTGAGCTAGAAAGCGCAGAGCCGGTGTGTCACCCACCCATAGCAGGCATTAGTTCTTTAAAATATATGCTTTTCCCTCAAACTAATCCCACCTCGTCTCTTCCCTACTCTGACTCCTGGTTCACCTTTCACACCCACTTTAAATTTATAATATCCTATATTTTTGGTATCCTTGTAAATTGCTACCTTAGATCTTCCTGGGAAATGGGAGGGGAGGGGATAAGTGGATGGACATATGAACGTGCAGATGGAGAAACTGCCAACCTGCTTTCAAAGGCAATTCCACACAGGTATGGAAGGAGCCACATCCAACTGTTAACAGCAGCTCTTTGAGAAAGGGAAAGATGGGGGCCGACAGGGACTTCTGCACTACCTGTATGTACTGTCTAATCTTCTATAATATTAACATGCTTACATACTGCATACGTGCTAAGTCACTCCAGTCTGTGACCCTATGGACTGTAACCCACCAGGCTCCTCTGTCTATGGGATTTTCCAGGCAAATATACTGGAGCGGGTTTCCATGTCCTTCACCAGGGCACCTTCCTGACCCAGGGATTGAACCCATGTCTCTTACATCTCATGCACTGGCAGGCGGTTCTTTACCACTAGTGCCATCTATTATGTATAATTAAAATAACATTTAAGATTCACTCTACAACTGTAACAGCACTTATGGCAACAAAAATACCTAATATTGGCTGAATGCTTACCAAGTACCAGCACTGTTCTAAGCTCTTTACATGTATTGATTAATTCTCTCCATAACCACATTCAGTGCTATCACTAGCCCCATTTAAAAAATGAGGAAACTGAGGTGCAGAGAAGTTAAATCATATCTCCAAGGTTACAGAGCTGGTCAGTGGTAGAATGGGGATATGAACTCAGTCTGCACCTGAAACCCAATCTCTTGATCAATATATACTACTCTGCCATGGGTATTATGATGATAAAAGTCATCACTGAGATTCTAAGAACTGTCCTGAATATTTCCAAGTTAATTCATCCAATCCTTTAACTTTTTTACCCTATTAAGGAAATATTATCATTATTTGAATTTTGCATATGAACAAACTTCAGTCAATAGCTGGTCCAAGGTCACACAGTTAAAAAGTAGATGAGCCAGGTTTTAAGAAGAAAAACATTTGCCAGAGCACTCGGGCCTCCTACAACATAATTCTGCCTGTCTCACACCCACTGTCTTCTAAACTGATGAAAAACAAACTCAATTTTTACATCTGCCATTATATTTCTACCACAAATATAGCCATTTTTGGAAGTGTTTGCTTAAATCTGCTAATTCATAGACAGTATTTTTACAAATGAGAAAACTCAATGATAAAACTTGTTTCATATTTACCTGAACCACACCCATACAGGAGTCGAGAAATATTGATCCTTTTGGTTCCTTGGAGATCTTTTCATCTTTATAAAAATTCAAATTGTAGGACCCATCACCAAGTTGAATCAGGTGGAAAAATCGTCTTTTAAATGACTGAGAGAAAAATACACACACCGTGATTGTTTCAAAATGAAAGGAGCCACAGTCTCTCTCAATAACTCACAATGATGCCCTGACGTAAAAACCATTTCAGTTCTCTCCAAAACAAATCTCTTTCTTGCCAGCGCCCAGGTAGCTGAGTGAGTTAAGACTCTCCATCGCATCTAATAATTTCCCTGGATTTAAATTCTGAGGGGCTGGTTCACTTAACATTCCTGGGTCATTTTTCTCACCCAGAGAATCAGAGATTTTTTACATAACCACCTAGAATCGGGGCAGTGAGTTCTGATTTTGGATGCAGCTGGAAAGGATGGAAACTTTCTCAAATCCCCAGGGTTTCTCGCTCAGAGTAGAAAGTGTTCTCGGCCTCACAATACTGGATGACTTTTCAGCCTCAGGGTTACGACAGTGAGCATTTCCCCTGATTTAATTTTATCTCTCCTGCCCATCCCACCTCCTTTCCATTGCTTCTCTTTACTATCAATTCTGGTCTTTCTCTGCTCCTACTTCTCTCCTGGATAGTTTTTACACTAGTTTTACTTTTCTCTTGGCAGCCTCCTTTCCAACTTAACCATATTCCCTTTAGTCGTTGATTTCCACTTTTCTTGATTTTGTTGCAGGAAAGCAAAATTGCTTAGGTGTAGCCCCTTGGTGATGCTCTGCAAGGTACTGAGTACCCCTTCTGTAATCAACACAGAGAAAGAAAGGCTATATGGCGACTGCACCTTCACACCAGCCTCCCAATAATCTTGTCACACTGGTGGTCGGAGGGTGACAAGTGGAGGGGGTGGAAACTGTACCAGTGAGGGTCGATCACTGATCACCAGGGAAGCATCTAATTAACCGGACAATGTCACTTTTGTTGGGAAGAACAGCATACCCATTCATCTTGAGCATCATTCCAAGACCTACAGCAGAAAGGGCTTAATCAAGTGAGAGCAGGGTGATGGGCCTCCTTACCCTCATGGTCACGCTTATTGCACTGTTCATGTTGCCTTTGTATAGCCAGCCGTGCTTGGTGATCCCACCCTTCTGAGAGCCGAGGGAGGCGGCATCCTAGGAGAGAAGGACACCACCAGTCAATCTCCCATTATCACTGATGGCAGATCCGTTCAATTCATGCCAGGTGGCCCCTCACTGCTTTACTGGAAACCGCCTGGCACTTATACCTACTAAGTTCACTTACCAGTAAATAAGGGGGACAAGCCTAAATTTCTGCAAACTCCAGTCCATTAAAAAGCAAAGCTTGCTCCAGTCCAAGTTGTTTCATTTTTAAGTGTTTAATGAGCCACAGAAAGTACATACCATACTCGACCACTCAAGCTGTAAGGTCTCGCCCAGTTTCATGAAAAATGTTTTCACATTACACTCCCCTACAGTTGGAAGACAAAAGCAAATTCCTGGAAAACTTCCCAGAGGCTTAGTTCAGGGAAAGGTGAATAAGAAAGGAAGGAAATATGAGGCAATAGAGAAAGGAGAGATAAAATGCTGGGGCAATAGAAAAGAGGGAAAGAGAGGCGAGAACACAGCAGGGAGAGAGAGAAGTGAAGAGCCACAGCTAGAAAAGTTAATAAAACTTGTTTCTTCAAGTTCTGACCCCAACTCTGAGATCTGGGTTTAAAAGGGCATGGGCTGGCCAGATGCTGCAAAAAATAGGTCAGGTATACATTTGTACATACAATAAGCAGACATGAAATACACACACACACACACACACACACACACAAATACACAAACTTTCCATGACATGCTGATCTGGGCCCCTTCCTTATTCTCTGAGATCACCCCCTGGTGATGCCTTTTCCCCTTTAAGGCTGGGCCCAATACACACTTCAGTAGGAACTTTAGGAAGAGAGGGCCACACAGTGTCAGTCACCCAGCTCACACCTCCTAAGCACTAGTCTAATTATGATCTCTATTTCTACAATCCAGTAGATAAATGCAGAAGGACCCATCTTATACTTTGTCTGAGATCACCTCAATTTTAGTCTTGGTGATTTTACTGCTGCCATTATATCTGCAATAATAGAAACAACTCACCTGCCTAGGATTTCACAGTTTGCTGTGTGCCCTTACATGTTATTTCAATCAGTCCTCCTCTCACTATTAATTCACACCAAGGTTTTAATATCTTGTTTTTCATTTCGAATGACCACTGACTCTTCCCAGAATACTTCTAAAGTGGTTTCTGAAATACTTTGCTGCTGTGCACATTATTAACGCCCACATTGAGCTGAGGAGGGGAGAAGAAGAAAAGCAGGGACAGGCGGTACTAACTTTTGTACTAGGTTTTCCTTGCTAGGTGCACGCAATACACTTAGGGCCCCAACTCAGCATCCTTTACACATGCCTAGTCATCATCCATCCTCCAACAGTAGGGAAAGTGGGCTTGTGAAAATCAGAGCTTCTGGGTCCCATTTACTTCACTCAAAGCTCTCCCTGAAGAAACAGCCATTTAAAACCTACTGGCTGCCAGTTTGTGTCAAATATCCCTTGAAAAACAACCTAAACCTGGGATCTAAGTTATCTTGATCTTTTTAACAGGGTAGCCAAATCTTGCCTTTGAAAACCATCTCAGAACAAATAAACAAGGACCAGAGGAACAGGCAATGCTATGCAGTCCAGTTGAAACAGAGACCATTATTTCAATCAAACAAGACATTTAAAAAAAATTCTTCCCCTGTTTCAAGAAACATTCCAATTCCTGTTTTGGATACACGTTGGTAATTTTCCAATAAATCGTCTAAATGTGAACTAAGTCGATTTTTAAATCCATAAGCGAGCAATCCTACCTCATCTTTGTCGACCTCCTCGTCCACTTCATAGACATGAACTGGAAGTTTATCAAACTTGGCCATTTTGCTTTAAAAAGAAGAAAGAAACTTGTTTTATAATTACCTAGTCTATGAAGAGATGCCACATTTCTTCCCACATCAGAGGAACAAGCCTTTAACAAATCCAAAGCTGGCCCACTCGGCTGAAGAATGGAAACAACTGACGACATTGCTCCCAAAAGCTATACAGACAAGATGGCATAGCTTGCTGGGAGTTAGGCGTATTAATAATGGTAATGTGTACAAAGAAATAAAGACGTGGAGAAGAAGGCAATGGCACCCCACTCCAGTACTCTTGCCTGGAAAATCCCATGGACAGAGGAGCCTGGTAGGCTGCAGTCCATGGGGTCGTGAACAGTCTGACACGACTGAGCGACTTCACTTTCTCTTTTCACTTTCATGCATTGAAGAACGAAATGGCAACCCACTCCAGTGTTCTTGCCTGGAGAATCCCAGGGACGGCGAAGCCTGGTGGGCTGCCGTCTATGGGTTCGCACAGAGTTGGACGTGACTAAAGTGACTTAGCAGCAGCAGCAGCAGAATAACTTTAATATGAAGCTTAAATGAGGTCACTGCCTTTGAAGTGACTGCAGAGCAGTCTTAATGATGATGGTATTAATGATAAAAAGAGGACAATAACAGTTCCAGCTATTACATGCTAGGCACTGTGCTACACTTCACATCTGGCACTTCCCTTCGTCCTTTAGATGGTGGGAACCGGTGCTAAGACCACTTAACAGATGAGGACACTGAGGCTTACAGAGGGCAGAGGAAGTAGATGACGCCACAGACTACAGAATCTATGTTCTTAAGTCACTGTCACAAACTCCTCCTGCTCATCACATGATTGAAACTCTTATTAATGCTCAGAGGTAAAATCCACCAGCAGCAACAGTATTATCATGTAGTAAACATACTATACCCTCAGTCTGTTCTCTTTCAGTCATGAGAACAGCATGAACAAGCCCATCAGTAACCATAGGTGAATTCAATCAAAGGGGAAGAATCAAGGCCCCAGATGAGTGTTGGGTAAATATAGAAGCAAGAAGCAGAGCCATCTGGAGAAGACAATGCTGGAAGGGAGTGTTCTCAGCCGAGGTTTAAAAGAAAAGACTGGGAAGTTGGCTGAACACTCTTAAGGAGTGGCTGAACCACACAAACAGAAAAAAAAACAAACAGCTAGGTCCATTGAGAACAGTAAAAACAGTTCAAACTCACAGATGCAACAAACACAAAGAAAAATATATTAATAGAGTCTCAAGTACAATTTTCATTGGCAACAGTTACTTTTGACACAAAATCCATCACTGTTTGCTTTCAACTTTCATAATAAACCAAAATTTGCCAACTGTATCATTTCAGGATGTGTCATTTTATAACAGATCTCCTCTCAAGGCAAGACCTATCTATACCTGGTTTTTTTTAACTACCCTTTAACTATAAGTCTAAACACACTGGCTTTTGGCGTAGTTCAGAATGAGTTAATATATTAAAGGAAGTGAAGAAATTTGTCTGAGAAAGTGCTTTTTAAAATATAAAATTTGTTCAATATAAAATGCTTGTCATGTCTCTTCAAAATATTCTTTTTAAGATAAAACACACTCCAACATAGTTCAATACCCTTATATTTACTTTGTTTCCTATTTCTCACTTTTAAAAAAAAACAACACCTCACCTGTTTGTGTTTTATCAGTGGTACCCTGACTGGTACTGAACACAATCAAACCATCCGTGAGTTTATCGCTGACTAATCCCATAGTACTAGGTTTAAGTTCTATGGTCAAATTCCCTGTAAACAACAGCTAACCCACATACATACAAAAAGTGAAAAGCATTGAAAGTGAAAGTCGCTCAGTTGTGTCCAATACTTTCCCACCCCATGGACTATATAATATAGTCCATGGAATTCTCCAGCCCAGAATACTGGAGTGGGTAGCCTTTCCCGTCTCCAGGGGATCTTCCCAACCCAGGGATTAAACCCAGGTTTCCTGTATTGCAGGCGGACTCTGTACCAGCTGAACCACCCGGAAAGCCCAAGGACACTGGCGTGGGTAGCCTATCTCTTCTTCAGGGGATCTTCCTGACCCAGGAATCGAACCAGGGTCTCCAGCATTGCAGGTGGATTCTTTACCAGCTGAGCTACCAAGGAAGCCTCCACATACATACAAACCATCTAGAAACACGTTCTGTGATCACTCTGATTGCATATGAAGTTACTCACTTCCCTAGGTGTTTCAAGTACAAAGACCTTTCTCTGTGTGCTTAACCCCATCTTGTGCAGTCGGTTCGTGTACTCACTTTGGAAGCTGTCGAAACTCTCCTGAGTAATCTTCATATTTATAGTTCACAAGATGCCAGTCAGAGTTATAGGTTTTGATGCACTATTGGGAGGAACAGAAAAAATAGCAAGCGTAAGCGAAAAAGGAAAAAGACATGTGATGACTTCTGGAGAACATTTGGGAAAGTTTATGAATGCACACCCACACCAACATCAAAATAGTTCTTTCCTCTCAACGCTCTCATGCCTGAAATTCCACCACAGAGAGAGGTTCCTTGACGCTTAAGACCCACTGAAACATTACACTTGGGAGAGGGGTCATTAAAGTCACTATCATTCGTGGTCCAGGAGCAGAGGTTACAAGGAGACAAACCTCACCTCCTCCATTTACATAACATGTTGCTTCTGACTTAAACCCAATAGCTTCCTAAGAAGTCATGTGGCCTCTATGAGAACATGAAAGTAAATGAAAAGTGCGACCCTAAAGACTCTTTCATGGTATTTACAACACATTACAACTTGCTCATTAGTCAGTATTACATACATTTGCCCTCAGCATCTCATTTTATTTATAAGGGATGGTGTGACGTAACCAGGAAGAAAGATTTAGATTCCAGTTCACGGTGACACCATGACCTCTTTACGTATGCATGCATGCTAAGTTGATTCAGTCGTGTCCGACTCTTTGGAACCCCATGGACTGTAGTCCGCCAGGCTCCTCTGTCCATGGGATTCTCCAGGCAAGAATACTGGAGTGGGTAACCACGTCTTCCTCCAGGGGATCTTCCTGACCCAGGGATCAAACCCACATCTCCTGCGGTTCCTGCGTTGCAGGTGGATTCTTTACCCCTGAGCCACTAGGGAAGCCCAAATAAGTATATACTTGTACATAATCAATGTATTTATGAACAGACACCTGAGTGCCCAGATTTTTAATATCTTAGGCAAAATGGATAAGAAAGATAACTACAGTTTACATATTTTAAACTATTTGTTGTTCAGTCACTAAGTTGTGGCCGACTCTTTGCGACTCCATGGACTACAGCATGCCAGGCTTCCCCATCCTTTACTATCCCCCAGAGTTTGCTCAAACTCATGTCCATTGAGTGGGTTATGCCATCCAACCATTTCATCCTCTGTTGTCCCCTTCTCCTCCTGCCTTCAATCTTTCCCAGCATCAGGGTCTTTTCCAATGAGCCAGTTCTTCACATCAGGTGGTCAAAGTATCGGAGTTTCCACCTTCAGCATCAGTCCTTCCAGTGAATATTCAGGAATGATTTCCTTTAGGATTGACTGGTTGGATCTCCTTGCAGTCCAAGGGACTCTCAAGATTTTCTCCAGCACCACAATTCTAAGGCATTAATTCTTCCCTGCACAGCTTTCTTTATGGTCCAACTCCACATCCATACATGACTGTTGGAAAAACCATAGCCTTGACTATGTGGACCTTTGTTGGTAAAGTGATGTCTCTGCATTTTAATATGCTGTATAGGTTTGTCATAGCTTCCTTCCAAGGAGCAAGCATTAAAAAAAAAAAAATTAGAAACTGCAAAAAATATAGTTAACCAGGTTAAGTAGCCAGAGAGTCACTTGTTTCATAAGCCATTGTTGACTGCCCACATGGCAGGCACAAGCTGAATTCCAAGGCAGGAACAGAGAACAAGGTAAGCAACCCCCACGAGACTGGGGGTGCAAAGTCCAGAAGACAAAGGGTTCGATCATAAATCAGTACCTGGAGAACTATCTCTAAAGAGGCACGAATCTGACCAGCTGGTTTCATGACTGACCTTTCAAAGTCATGAAATTCAAATAATATTTTGAAGTTACACTGAAAGGTTTTTTTTTTGTTTTTTTTTTTTGTTTTTTTTTTTTTTAAGCCATTAGGTCATCCTCCCATGGACAAGAGGACGGGGAGGAAGTGCTGGGGCACTCCACCCTGGTGAAAGGGGCCCAAGAGGGTGGGGCTGTGCTGGCCCCTACACACAGGGTGAAGTCGCTATTGCTCAGACTGTAGCAATGAAAGAACTCGATGGAGAGGTGTCCTTCAAAAATCCTATTTTTTAAGAAACTGGGAGAGTTGAATTAGTAATTAAGTTTTATGATATGCCTTAAAACAAGGATCAGCAAACGTTTTCTGCAGAAGGCGAGATAGTGAATGTTTTCGGCTCTGAGGGACACACTGTCGCAACCATTGAGTCTGAGCAGTGATGTGAGGCAGTCACAGGCATGTGTGAGCGAGGGGCGTGGCTGTGCCACAATGTGACTTTCTTTATCAAAACAGGCTGCAGGATAGTTTGTCTGTGTCCTGTTTTAAAACAAACATTTGAGATGATGTAAACATATCGGACTGCATTTGTCTTGCATCAGTGTTATGAGCAGAGCGGCAAAGGAGATGAGGCAAGAAGTTACCTTTTCAGAACGATAAAAGAACATACTTCAGACAATTTAACCACATGTTCAGTTTTTTCCCAGTGGAGGGCTTCCCTGGTGGCTCAGTTGTGAAGAATCCACCTGCCAATGCAGGAGACACGGGTTCGATCCCTGATCCAGGAAGATCCCACGTGCCTTGGAGCAACCAAGCCCGCGTGCCACAACTTCTGAGACTGTGCCCTAGAGCCCGTTCTCTGCAACAGGAGAAGGCACTGCAACAAAAAGTGGCCCCCGCTCACTGTAACCGGAGAGAAGCCCTTGAAGCAACAAAGACCCAGCTCAGTCCAAAATAAGTAAGCTATTTAAACATGGCCCACATCAAAAAAAAAAAAATTCTTTTAACAATCCATGAAATCTAAATGTTGTTATTGTAATCGGCCTTCACTTACAATAGCGTAGCTTCTTTGTAGCAGGCAAATTTAATGATGGCATGGTTAGCTTCTAAACATCAACTACAAGAATGGGGATAAAAATTCACTGTTTTTTTTTTTTTAACTGAAGGAGCACTTCAAGAAACAAGGTTAAAACACCTAATTCTTTCATCCCATCCAAAGGCACCTGGAGGAAGAAACAAACTCCAGAAAGAAAAAGAAGGCAATCTCGATGCAGTAATAATTTCTCTTTCCTCCTTAACAAAAGAGTCATTACCTGTATGATCAAACAAAAGTAATAATAATCATATATTGATAAAGGATAGTTATCATGCTCATTATTACCTGCCACTTCGTGAATACTGAACTAGTATCGATAAAAAGTTACATGTACAAACATATATATGAAGTCAACAAATACATAAATGCTTGTGCTGAGTCTCCCTTGAAAAGAATACCAATGTCTGTCAGGTGTCCATTTACAAGTTACTCTTTATTTTTAAGCCTATGAAATAAGTTCTGTCAAATTTGTGTTTTCTCATCAGATGGACCCCTGTTGACATTTCTGTCCACGTTTCAGACTTGGAAAACTGCACTTTATTCTGTTGACTATTTTAATGGCCATGATAAAAATGTAATTGTCTTTCTCTGACACTGTCTTGAAAATACCACTGAAATTTTTAAAGGGGGAGGAGGCACTAGAGAAAAATCACTGAATTAACACATGAGCTAGTGTAGAAGCAGCACATTACCTCTGTCACGAATAGGCTCTGGGCGTCCTGCTGTGCGTTGGGGGGCACGGTGGAGCGCTGGTACCGGTCCTGTCGTCTCAGGAGGGCCGTCTGTGAAGAAGAGCACCAGGACGAGACTTGATGAGTGGAGATGGAAAGGCGCCGGCCTCTCGGGGCAGTGGGCACTTCCCCTTCCACCTCAGGTCAGGAACTGCAGACCCCAGACCCCAGCTGGCTCCTTAAAGTGCAAAAGGTCAGGGCAGTGGCTCCCAAGTTCCTCTGAACCTCGGGGCCCAAGGACCCGCAGCAGGCAGGGAAGAGGCCACTTTCAGAGACCCTCACACTCCCCCACCCCACGTGCTTGGTCTAGTTGCCTTTTACTTGCCTTAACTGCCTTTTTAAAAGCGTGGTAAGTCAGACATTTCATTTACCATTTGAACCATTTTAAGTGTCCAGGTTCAGGGCCATTAAACACATTCGCATAGTTGTCCATCCGCCTCTTACCTGCCTTTTACACCCATTCTTATTTACTGCCACATCCCCAGCGGGACATGTGGCAGGTCCTTAACCCATGTTTGTTGACTGAATCTGTGACTTGTGAACACTACCTTCCCTCCTATAACCTGGCACTGCTCTTGTGTCATGAGGCTTAAATGCATAAAGAATAAAAAGTCTCATGACTTTAGGCAGCAAATCTGCCTAATTAATCTACCCTAATTAATGCTGTTTGGAAGGGACTGTAATGTCAGTATGAGATAACCAGGCCTTGGGTTTCAGAAAGAAATGTTTTAGATTTTTTTTTTCCTCCCATGGACTGTAATTCTTGGGTTACTATTAACAGATCATAGCTATAAAAACAGCTCACGTGAAACCGTCGTGTTGACAGAATCCATCTTTGGGCTAATTACTAAGCTGGGATTGTCCAGCCTCTGTCCAGCTGTTTCTCTTCTTTCTAAGGCTGGAGGAAACTTTGGGTAAAATCTGTGGTCCCTCCTCCTCCAGCACAGAGGAAGAACTCCAGGGCATACATTGTTTAAAAATTTATTTTTAATTGAAGGATAACTCTTTACAATATTATGTTGGTTTCTGCTATACACCAACATAAGCCAGCCACAGGTATACACATGTTCCCTCCCTCTTGAAACTCCCTCCCACCTCCCACCCCATCCCACCCCTGCAGGCTAGTTCCCAGAGTCATAGAGCAAATTCCCACTGCTATCTATTTTACATATGGTACTGTGTATGTTTCCATGCTACTCTCTCAATTTGTCCAACCCTCTCCTTCCCACCATGTCCACAAATCTGTTCTCTATGTCTGTATCTCCATTACTATCCTGCAAATAGGTTCATCAGTACCATTTTTCTAAATTCCATATATATGCTGTAAAATATGATCTTTTTCTCTTTCTAACTTACTTCACTCTATATAATAGGCTCTAGGTTCATCTACCTCATTAAAACTGACTCAAATGTGTTCCTTTTTATGGCTGAGTAATATTCCATTGTATATCTGTACCGCAGCTTCTTTATCCATTCATTAGTTGATGGACATCTAGGTTTCTTCCATGTCATAGCTACTGTAAATAGTGCTGCGATGAACATTGGGGTACAAATGTCTTTTTCAACCACGGTTTTCTCAGGGTATAAAGGGCATACATTTTTTAAATAATCTTATTTCTTGCCTATGTTTCCTCCCTGTGGTGTCCACTTCACCTGTATTCACTCTTTACCTGCACTGTGTCCATCTTTGAAAATAATCAAATCCAACTTTTAGAATAAGCCTCTTTTAGCAATGGCACCCCACTCCAGTACTCTTGCCTGGAAAATCCCATGGACGGAGGAGCCTGGTGGGCTGCAGTCCACAGGGTCACTAAGAGTCCGACACAACTGAGCGACTTCACTTTTCACTTTCATGCATTGGAGAAGGAAATGGCAACCCACTCCAGTGTTCTTGCCTGGAGAATCCCAGGGACGGAGGAGCCTGGTGGGCTGCCGTCTATGGGGTCGCACAGAGTCGGACACGACTGAAGTGACTTAGCAGCAGCAGCAGGCTAAAGCAAGAGAAGCGAGGAACTCTGTTCTCTACCTAAGTCCTTACAGGTGAACTGTTGATTCATTCAGCCTCCTCCAGGAGGGCTTTCAACACCCTGGCCCTTGGTTTCATCGTGAAAGTCACAGTGACCCTTATTATACATCTGGTTCCATGAAAGGCCACAGAGATGAGTGACAGTAAGCACTGGAGGCATAATCTATTCCAAAAGCTTCAAAGTCACACAATACAAGAGATTGTCAAAAGTGCTAAGACTCAGGTATAATAAAGAAATTACATACACTTCAAAGGAGGACATATTCTATATCCTCACCTACTGTGTCCTTATCTCGATTTATTTGGTTCTCTCAAGATTTTTTAAAAATTAATTATCAGACTTTTAAAATGTTCATGAAATAACTCAGGTCAAGAAATAGGACTTTTAGGGTTATTTCTGGCCCAATTCTCATCACAACATCAGGAAGAAAGAAAATTTACTATAGAATTTTCCTGGTGGAATTAACAACTAAAGAAACTTTAATTATGAGACACTTATCCAAATACTTCTTTAAAGTGAGAAATAGTAAATGAACCTTTTTTAAAAAATTATTATTGTGGATCAAAGTGACATTATGCTCTCATTTTAAAAAGAAAGAAACTTTAATCATTAGAGACAGACTTGACCTTTAATAGATAAGAGAGCATTGGGCATAATTAAACCAATCAACCATGTGTTTCTAACCACCCACCATACCAGAAAGGTGTAGGAAAGAAGAACACAAAATCACAGGCTGGAATGAGAGGAAAGGGTAGCAGAGTCTAAATCCAATAGGGAGGAGAAGAGAACGCCAAGAAGATGACTCTCAGTCACTCTTTTCGACCCCATGGACTATATAGTCCACGGAATTCTCCAGGCCAGAATACTGGAGTGGGTAGCTGATCCCTTCTCCAGGGGATCTTCCAACCTAGGGATCGAACCCAGGTCTCCAGCAGTGCAGGCAGATTCTTTACCAGCTGAGCTACTAGGGAAGCCTACTAGTTCTCAGTGCACAGTATCAAATGGTATTCTGGTTTGTTCTCTCACAGAGTTAGCTGCTACAAGCTAACTGAGCCCAAACAACTCTGGTCATACCAGCCCAAACCCAGTCTCCAGGCTTTGAAAGTCGAGATCTGAACCCAGACCTTGGTGACCTTATAAACCACACCTTGGGGGTGGTCAATAGCTCGTCAATTGAGCTCTGATAGCTCGTCAATCTCTGACTCCATTATCCAAAACCCTTCTGCAGACACATGTCCTTTTTTCCCCTTCCACCCAGACTCTGGGTTCCTTTGAGGGCAGAAGACGTATCTTTCTATCTGCTAAGTACTCAATAAATGTTTCAAGAAATGAATGGATAAAACAGTCAATGGAGATAGAAATAGGAGCCTACCAATGATCATCCATTACTTGCAGCTTTCCTCCCTATTATTTCAAAAAGTCCTCTGGCCATTATGGGAACTGACAAGGGAAGACTGTCGCATAAGTAAGCGAATGCTCTATTTTAATTTCTCCATATATTTTATGTATTAAAAGTCACATTCAAGTAATAGTCTATTGCATGTCAAATCGATTCACATTAAATTTCTGTAGTTTCATTTATCTGGCTTTAGCAGATTCCAAATCAATATCCGATTTCTATTCATGAAGACTAAAATTCATCTCAGAAATGAGCTTAGATCTCTTTTTCATTGCTGTGGTATTCTTTCCCACTCATTAAAATCATATTCCTGCTAAAAAACAGGTCTGCAGCCACTTTATATAAATCAACACCAAGGTGGACATTTAAAGAGCGTTAGTCCCATTCCTTTGGAAATAAACCATTTCCACTCTACTAAAAAGTCAGTGTACAAGGGGTGCCTGTGTGCTAAGTTGCTTAGGTCATGTCCGACTCTTTTGTGACCCCATGGACTGTAGCCCGCCGGGCTCCTCTGTCCATGGGATTCTCCAGGCAAGAATACCAGAGTGGGTTGCCATTTCCTCCTTCAGGGGATCTTCCCCACCCAAGGATCGAACTCATGTCTCTTATGTCTCTTGCATTGGCAGGCGTGGTTCTTTATCACTAGCACCACCTGGAAAGCCACAGGTGGCCCCTTTTTCTACTGAAAAAGCTACAAGTCTTTTTTGTGCAAGGGGTAGGGAGAAAAAAAATTACACACTATGAAGTGTGATAAGATCTGAAAATTGAACCTAAACATAGCATTTCAGACAACCTTTGGGATGTAAATCTAAGAGCACAAAATACAATTTAAAAATAAAAGTCTTCTTCCAGCTACTATAATAGATTAAATCATTTCCAGTCAATACTGTTACTTAGGTTAAATCTGGGCAGTGCTTGACGCACAGAAATCCTTAATCACCTTGGCCAAGCATGGGCATGAGTCTTATGAGACCTTTCACAAAATGTTAAGATTAATTAAAAAGGAAACTTAACTAGGACTGCAAAAGGAGGAGGAAAAGGTGAAGTTCTCTTCCAAAGGACTTACATAGTGATGCATGAACACCTGAGAGCCTTTACTGGCTTTATTTACATTTTTTTAAAGCAGTATTTTCTTAAGTCTTTATTGAAACCTTTACAATACTGCTTTTTATGTTTCAGTTTTGTGGCCATAAGACATGTAGGTTCCTTAACTCCTTGACCAGGGATCAAACTCGCACTGCCTGTATTGGAGGGTTAAGTCTTAATCTCTGGACCAACAGGGAAGTCCTTGAACTTTTTTTAAATGGAGTGAAATGATAAAATGCAGAGGTACCCCCAGACCCCAGTAGGAAGGTTACATTTTACGACTACAGCCACATCTAGTTTGGAAGGCCAAATTTCAAATAGAGACATTTTTATTTTATAAACTTCTTTTTTCTCTTGGCTGAAATGATTCCCTCCAAAAACGGGTCACTTGAATAGCTATGAGCCACATATGGAAAGTGGGATGCTTAGCCCAAGGAAGTAGGGCCCCTGAAGGGTACCATGTTTCCACCCCTGGGCCCCAGCCCAGGCTTCCTGGCATCTTCTGCTCCTCTTCTTACCACTAACTGCTCTTCCCTGATGGCCTGCCATGGCCCTGTTTCTTTAGCTTCAACTTGGAATCCCTCTTACCGATGAATTTCCTGCCCCCAACCTGGCTAGGGCTCCGTCTTTCCTCCACCAGTGCGGTCTAACATGCTACCCTGACCCCACTGAAGCCGGGATACCAAGGCACTCATGTTTCAAACCGCAAGCAATGTGAGGCGCATAATTTAATTAAACTTCCTATGGAAGAATTTGAGAAGTGATCTTGGAAAGAGGTTGGACTTGAGGGCCAGGAAACCTGAGTTCTCATTTGGGCTCTGCCTCTAATTAGCTGTATGGTCTTGGAGGAAAGTTTTAACCTTCCACATCCAAGGTTTTCTAGGATCTCCAGGTTTCCTTTGTGGTTTAAAAACTCCACAGTTCCATGGAATTCTAAGTCTCTCTCTCCACAAATGATTTATTATCTGAGCATGACGAATTGCTCTTTGAGAAACTAAAATCTTAAAAAATGTCCACAAACAAGATGAATATCTTTTGATTTTCAGTCATATTATCCCACTTATTTTCTTAAAGGAATAGTTTTAATGTGTTTTTATGAAAGGAATTGTATTACAAGGAGGGGAGATTCACTGTGTTGACTTAAATACAGGCTATTAGTATTAACAAAGATGTTCTTTTGTATCATCATTTCTTTATTTTTCTAATCCTCTCAATTCATAGCACGTCAGATTTTTTATTAATCATTTTACAATGGGCATTAAACAACCCTCTTCATTCCTGGTGGGAAGTAGGCATATCTCTTGGGTGTTTAAAATATCATTATTTTATAGGACTTCAATTAAGACACTGAAACAAAAGACCCACCCTCCCCCTGGGACACAGGAACAACGAGCTGGAGACAAGATCCCAGAGAAGTGGGTGGGCTGGAACCCGAGCCAGCTGCGCAGATCCACAAAGACTCTCCCCATCTCTTGGTTCAAAGGAGCACAGGGCTGGGAGTGTCTGCCCTGAGAGAGAAAAACAAACACCACTGGCAGCCCAGGAGGGAGTGTGGGGCTCAGAGCTGGCTCCTTGGGTGTCCTGAGCAGAACAGCCTGAAAGGAAGGCGGGGCCCTAGTGCACCAGACGAGACAGAGTTAGAAGAGGTGCAGAGGGTCCTCCCTGGCAACCAGTCAGAAGGTATGGCTGCAGAGCAGAGAGACAGAAGGGAATACCTAGGCTCCTGCTGTCTTTAAGATGGATCTTGGGGCCTGGGGACGGCCTAAAGTCAGAGCAGAGGGCCCCAGGCCCACTCTGACCACCTGCTGGACAGTCCAGCCCACCAGGCCTCAAGATCCGTCAGCTCCAACCCACCCCCAGGCTAAGAAGTGGACTCTCTCAGCAGGCAACCTCTCCTGTCTGTAATCCCAAATGAAGCAACTGTGTGTCTGTGTGTGTGAGATAAATCACTAAGTCATGTCCAGTTGACTCTTTGCGACCCCGTGGACTGTAGCCCACCAGGCCCCTCACTCCAGGCAAGAATACTGGAGTGGGTTGCCATTTCCTCCTCCAGGGGATCTTTCCGACCAGGGACTGAACTTGTGTCTTTTACATCTCCTGTATAGGCAGGCATGTTCTTTACCACTAGCCACCTGGGAAGCACCTGTACTTGTTGTTATTAAGTTTGTTTTCATTTTCTTAGCAGAGCTAGCCCTTCATATGCATTTGCCAGAGAACGAGTACTCTGGTCTACCAGGAGCAAGGCACCTTTGGAGTGGAGGTGGGAGAGGCCAGGGCTCTGTGAAGGGAGGCAAGTGGGTGTGTGAGAAACGAAAGCCCAGGAGGGCTGAGTTCCCAGGCGGGCTTAGCTGGGGTCCAGCCTCTCTCCCTCACTAGAGTTAAGCCCTGGGTTGAATTTCTATTGTGGTCAGCTGGGCCAAATGGATTTTCAACTATCGCCTGCTAGAGAAACAGAGCCCAACACCTACTTCCTTTCATCTCTGGGTTCCTGCGAATCTGCTGGAAATGCCCCCTTGAATGCGTCTGTTAGTGCACTAAAACGTTGCAAATCCAGCACGCCGTTAGACCTCCCTTTGGATGAGGCTGGGAACTTTGCTGTCACTTACTGGGCACAGCAGTAATGGAACCTTTCCAGATATCTGGGCAGAGGCATTTGTTTCAGAGCAGATGACTGGCTTTCAAGAGGATTCAGTCCCAAGCTAGGCTGGAAACTGAAATTCACCCAGGGCGTTCCCCACATCTCACTGCGGAGATCATGGCTTGGCCACCGACCCATAGTGTTCCATGAAGATCAGACAAGTCCATTTCCAGGGAGGCAGTTTCCTGAGGATTTTCAGTGTTTAATTCACTAATAATCAAGGAAACAAACAAAGCATTGGGACCAGACAAGAGTCCGGAGAAAGATTTCCATTTAGGTTTCTAAAGGGATTTAAACAAACAAACAAAAAAGACAAACTCCCAGGACTTCCCTGGCAGTCCAGGGTTAGACTCCACCTTCCAGGCCAAGGGATGCGGGTTCAGTCCCTGGTCGGGGAACTAAGATCCCACATGCCTCACAGCCAAAAAACCAACACAAAACACAGAAGCAATATTATAACAGATCCAATAAAGGCTTTTAAAATGGCCCACATCAAAAACAAACAAAAAAACAACAACAAAACGCCCAAGAAATGAATTAAAACATCACAAGGACAAGCCTGATATGGACAGAGAAGCGGACATCTCTCTGCCTCTGAAGCTCCTCCTTACCAGCCCCTGCATGGTCCCCTAGCTTCTATCTTATAACGGTCTCTCTTCCCTCACAGTGTCACCTTGTGGCTTCAAGGACTTTCCTTGCTATCCATTGCCATGACAACATACAACTTAGGGGGCTCTTGTGTAACAACAGACTGGTTCCAAATAGGAAAAGGAGTATGTCAAGGCTGTATATCGTCACCCTGCTTATTTAACTTATATGCAGAGTACATCATGAGAAACTCTGGGCTGGAAAAAGCATAAGCTGGAATCAAGATTGCTGGGAGAAATATCAATAACCTCAGATATGCAGATGACACCACCCTTATGGCAGAAAGTGAAGAGGAATTAAAAAGCCTCTTGATGAAAGTAAAAGAGGAGAGTGAAAAAGTTGGCTTAAAGCTCAACATTCAGAAAACGAAGATCATGGCATCCAGTCCCATCACTTCATGGGAAATAGATGGGGAAACAGTAGAAACAGTGTCAGACTTTATTTTTTTGGGCTCCAAAATCACTGCAGATGGTGACTGCAGCCATGAAATTAACAGACGTTTACTCCTTGGAAGAAAAGTTATGACCAACCTAGATAGTATATTCAAAAGCAGAGACATTACTTTGCCCACTAAGATTTGTCTAGTCAAGGCTATGGTTTTTCCCGTGGTCATGTATGGATGTGAGAGTTGGACTGTGAAGAAGGCTGAGCACCGAAGAATGGATGCTTTTGAACTGTGGTGTTGGAGAAGACTCTTGAGAGTCCGTTGGACTGCAAGGAGATCCAACCAGTCCATTCTAAAGGAGATCAACCCTGGGATTTCTCTGGAAGGAATGATGCTAAAGCTGAAACTCCAGTACTTTGGCCACCTCATGTGAAGAGTTGACTCATTGGAAGAGACTCTGATGCTGGGAGGGACTGAGGGCAGGAGAAGAAGGGGACGACAGAGGATGAGATGGCTGAATGGCATCACTGACTCAATGGACGCGAGTCTGGGTGAACTCCAGGAGTTGGTGATGGACAGGGAGGCCTGGCATGCTGCGATTCATGGGGTCGCAAAGAGTCGGACATGACTGAACGACTGAACTGGACTGAACTGAACTGAACTGAACTGTACTCTGTGACCCTCAGCGTGCACCCTCCCTGACGGGTAGGCCTGCCTTCCCTCCGCCACCCCTCTGCACAGATGTCAGTCATCTTTCTAAAACTCTCATCCATAGCATCAATGTCTCAGCTTAAATTCTTTCAGTGACCCCCTCACTGCCATCAGAATAAACTCCAGACTGCTCGGTGTGACCTAAGACCTTTGGTGACCAGTGGTACTGACTTTCCTGGACTCTCCTCCTGCCCTTCTTCCAACCTCCAGCAGAGAAGGTACTTCTCACTCCCTAAGGCACTGGCCCCCTCTGCCTGGCTGGTGGAGCGGCTCACTCCCACCTCCTGCAGCACATAGCAAGCGATTCTGCTGAAATGATTCAAAAAACCTTGCTGTATTGCCTACCAGACTCAAGAGCCGCAGACTGTGCTGGTCATCTTCGCTTCTCCAACACCTTTAATAACATAAATGTCTGGGTGAATGGGTCATCGGGACTTTTAAACAAAGGCTGTCTTGTTTAGTTGAAGATCACTTGAGGTGGACTCCCCTGGCGGTACAGTGGATAAGAATCTGCACAGGTTCAATCACTGGTCTGGGAAGAGCCCACGTGCCCGGAGCAACGAAGCCCATGTGCCGCAGCTGCTGAGCCTGTGCTCCTAGAGCTGTGAGTCCTGAAGCCCGTGCTCTGCAACGGGAGTAGCCCCCGCTCGCCACGGTTAGAGAAAGACCGTGCACGGCAACGATGACCCCGTGCAGCCAAAAGTAAAGATTTTTTTTTAAAAAAAAAGAAAGATCACTTGAGGCTCCAAATGAGACACTGTCTCAGCAACTGGTGAGACATCAAGGAGCTCTGTCACTGCATAATGTCCTGTTTCCTAAAGTGTCATATATGTACACTTATAAATGTCAGCAGACCTTTGAAGAGTCATAAAAAATTCCATTCCGCTACCTTGCAACCCACCCCCCCTAGATTATACATGACGTAACAGCTTATTCAAGGGCAGTAAATTCTAAGTTAAATGTCCAGAATACTTAGTGACTGGACTCATCAATTAAGTTCAGTTTTTAGAGAGATGGGGGGTTGGTATTAAACAAAGAGGCTGGTTTTTAATCCCTTCTTAAGTATCACTGCACAGGTGAGGATGAAGAGACAGAGGATGCCCAGAAGACCAGGAGCAGCCAGGTAGCCATTCAGGGAACGAGTGGCAGGGCCAGCTTCCCCATGAATAAGGGGCTCAGCCTGCTTTCCACATCGTATGACTTTGCAACTAAAAACTGCCACCCTCAAAAACAAAACGATGGTACTAGTGGAGAGGAAGCATGCTTTGATAAGCACCCGGGTCACTCAACCCCCTCTGTGCTGCCTGGAGGACACTGGTCAGGGTGTACAGAGAGCTTCCGTGAACGGTGCTACCTCTAGGGATTCTCATACATGTAATGGGAACCCAGATTTTAGGGCAAATGTACCCTCTGAATTACAAGTTAAGAAAAGTGAATTTTAGGACGGTTTCTCGCTTACCAAAATACTCAAATTACTAACAGACAGACTGAGGCTAAAATCTAGAACTAGATGACTGTATCTCAGGTCTTACCCCTACGTTGGTGCCTAGTGAAGGGAAATGTGAAAGTGGAAGTCGCTCAGTTGTGTCCGCCTGGAATTCTCCAGGCCAGAATACTGCAGGGAGTAGCCGTTCCCTTCTCCAGGGGATCTTCCCAACCTAGGCATCAATGCCAGGTCTTCCACATTGCAGGGAGATTCTTTACCAGCTGAGCCACAAGGGCAGCCCACCCTGGTGCCTAGAGCACCTAGCATTCCATTCAGCAACAAAGCCTTGAGGAAGGAGTGGACAAGAGTAAGTTCTTTTATTTTCTAGTTGTCTGTGTCTTCTTTAGAACGCAATTTTAGTTGTTTAAAAGACCCTACCTTTGTGCGAACACCTAGTATAGTGAATAGTGAATGTGTTGTTGTTTAGTCGCTCAGTCAAGTCCGAGTCTTTGAGATCAAAGGGATCAAGTCCACGTTTCCTGCATTGGCAGGTGGACTCTATCTCTCTGAGCCACCAGGGAACCCCAAACAAGTGAATACGCATCCAGTTAAAACATGCCCACTATTTATACAATTCCAATATCCCAATGAGGTTCCTTCAGGACTTGCCTTAGGAAGGCACACTCCTCCGTGCACTCAGTGAGTGACTCCGTAAGGTCTCACTCATGCGTGAAGGGGAGCCTCACACAGACCCCTCTGTGAGCACCGTCATCACAGCGGTCCTGTTGGGGCAGCACTTCCACGCCTGGCGTGCCAGGCAGAATCCATCTTAAACACAGTGGAACGGAGGTTACGTTTTCCGGATAAAATGCTGAGCAGACAGGGAAGTCCTGACTGGAGGTCCCCTGCCATCAGGGGACTTCGTGGAGCTCCCTGAACTCGTTCTCAGGGGCCTCAGGCCCATACTCCAGGCGCTGCTGATACGAGGCCACTCAGGCCCAGGCAGGACACTCAGCAGGACCTGGGCTCGGCCAGGCAGAGGGGTGGACACAGCAGGACCCGTTCAGGGTGCAGGAACCACAGAGTGTGTGCCTCTTGTTGTTTAGTCAATAAGTTGTGTCTGACTCTTTGCGACCCCATGGACTGTAGCCCACCAGGCTCCTCTGTCTATGGGACTCTCCAGGCATGAATACTGGAGTGGGTTGCCATGCCCTCCTCCAGGGGATCTTCCTGACCCAGGGATCAAACTCATGTCTCCTTCATTGGTACGTGGATTCTTTACCACTGAGCCACAGGGAAGCCCCATGCGTGTGTCCAGTAATATGTCAAATGGCATCTGATAATTCTGAGGCCCAAAGCTCGGTTTTCATTTTCTTCAAGGACTTGGGGGTTTTGTTGTTGCGTGTGGACATGTTTCCCCCCGCTTCTGTCTCCCTCATCCACCACCTTGAGCTAGGCTTTTACAACCTTCAAGGCAGCTAGTGTTGAGATTCCAAATCCATCCATTTATTCAAGACACATTAAGTGCCTACCATGGATAAAAACACTGTCATAGGAACATCGCAAATGCAAAGGTGAATCAAAAAAAAAACCCTATGATTTACAATAAAAACCCAGTGACTGTAGTTTGCCACTCTCATGGAGATTTTATTTTCTATTTGGGGAGAGAATAAAAAAGTCTTATACTTACAAATAACTGTAATAAAGAATGATTTTCAGTGAATAGTAGAGATACAGTATAAATAACCCTCCACCTGCTTGCACTGTCCAAAGATTTCATCTTGCTTCAAATCTTCCCCTATCAATGCCTGTTAGTTGTGTTTAATAACCTAAGACATGTACGTTAATCACACAGACAGAAGTGTCCTTCTCCTCTCCACTGGTTACTCGTATGGTCTGTGCTTACCCAGTCCCACTCACTATGGAAGTGTCATCATTCTCTCAGACCTATTTAAAATGTGAGCTAAAAAAACCCCATTATTTTTAAAAAGCAAAGAAGACTTGAGAAAGAAAGAGAGAGAATGAGGAGAGAAGGAAGGGAAAGCCGCTCAGTTGTGTCTGACTCTTTGCGACCCCGTGGACTCTACAGCCCATGGGATTCTCCAGGCCAGAACACTGGAGTGGGCAGTCTTTCCCTTCTCCAGGGGATCTTCCTAACCCAGGGGTCGAACCCAGGTCTCCTGCATTGCAGGCGGATTCTTTACCAGCTGAGCCACCAGGCAAGAGGGAAGGAGGAAGGAAAGAAACTGTGACCTGATATGGGGAAGACAATGCTTCGGTGATGGACTTCCAGATCCATCCAATACCTTTCATTCCACCTGAGAAAATCAGATGTTAGACTCACTTATGCAGGGAATATTGTGAGTGTGTGTGTGTGTTTTATTTCATCTAGTTATTTAGGTAGGTAATCTCAACTCCCTGCTCGATAACAAGTTTTCCTAAGCACAGCATAGTGTTTCTAACAAAAGTCATGCCATACATTGCCTGCGTGGTGGGGGGAAAAAAAAAAAAGCTACTGCCTCACCAAGCTGTCTTGAGGAAAACTGAAGAAGACGTCTGAAGTGCTAGGTAAACACAGAGATCAACCTGACAGATGTTTTCTCTAAGGGTTTCTGCAGGAGGTGCCACAGCTCCCGGGGCCGCCCAGCTGCTGGGCCAGCGTCACCCTACCTTCTGTGTGAATGCCGCAGAGCACACATCACCACGCCCCCAAGAGCTGCCCGTGGGAGCGCAGCACCGGCCCTGCTCTGCTGAGGGATGGGCCTTCTCTGCCGGGACAGAGCACGGGACCCAGAGGGGCGCCGGGGGCAGCGAGGAGGGCTGGAACGCCCACCTGGACCACGCAGGGTACAGCCAGAAGGCCCAGAAGCGGGTAGAGGGCCTGGCAGCGGGTGAGGGCTCCACCAAGGAGCAAGGGTTGGAGGGAGGCCTGCCGGGAGGTGGGAGAGAGCTGGGTAAAGAGCGCATGGGGCAGAGGGAACAACCTGAGAAGAGGCCCTGGGGCAGGAGGCTCCCAGAGGAGCCCCAGGGAGGGTAGCGGGGCTGCAGCAGAGAGCGGGCCAGAGGCAGTGATTGATAAGGACACAGTAAGCCACAGTAAGACTTCGCTGAGGGCCTCTGATCACAGGCGTGACGTGACTGGACCTGCCGATCACTTACTTTTTAAAAGATCATCCTGGCTATGCTGTTGGGCAAGGACAGGACCTGGAAGACCTGATCGGATTAACCAAGGTAAGAAAGGATGAGGGCTGCGGCCACGGTGACAGCAGTGGGGGGCTGACCTGCTGCCACGCCCTCTGCATCCCCTGCCCTTCCGAACCCTCCCCCGGGCTGTTCTTCACCAGGCCAGCCTGACATTCCCTCCCGCAGCCCAACGCGCCTCTCAATTTCTCTAACACCCAATCCTCTGGTCCCGTTCAGAGACAGAACTCTCTCTCCTTCCTGAACTCTTCCTGTAAAAGACCCTTCATTCCATCCCCACAGATTCCTCTAAAGAGCCGTTGCTTCCAAATACATCCTCCCATAACTCTTCGGCTTCTTCCTCACTCCTGGGCTTCCCTTCCTAGCTTGTCCTCTCATTTCCCCAGTCCTGATCAAAACCTCCTGTTACTGCTCTGAGTCACGAGGATTCCCTCTCTCCGCTACCATTCAATGCTGACCTCTGTGCTCTGCTCAGTCAATTCTTCAGCCCCGGCAGGAAAAGACCATCCTAGGCAACAATGCCTAGGAGGCTTATTCATTGGAACGACATGCCTATTCATTGGAAGAACTGATGCTGAAGCCAAAGCTCTAATAAATACTTCAGCCACCTGATGCAAAGAGCTGGCTCATTAGAAAAGACTCTGATGCTGGCAAAGACTGAAGGCAGGAGGAGAAGGGGACGACAGAGGATGAGATGGTTGGATGGCATCACCGATTCAATGGACAAGAGTTTGAGCAAGCTCTGGGAGATGCTGAAGGACAGGGAAGCCTGGTGTGCGGCAGTCCATGGGGCCTCAGAGTCAGACACAAGTGCGTGAGTGAACAACAACCACAAAGACAACAATGCCCTGGTTATCAGCACCGAGGACCACTCTCCCACCTCAGCGGCAGGACTGCGGGGCCACCGGCTCTTTCTGCCTGCCTTCTTCAAAGCCCTCTCGCTGCCTTCCAGGGCCCCTCACTTTCCTGGTCCTCCTCCCAGTTTCTGTCTGATTCTCACTCACCTCCCTTCCTCCTAGGTGAAGGTGCTCCCTGAGATCCAGTCCCTTGAGGGCACCCTCAAGCGCTCGGCCCCTCTGACTGCTGTCTCATGTTTCTGTGGGTGAGCCCAGATCAGTAACCCTGGCTTGGCTCTTCAGCTGGACGTCTGCATTTCCAGCCACTAAGGGTGTCCCAGGTGGCGCTAGTGGTGAAGAACCTGCCTGCCAATGCAGGAGACATCAGAGATGTAGGTTCGATCCCTGGGTTAGGAAGAGCCCCTGGAGAAGGGCATGGCAACCCACTCCAGTATCCTTGCCTGGAGAACCCCATGGACAGAGGAGCCTGGCGGACTGCAACCTAAAAGGCTGCAAAGCGTCAGACATGACAGAAGCGACTTAGCAGGCACACAAAAGGACTCAGCACCTGGACGTCCCACTCTCTTAAACTTCCAAAAATAAATTTCCACGGGATTCGATTTGTCATGATACTAGTCACATTCTCCTTCTCATTATTAAGATTAGTTCAGTAGCTCCTTTCCTAAGTTTTGAGCAATTCAAAAGCAAGAACCCTGTCTGAGCCCTTTGCACAATCAGTATAACTATAAACTATATGCTAAAGAAATACACTCTTCAACTCAGCTGATCAGTGCTGTCCAAAATAATAAGCTCTTCTTTTTAAGACATAGTTGATGATAAAAAAAAAAAAGATAAAAAAGACCTGTCACCATTTTCCATTAAAGGCATTATTTGACGTAGAATTAAAATTCTTATCTCCTGAAGGTCTGGGCAGTGTCAATTCAGAAACATTATTTATCCAGATTTTGCAAGTAGGTTCAATCCTTCACATGAACTAATATCCCAGAAACCACAATGCTCACGGAAATGGACATCATTGACCACTGAATGCAGACTGATAAAAATTTTGAGGAATTTTATCAAAAGAGCACTTTGCAATAAAAAGCCCAAAATAAAGTATTGAAATTATTTTTTGGCAGCATGTAATAAAAAGTGAGGACAAAACACCATGAATAAAAAAAAGTTCTTTTCAAAAGGACAGATGGGAAATGAGATGAGGGACGTCCAGGCCCTTTGTAAGTAGCGGGGCCTGGTTTCCTTTTTAGGTCAGTGGTTTGTAGATCTTTATCAGTCTCATGAAAGCCGAAGAGGAAAAGAAACAGAGGAAAAATAAAGATCCGGATGTTATTTAAAGGAAAATGAATTAACCACATTTTTTTGATACAATGCTGAGAACACTCTAGGATTCTCCTGTAACTAAACATTTCCAAAAGTGAACATTTCTAGAGCTTCCAATTATTAATAATTTTCCCATCTTCCCTTTTAAATTTTTTTGTTGAAGAGATCTGACATTGACGATATACCCTGCAACGTCAAGTGAATGAGCATCAGAGTCACGCTTTGCCCTGACTGCTCATACAGCTTCTAGAAGACAACAATTTCAGATCTGTATGGCACAGAAATCTCATAACAACCTGCTCTTTTTTTTTTCCTACTGTGGCGTAATATTCGTAACATAAAATTTACATCTCAACCACTTTTAAGAGTACAATTCAGTAGCATTAAGAACACCCTCCATCTTGCACAGGGCTCTTTTCATCGTGTGGAATTGAAACGCTGTACCCATTAAACAATTACCTCCCGTTATCTCCTGGTAACCACCATTTCACTTTCTGTCTTGATAAATTGACTATCCCAGGTATCTCGTATAAGTGGAATCGTACAATATTTGTTCCTTTTTGACTCATTTCAATTAGCATAATGCCTCAAAGTTCATCCATATTGTAGCATGTGTTGGAATTTCCTTCCTTTTTAAGGGTGAATAATATTCCATTGTGCATATGCATGCAATTTGTTCATCCATTCTCCCATTGATAGACTCTTGGGTTTTTTTCTGCCTTTTGGCTACTATGAATAATCCTGCTAGGAATGTGGGATGTACAAGTAATTCTTTGAGTCTCTGCTGTCAATTCTTTTGGGTATATCCTCAGAAGTAGAATATGACCTACTCTTTTCATATCTTTCTTACAAACTTTATGCCTCATTAGTTTATGTCCAACACCAAAGTCTAATGTCTGGAGGTCAAAGAGGCACCAACAGAGTACCTGAGCCTTCCTCAAGGCCATAGTCTGGGTGGAGACACTTGAAGACAGAAAGCATGAGAAGCCATTACTGAAAAGCTCTAGACAATGTACGTAGGTGTTCAGATACACAGTGCAGACAGTAAGTATTAGAAGAACAAAGAGAAGATGGAAAAAATTACTGTGGACTTGACTTCCCTGGTGGCTCAGACGGTAAAGCGTCTGTCTACAATGTGGGAGACCCGGGTTCGAGCCCTGGGTTGGGAAGATCCCCTGGAGAAGGAAATGGCAATCCACTCCAGTACAATTGCCTAGAAAATCCCATGGACAGAGGAACCTGGTAGGCCCCAGTCTATGGGGTCGCAAAGAGTCGGACACGACTGAGCGACTTCAGTTCAGTTCAGTTGAACGGCTTCAGAAGACATGGAATCTGAAGTGGCCTCATAGGTGAAAACATTCTAGAAGGTTGGGAAAGAAGAGAAGATATTGCTGGGGAGGAGAACCAGGACGCCAGGGCAGACACAGAGCAGAATGGCCCCAAAGCACCAGAGTCTGATTCTGAAAACACAAGTGCAGTCAGCTCGAGAGGGCTGTCTGAGCTTCGGCATTCCTGCCCTAATCTTGGCAGATAAAATTTCATAAATATTCTGACAGCTGAGAACTGTCTTTTTGAAATTCACATTGACTTCCTGTCTCTCGGGATCTTTTGTTTTAAACACTGTTCTCCCACCTTAGACAAGTAGATCCAACAACAAAACTTCTCTCCACAAGGTTCATTCTCAGACATCTTTAGGGGCTAACCAATACCAACAGAGGTCTACATGTGACCTGTATAAATGCATCATCGCCATATATAGTCTAGTAAATTATCATTCTGAATATATTTGACAGAATTTCACACCAAACTCTATTATCTTATTAATAATATATAATAATATATATTATAATATATAACATAATATATAATAATATAATAACTAATATTGTTTAACTGGAAAGGGTAGGATTACAACTCAACCCCACTATGCGTTTTGCTCACTAGTTGACCCATTTCCTAACCAACTTGCTACCTTGATTTCACATGAAGTAAAATACTTGCCCCTGTCTAATTTATTCCCTCTGCCTCTGATAATACAATAATAATTCTGCCCTCATTCTGCCTAAAAATGCAGGGACAGACAGAAGAAACCCATGACATCACTAAGACATTTCACTGGATCAACTAACTAACTATAACTATAACTATAGTTATAAAAGCATTGAGACAATTTAGCAAGAAAGCACATCGCCTTCCCAGACTAGGATACAGGAGGACTCCTAGGAAAAAGCAATAGCATCTAAACTTCCATGTGGCCCATTGCAATTACTGTGATGGGGATCAAAGCTGAAATTCAAGCTCCTTAATCTTTGAAAAAGCTTCCCCTAAACAGAACTTAACACTCTTCATTCAATCTTGGCTAGCAAAATGTCAATGAGTTCTTGGCTGTTCCTAGAATATTTATGTCTGGTATCCCAAGAAAAGTTGTTTACAGGTGAAAGGAAAAAATGAGTTTTTCTGAAAGTTTTAATCATCCGTTTCTACAACTGCTTAAACATTCAGGTTCTTTGTTGGTGAGATAAAAAATGAAATTAAATTAAGTGTATCTTATTTCTGGGGTTGGTTTGCTTCTGAAGCAACTGGATCTCCAGTTTTCAAATAAAATTTTTCATTCCAGGCTGCAAAACTAGAAATAACTTTGTTACTCTAACTGATACTAAGAACAGATACTAATTCTTCATGCTCAGAGAAACTTGAGATAACCTTTAGCTTCCTTAGAGCACAGTACAGGAAAAATATGTCCACATGGAGTCTAATTTATAATCATCTAATTTAACTCCTCATGTTAACAAATCTGTTGTCAAAATCACAGAGGAAAGACTTCATTCTGAGGTTTCCATTTATTCATCTTTTAGGTGGGTAACCTATTCTTGTAACGAAGTTTTCAAGGGCACTGTATTTTAGGCCATGATTTGAAACCATTTATCAGTGGAACATCCCACTAATGCCCAATTTCATTTCTGTGGCATTCCGAATTTTTCAGGAAAGAACTGAAGAATCATCATTTTCCCCACAAGTATCTCTCACAAGTTTGAACAAGTGAATATTTGTGAAAATTCTCACCTTTGTTGTAAACTAGAAGCTCTTAAATTTGGTAGGGGATAAAAAAACTTCAAAGAATATGATTTGATGATTGTTATTAACATGGACGTTTCCAAAGACAATTGAATACATAGAAAACTGTATATACAGCAACTGATATTCTGGGGAGTGGGATTAAAAAGAAGGTGGAGGGGAGGCTTTTTAATGTCAAGTGTTTCAATAGGGCATGCTTATTTGTTTGTTACAAGCATATATTAGTTTTTAAAATTAAACAACAAAGAATCAAGGAAGCTTCAAAAAAAAGGCGGAGGTAGGGGGGGTGGGCGCGATACTTTAATTCAGGACAGACAAGTCTTGGATGATAACAGCATCAGGTAGAGAAGAAGGAAGCTCCAAAAATCCCAGGAGAGCAAGGGCAGTAACTGGAGTCTCCAGTGAATGGATGTGACTCCAGGCTGCCAAGCATCTAACGTGACTGGGGTTCCATCACTCCTCACTGGCCTGGAAGCTGTTGTGGGTCACTGAGCACAGGACATAGTCTGAAAGGCTTCAAGCAGCCATCTAAAGAGCCGCTCATAACAAAAGCTATGCTGAGTCCTCTGCTGGCAGCTACTGAGTTCCCAGAAACAGCACCTGTCACTGCATCAGTGAGGTACATGTTAGGACATTCCTGGATGTCAGGAGCCCCAAACTCTTTTCAGTGAGCCCATGCACAGTTCAGGGCCTCTCTCCAGGCAGTCTCCCAAAGTGACAGCTTAAAATGACACCTGACAAAACCTTCTACCACTTCTGAGCCAATCCCATCCTTAAGACTCCAAGGCACTGGGCAAAACCCCTAAAATCCTCTTCAAACAAATTCCCTAAGATGTAGGAGGCACTTGCGTCTACAGAATTAGCCCAGACTATGGACAGGGAAGTCTGGGGTGCTGCAGTCCAAAAGTCAAACACAACTGAGCGACTGAACTGATACCACTTCTATTCAAGATAAAAGATAAATGCTTGAGAACACATTTGTGTTATATATGTATGTGTGTTTTATGCATATGAATATGCACATATTCACATATATGCACACACGTAACATATTCATATCTCTGTGTGTACACACACACACATACATATGTAAAAAAATACCAATAAAAAATCAAGTCATGAGGGAATGCTTGGAACAAGATAATGGCAATAACTTTTCTCTCTTAAATAGCATCTCTTCTTTTCATTTTTTAATTCCTTAAATGAACTAACCCAACAATAAACCAAGAGACAGAAAAGAACTATTTGTAAAGCTCAACCGCCGATGCTATTTGCCCTCACCTGAAAGTCATCATATGGGAAGAGCAGCATCTCCCGTAGACAGTCATTCAGGATCTGTGTCTTCTTCTGGACGATGACATTTTCATAGTCTAGCGGCTCAATCAGCTTTGGCTTGGCCTGGAAGGTGAAGAGATAAGCAATTGAAACACCTACAGATAAACGCAACTTCTCAATACTGAAGAACTTTACACATCCTGCATGCGTGCGTGAGTGCTCAATCATGTCTGACTCTTTGCGACCCCTATCTGTAGCCCACAAGGCTCCTCTGCCCATGGAATTTCCCAGGCAAGAATAAACTGGCTCAAGTAGGTAGTCATTTCCTTCTCCAGGGGACCTTCCCAACTCAGGGATTAAAGCCATGTCTCCTGCATTGGTAGGCAGATGCTTTACCACTGAGCCACCCAGGAAGCCTGAAGCACAGGTCCCTTATCCATCCTACTCTACATGTTTTTGCATTCTCCAACTTCTCTACAATGAGAGTATGGCAGCTTTGCTATTAGGAAGAATCAAAAGCAAGAGAAACAAGTTGTTTTCAAAAGAACAGAATAAACTTCCTGGTCCTCTGCTTGTTTGGTTATTTAAGTACAAAGGAGGCTATGGGGTCTGGTGGAACTTCCAGTCACATCTTGGGTCACCCCTGGCTAGGTCAGTTCCCTTCTAAGCCTTAAGCATTCCCAGAGCCACCCTGCTTGGGGTTCCAGCCATGATCTGGCAACGATGGCCAGTGGCTCCAGCCATGACCATCTCTTCTTGGTCCTGGGCTTAAAACATCCACGGAGCTCAAAATTTTATATAAAACTGTGTGAAACTCTTCTGAGTCTCAAAATAGCCCTGTCTAATCCGATCTATCTACCTACTTACATATACAACACCGAAATACAGAGAAATGTGAGCAGGACTAAAGCCAGGCCAGTAAGGGGGAGAAAGTACTTAAACCAGGGCTTGTGGGTGAGCCCCAGGGGATAGTGGTGGCCATTCCTAGCGTGCACTAATCAGAAGAATGAGGCAACGAACTGGAAAGAATATGCCTTTTCTAGCCATTTCCAAAGTCACTAAAAAATCTCATCTAGTTCTAGTCATTGTCACAGTGTTTAGTGATCACTTTCCACATACAAGGCACTAACTAGGCTAACTCAACAGTAAAGATACATATTCAACTAATTATAGCACAGTATGCCAAGTGCTAAAGAGATATATATGCGTGCATGCACACACACACACAGTTATCAGAAATAAATTCATTATATCAATAAATCCTTTACTGCAATATTATTTCTAAAACTATTTATAAAAACATCTGATAAATACAATTTCAACAAATGCTCTATATAGTAAAATGGCGATTCATATATAGGAAAAATACTAAAGATATCTGGTATATGGCAACTAGATTAGGAATTGTGACAGACTGCCCTGTGTTCCTCAAATCTGTATCCTTTCCTTCCAAATAGAGCTGGACTACATTTCCCAGCCTCCCCATAGTTGAGTGTGGTCACATGACTGTCTTGTGACCAACGGCATGTGAGTGGAAGGGATGTGGCCTGCTGCCAAGCCTGGCTCATAAAAAGCCTCTGCTATAGACTGACTGACTGTGTCCTGAAAACCCATGTGTTGTAACCTAATCCTGAAAAACAATGAGATTTCAAAATCGGGTTTTGGGGAGGTGATCAGGTAATGAGGGTGGAACCCTCATGAATGGGTGTCCTTATAAGAAAGACGTCCAGAAGCTCTCCCGTCCATTCTGCCATGTGAGGACACAGCAAGAATAGAGCATCCATGAACCGAAGCAGACCCTAGGCAAACACTGAATCTGCCCATGCCTTGATCTTGGACTTCCCAGCCTCCGGATCTGAGAGACAGCCTCTCTCCCCTGCTCCCTCCCTATGCCCCACTGCCAGCAGCACACAGTGGACCCAGCAGTGGACTCAGGAGGCTGAGGGGAGGGCGCAACCCCAAGATGGAAGGAGTCTGGATCCTGCATCACCAGGCAGAAGGCTGCCTGCTTACAACAGGCACTGAAACAGCCTGTGAACAAGAACTAAAAGCATCTGCTGTGTTACGCCATGGACGTTCTCAATTTTCTTACTGAGGCAGTCACCTTACTCTAGTAGAAGTATAAAATGCCCATCTTTAATGTCAATTACTTGATTTAAGTAGACTCTACAAAATATTCTGAGAAAAAAAAACAGTGCCCAAATAAGTGCACAATTATTATAAAAGTACATGTTTATGGATGGAGATTAAAAATATATACAATCAAAAAAAGTAAAGCTGTCTTGTGAAAAGTGTAGGTAATTTCTTCTTTCAAAATATTTGTAATGTTAAACTGTTTTTACATTTAAAAGAGGCCCAAAAAAGATTTGAAAGTGAAAGTGAAATTCACTCAGTTGTGTCCGACTCTTTGCAACCCCATGGACTATACAGTCCATGGAATTCTTCAGGCCAGAGTACTGGAGTGGGTAGTTATTTTCAAGTAAGAACTGTCATAGAAAATGAAAGTGTTCTCCAAAGTATGTTAATTCAACTTAAATCATTTCCTCCTTTATTTCAGTTTGTTATGCTGTGTATAGTAATCAGTCTACAGGTGCTTGTTGGCAAAATGGATGTTAATTGTCCACGTTCAAATAAGTGATGTGTTTCCTGCCTATGGACCGATACAGACAATACGTTTACATCTTAAGTGCATTTAATGACAGCTCTCACCATTTGACTGAACTTGGACTTCTTAAATCTTTCATAAATGAAAACTAACAACATAGTCATAAATCACTTTTGCTATTTAGCACACCAACTAATGCTTTTGTTAATGAAGTTAATTATAGTTTTCCCCTGGAGGTATCTTGGCAGTATTTAATGTAACGTTGTAGGTATTAGGACTACCTTGCTTCTGCGGGCCGCTGTTAACTTTCAAGGTGTTTTCACACAGATGATCACACTTAATCCACTGTTAAATTAATTAAACCCAGAGGCCATCAGTCCAAGGTGCTTCTAATGCCATAGGTGGCTGCCTATGTAAGCAAATGGAAATGTAAGCCTGTAAATGCCTCAAGGTTATGAAATCAAAACACTAAGGACAACCCAGCACAAACAGCCAACTAGGCTCTGTGCTGGAGCCAGTCGATAGCTCCTTTCTTTACTTCTGCACTTTTCTTTACAAAAGTCTTTCCCCAGCTCCTACCATCAGAGCATTCCCAACCTCTGGGAATTGGGTATTGCTCAATTCCAATCTATTTTTGCTCAAACCAACTCTTGAAATGTTTAATATGCCTCAGGCTATCCTTTAACACCACGAAGAGGTAGGCGTGGAAACATCACTCCATCCGACTGAGCCCCAGAACTGAGGATCAGTGAACCGAGAATCAGGAGTTGAGCTCACAGCCACCCAGTAGCCAACAAAAGGGATGAGAACACAGTCTCCTGTCGGTCAGAACTCTTCCTTCCCCAGGCTGCCTTGCGAAGGGTCAGTGCTCACCAACGCTCGACTGCGGTACAGTGTGTTTATAAGTTTATAAATCAATCTCTCTTTTAAAAGACGGATGGTGCATGTGAATCAGGAAAGCTCATAGGAGGATGGCAATGTTTCAAATCCTACCTCTCAGGGAAGAATTAGAAATAAAGGAAACCTCAGGGAAGAATCGGAGAAGGCAATGGCACCCCACTCCAGCACTCTTGCCTGGAAAATCCCATTAACGGAGGAGCCTGGTGGGCCGCAGTCCATGGGGTTGTGAAGAGTCGGACACAACTGAGCGACTTCACTTTCACTTTTCACTTTCATGCATTGGAGAAGGAAATGGCAACCCACTCCAGTGTTCTTGCCTGGAGAATCCCAGGGACGGCGAAGCCTGGTGGGCTGCTGTCTATTGGGTTGCACAGAGTCGGACACGACTGATACGACTCAGCAGCAGCAGCAGCAGCAGGGAAGAATAACATGTCTTCTGCGGTCTCCAGGACTGGGAAGAGTTGACACGTGTACACACCCTTAAGTTGCTCAATGAAACGACTCTTGGAGACCTGACCAGGGGGAGGTTTTCAGCAACTGCATAGGGCACTGTCCCCAACAGAGCCCCTGACTCCAGGGGAAAGGGGCCAGAGGAGAGCCACCCACCTGCTACCTAAGTTAAGAGCAAGGCAGAAAGCTCCTGCTTCAAACACAGATAGCTGGCCCAGTGCCTGCCTTCCACACGTGGCTTTTAGGAGGAGGGAAGAAAGAAACCATCAGAGGATAAAGGCTGAGAGTGGAGACTGGTGAAGAAAGACAGGAAAAGGGCCAAGATGGAGATGGGGGAGAAGAAGAGACACAAGTGACAGCCACCTCAGGGTGGCGGAGGTAGAAGATGCAGAGATGGAGGGAACATAAGGGCAAGTTAAAGACAGCAACAGGAGACACACAAAAATGACAGGGAGGGGGGCTTGGGAGACATGAGGGGGCCAGTGTCTACCAAGCTGTGGGTTAAGAGCACAATTGCCTATTTTCCATTCCTCTTTAAAGTGATGATTCACTGGTTACAGCTGTTCACTGTTCTTCAGCTCCACTAAGCTTTTCCAGCTGGTCACATGTGTTTTTTTGGGGGGGGTCTGTGGTGGGGGAACCTCAGCCTACCAGTGTAGGAAGCTGGCCTGCAGCATCACTGGTGACAGAAAATGACATACAAACAGCACAATGACTCGATGGACATGAGTTTGAGGAAGCTCTGGGAGTTGGTGATGGACAAGGAGGCCTGGTGTGCTGCAGCCCATGGGGTCGCAAAGAGTCAGACACGACTGAGCAACTGAACTGAAGAGCAAAACGAGATTAAGTTAATTACCAGACAGCCAGACTCCTGGTTCAGAAGAAAGAGGCTTAGTGCAGAGCTGGCTACGACCTTGGCTTTAAAGCCATCTCAACACACCTAAGCTCAGTGTTTCTCCTGGTGACATGACTCGAGAGTGTTGGACTGCACCCCACAGTCCTGCAGTCCTTGCAACTGCCCAGCCATGAGGCCAAAGAGAGAACCTGGAGTCAGCGACAGAGAAAATCAACGATGTACTGGACGAGGACTCTTACAAGTCAGAGGCCACAGTTGTGGAGTGACACCCCACCACGTACAGCTGATGGGAGGCAGGACACGACAGCAATCTTCACTGCAAGTGGGAGGGCTGGCCATCAGTGACAGGGGGCCTGGCGTCAGAAGGGCTCCTCGGGTGCCAGGGAGCAGCTGGAATGCATGCCCTGTGGCTCTCTGAGCTGGAAGTCACAGTGAGGACCGCTGTTTCCTGCTGATGACTGCGCACACTGGAGCCTGTCTAGACTCAGGGCTAGGACAGTCACTAGCTGAGGGGTGCGGGGGATTGGGCCAATCACACAGGGAGTTATTGATTAAACTTCCAGCTTAAGCTGAGGAGGCAACCATTCACATAAAGTAAGCCTGAGGCAGCGCCGGGCCAAGCCGGGATGTACAGAGAGCAGGAGTTCAGGCATCTTACGAAGCCTGATTATATGAAGGGCTACTTTATTTTTTTCAGTTGAGGTATAGTCGACATACCAATTCTTGGTTTATCTTCAAAAGAAATATGTGGGTCCAGAACTACCTAAACTGATGAATGGCCAACGCCCAGGCCATTAGAACTAGCAGGTTTTGGAACTCTGCACATTTACCTGCTTGAATTTTCCATATTCCAGGACACTTGTGCCTCCCTAGGCAGGATGGGGCTCGGCCAGCTCCCGGGTCTAGGATGTTGGGAACATGTCCAGTGCGTGACTGTGCTTTCATGGTGTGTATAATGTGCAACTCAATCTATACGCAGGTCCTTCAGCTCCCTCCCTCGTTTGGAGCTTAAAAGCTCTTATCTATCGGACGAGCCTGCTGCTGCTGCTAAGTCACTTCAGTCGTGTCCGACTCTGTGTGACCCCATTGATGGCAGCCCACCAGGCTCCCCCATCCCCGGGATTCTCCAGGCAAGAACAGTGGAGTGGGTTGCCATTTCCTTCTCCAGTGCATGAAAGTGAAAAGTGAAAGGGAAGTCGCTCAGTCGTGTCGGACTCTTCGTGACCCCGTGGGCTGCAGCCTACCAAGCTCTTCCGTCCATGGGATTTTCCAGGCGAGAGTACTGGAGTGGGGTGCCATCGCCTTCTCTGAGATGAGCCTAGAGCCTGTTATACAGTGTGAAGTAAGTCAGAAAAAGAAAAACAAATGTCGCTTACTAATGCAAATATGTGGAATCTAGAAAAATGGAATCCCCATATGGAATGTCCCAATGAACCTATTTGCAAGGCAGGAATAGAGACTCATACATACATAATGTACAGACTGATGGTTATAGTCGGGCCAGAGGAGAATGGGACAAGTTGAGAGAGCAGCACTGAAATACACATATTCCCATGTGTGAAATAGCTAGCTAGTGGGAAGCTGCTGTCTGACACAGGGAGCTCAGCCTGGTGCTCTGTGATGACCTGGAGGGCTGGGATGGGGTGGGAGGGAGCTTCAGGAAGGTGGGGGCCTGTGCATGCCTATGGCTGATTCACGCTAATGTGAGGCAGGAATCAACACAACGTTGCAAAGCAATTATCCTCCAACTAAAAATAAATACTTTTTTTTTATAAAAGTCCTTATGTATGAACATTCATTTCTCGGTTACTGTGAAATCAGACGGGGAGAGGACTGTGGTGCTACGAGGCCACAACAGTCTACAACAGTGGTTCTCAAAGCAGGGTCCGGGGAACAGCACCGTCAGCATCACCTGGGAAGCTGAAACAGATGTAAATTCTGAGGCCTCATCCCAAGCCTGAATCAGAAGCTCCAGGAACGGGGACCAACCATCCTGGAAGCAGCTCTCCCAGGGATTCTGAAGAACACCTGGACTACCGTGATGGCCCGGGAGCTGTGCTGGAATGTGTGAGTTCAGGGATGAACACGGAACGAGACCATGCGGAGAGTTTTTATCTCCCTGAGGCTATGGACCCCCTGAGACCGAGGGCCCCTCCCCTCAGAAATGGATATACACAGTACTTGCCAAAGGTTTTACCTAGTTTGGGGCGGAGGGAGGGCTGCCCTTCCCTGGAGACTAGCTATGGAACTGAGTCCAAGAAACCCTGGAGGCTCATAAACACCTAGTTTAGTTTAGTGGCAGGTGCCAGCAGACGCTGATGCAGAGCTGAAGTAGAGATGGCACCAGCTGCCGTCCATGGGCTGTGAGATCTTCTCACGTCACCAAGGAAGTGCTGCCTCGCGAGGGCTGGGGGAAGAATGAGAATTCTGAGGGCAAGGGTTTGAACTCCTTGATGCGACAGCTCAGCCCTCCCTGGGCACGTGGATACGTGGGTTCCAGTGGCGTCTCTAACCCGGGGGCCCAGGACACAGGGAGTGTGCTTGTCACTCCCCACACCGACCCACCTGTCACAATCCTACAGCCCTTTGCAGCGGTCCACAGAGGCTTTATTTTAGCAGCAGAATCGTTGCTCTAAAAAAACAAATCTGACACAAGCAGAGCTGCCAAGAAAGTGGAAGCAGTGTTGCCCTAGCCCCGGGGCAGGCAGTGCGTGGCCACATAACTGGGGCACCACCTCAGCCCATCAGAAGGCAGCCTGTCCCTTCTCTGAAAACTGTGGCCTCGTTAGGAGCAGGCCTAGGATACAGTTCCTTCGGCCATGCGTTGAAATGACCCGTGGAGAGCTCATCTCCCCCACTGTTAGCGCCCTGGGACGGGGCCGGGTCTCCTTGTCTCTATGCCCCCTCAGCACCGAGCCCAGGACCCAGAGACACTGTGACAGCTCAATGCCCTTCCCTTGCAGAGCCCCTCTCCAGGCTCCATACATCCCTGTTGAGGTCGACTGTTGCTTGGCATCTTGGTTTAGGAAGATTTACAGGAACGTGGCTCATTAAGTCGGTCCTCCCAACGTCATGTAGGCGATACGACAAGGAGGTGCACAGAAGCCATACCACGACACAGGCACATCCCAAGATTTTGGACCAGAACTGCTTGGAGGTATCGCAGATCAGTCATCACACAAACTCAGAATGCCCCCAAGGCACACAGCTCCTATATGGTGACCCTAGTAGAGATTTATTCAATCCTAAAAGTTCATGTGATGTCACCAAACACTGCAAAGCTAAACGCTTCTAAACTATGATTAATCAAATACAAATTTCAACTAATCTTGCTACAGGAAAGACGGAATGATCTAATTCTTGTGACAGATTGATAACACAAAGTCATGATCGTAGGAAGAGGTGATATGAGTATGAAGCCAAAAAATGTCTCAAAGAAAGTATTACTCAGGTGTGTCAAGAGGTTCACTGATTAAAATGTGTCAAGAGGTTCACTGATTAAAATGTATTATTTTCCTGTATTTTCAATGTCGATAATTTGGCTTTTTAAACGTTGTAATTGGTTGTGATTTCTTTTCAAATTCTAAATAAATATTCACTTCTGTGCCTTATTTTGTATTTGTAACTTGAATTATTTTTCTTAAAGCCCCCAAAGTCTAAGTTTCACTGCTCAGAAAATCTGGATCTGCTCTGATAGGGCCATATACATACCACACAGTTACTGATCAAGTTGAAGGCCATCTTTAGCACAGTGGTTAAAAAAAACTGAGCCCATGAAGTTACGTGGGGCTGTTATTGGGCCTCGTTGAATTAATGCTCAACACAGCCTAGCAAACAGCAGGCACATAATAAATGTAATTATTATTATTAAATGTTGCTTTGACCAGTAGATGGGGACGGGGGGCACTTTTAATGCCACTTTTAATAATATTATTATTAAAAGTGTTGCTGGCAAGACAGCAATCTGAGTTTTTTGTTCTTGAGTGAGTGCTACACGTACATTCAACGTCACCAACCTGTTTACAAAACCTTTCTTCTATGCTCCGGGAACATATTAAACAGACAACAATGGCTAGGACTTTCAAAGAGAAGAAAAACAAAAGGCTGAACATGGAGAAAACTATATAATAATAAACAGAGAGGACACTGGAATTCAGGGTCTGAGCCCAAAGAAAACCCAGACAGATGCTTCCATTACAAGTGGTGTCAGAAAGGACAGAACAGTTTTGGGAGGGGGAGGTGGGATGGAGCGAGCAAACTCCTCCGGGCCCAGAGACGGTTTTCTCTCAATGAATCAAAGCCTTGGCTTCTTTGGACAGGACTCAGAACAGCCTGGGGCTGTTCACGTGACCAGATGATGGTAAGAAGCGGCTCTATCTCAAGGGACACCCTGGGCCCAGGTGAGCCACTGATGCAATAGGGCCCCCTTACCCATCTACTGGTCAAAGCAGCAGGCCGGCCTTCAGTGACCATGCAGCTCTCACGGGCGCCAAAGGCCAGGACCCATACGCCCTCCCGTCCATCTCCCTCAGAGCCTCACTGAACTCGGTCCTTCCGACCGCATTTGCTGCTCTGGGTTTGGCCGCTTGACATCCACGCAAATTGAAGTTCCAGATCCACGGGCAATTGGAAGTCAGGTAATGTTCTCAGCCCCAAGAAAACGAGACTCCCCTGGAATCCAGCAGAATGGGAGAGTGCCGGCCCTCGAATGAGCTTGACGTTGGCCAAGTGTGCACGAAGCCTCGAAAACCAGGGGATGAGCTGAACAAAAAGGCTTTCTGATTCTATCGCTCGCTCTCCCCTCTGACATGATGGCTTCCCGTGAACTTTCTAGTCATTTCTTGCCTTTGTGTGTCTGGTAATTAAATGTTAACACAAGCTGAAACCCTGAACGCCACTGCTTGAAATAGCAAACTGAGGAAACGGCAGCTCTTGGAGCACTCTATTTTAAGACATGAGAAATGTGTCGCTTCTGCTTATAAAGAATTTAGAACTTCCTTGATTTATCTGTGAGCTACAAAACCTCCATCGGCTGAGATGAAAAGCCTTCATGGAACTGAGTACATTTTTCAAAATGGTGCACTTCTCCATGCTGCCCCACAGGACCCAGCACTGCTGCTGGAGTGGAGGGTGGGGAGGGGGCGCTTGCAATAAGAAGGAGGGGGGCTTCTGAAGGCAGATGTTAATCCTGCAGCCCTGAGCCTTTCTGCACCACCGTTTTGCATACAACTCTCACTCCATACTCCCACAAGGAACTTCTTGGAAGCTGTCAGATTTGAAGGAGCAATCCTCACCTTCCTATAATTAGGGTGAGCTCAGGACATGAGCAGTGGCCCCCTTCCCCCAGTGCAAGGGCTGTTAGCAGATATGTGTTCGTTCTCTCCATGCGTTTTCATGCAGCCTATCCACGTGCACAGTGCCAGGTCTTTGGGATCCTGAGATGAAAAGGACACAGCCCCCACCCCGAGAAAGCTCACAAGCCAGTGGGCAGGTGGACATGTGAACGAGGCAGAACACGGTGACCGACAGCAATGGGAACCCAGGAGTGGCACTTGACCCACTAGAGTGAAACTGACTCTCCTCCCCTCCCCACTCCTGTTAGATTACCAGCTCCAGGAGGGGAAAGATCTCTGTTTTATTTACTGGTATTATGTCTAAATGATTTCTGCTTTGTCCAGCCCCTGAAACACCACCTGCATTGCACAGGCACGCAGTGAGTGAAGGGGCACAACAGGGCGGTGCTTCCTAAAGGAATTGGTTAGCACTGTGTCCAAGAGGTGAACGAGTCAGCCAGGCTTCAGGGTGGCCTGGAGACCCCTTGCAGAGAAAACGGAGAAGCTGACGAGCATGCTCACGGTTGGAACCAGATTTTGTGGGGCCTGAAATCTGTATCATCAAAAGGGGAATGGGGTTTAAAAAAATACAAAGTTATGAATAGGAAGTTGCTGGGGTCTCCTCTGTGGACTGGTCAATCCCCTCTGAACAGCTGAGTTCAGGAAGAGAAGTGAAGTGAAGTAAAAGTTGCTCAGTCCTGTCTGACTCTCTGCGACCCCATAGACTATACAGTCCATGGAGTTCTCCAGGCCAGAATACTGGAGTGGGTAGGCTTTCCCTTCTCCAGGGGATCTTCCCAACCCAGGGATGGAACCCAGGTCTCCTGCATTGCAGGCAGATTCTTTACCAGCTGGGCCACAAAAGAAGCCTAAGAATACTGGAGAGGGTAGCCTATCCCTTCTCCAGAGGATCTTCTTGACCCAGGAATCGAACCGGGATCTCCTGCATTGCAGGAGGATTCTTTAGCAACTGAGCTGTGAGGGAAGCCCTAAGTTCAGGAAGCAGCGGGCAGTTCAGGATAGCCAGGCAGAGCTCACAGAGGGCACAGGCCCCCACAGGCCAAGGGCTCAGAGCACCTCCTGTAGGGTGTGATAGCGTCACTGGAACCCAGTGTGATGCAGAAAACTGGGTTTATAAGAACTCCTTTCTGAAACGGTATTGGATGTGGCTGCAAAGCACGAATGAACAAGCCACCTGAAATCAGCAGTGGACTCTTGGACGGATACGCTTAGGAAGCAATAGTTACCCGCAGGGCCTCAGTTTCTTTGAATGGGTAGGAACACTGGAGGCTGAGGCCTAGAGCTCTGCTCAAGGGGACCCACTCCACCAATGCCCCAGGCAGCCCTTGATCCTCCTCTAACATAAGCGACTCTCTGAACAGCATCTGTTTGAGGTCGTCCCAATGATTAGCTCACATGTCTCCAAGCCACCCCTGGACTACAGCCTGTGGTGAAGGATGAGTCTACAGTGCAGGCAGGCCATGTTGAGAAGGACCCTAAGGAAGCCAGCAAACCAGTGAAGGAGCAAAGAGACTGAGGGACATAAAACAAGGTGCGTACATCCTCCAGCCGTGGAAAATGGCCTCCGATCTCCTTGTAATACACGCGGTCTTCTTCCCTTAACCCAGGACATTAGGACTCCGGAGACCCTGACAACCAACATCTGATCACCTTCTCCTCCAGCAGTACACGTTCTTCTGCAGACTGCTAACAATGTGTGCCGGAACAAAGGCCTCAGCAGCTGTTCAGAATCGGGCATGTTTAAAACAAGAAGGAGGTTCGGTAAGATCAGAGCTGCAACTGTGCAAACATCAGAACCTGAGATTTGTCTGGTCCAACCTTCCTGTCTCACAGACAGGGACATCTGGGAGCATGGGCGAGCTGTGTGACTGTCCTGAGGTGCCAGGCGGAACTGCTGGCAAAGCTGGGCTGGTGTCTGGGGTCTCCTGACCCCTGGACCACGCTCTTCCTTGGTCCCCGCTCCTCCTCGCAGCCTCTACATTTCAAATTTTTGCGTGCTCACTGGAGGAAAGGGGGAGGAAAGCGGGGCCCTATCTTAGCGTGGACTGAGAAGAAAGCTCGAACCTCAGCATGAAACCACAACAGCTGGTGAACTGGAGAATGTTCAGAAGGACCTGTAATGAACACCAAACTTGCAGACATCTAAATATATTTCTCATGCTGAAATGTGGTGCTATCCTCAGAAGAGACGAACACCAAGAATGACACACTTGTGAATGCCGCTTTTTTATATTACAAACACTGATAAGATGCTGAATTCCTTTTTTTACACAGTGCTGAAATGAGCACTAAAACAAGAGAGCTTGTCACTGAGATATTGAATCACCATGTCAGTGTGAGCAGTACTTGGACATGCAAAATCAATCAGTCGGATGGAAGGAAAAGCGCCTGCGTTTTGTATTCGTCACTTTTATAAATAAGTGTGGTTTTCCAAAAGTTATTATCCTATTACTAAAGTGAACAGAATTAGAGACTATGAAAAACTGTCCAATCAATGGCATCTAGAAAATGGAATGGCAATGGAGGTAATAATGAAGTTAATAATACTAATTAACAAAAGCCCACATAACTGCTTGCATGCAGTCAGCTGTGCTCAATGGCGGGGCCACAGAGGGCGAGGGGCTTAGGCGGGCCTCCTCCACGCCCTGTGCCCCTGAGAATCCTGAGTGGAGCTGAGTGCGGCCTGTGCAGACTGCACCTCAAGTGTCTTCTTTCTGCCCTGAGGCAGGGCACGAGCCAGAGAGGCAGGGAAGGGAGAGAGGAGACAGCGAACAGGCGGAGAGCCCGAGGGACGCCTCTGTATGCATCTCTCGCACACACCACGCCAGCTGCTGATTCTCCTGCCATTTTTTCACATGTGAAAAGCAACGATGAAGGCAAAAGAGAAAGACACACACCACGGTAGGTGCCTAAAGTTTAGCTTCAATCTACACCACAGACTCCGTTCCCGTCAATAATTTCCCTCCCACTTTTAGCATTATGGACTGAAATTCTTCACTCTTCCTATGTCAATAAAAGCTATTTTTGAAACCCTGAAATGAAGAGGTCAAGTAAGTAAGCTGAAGGCTCTAAAACCCAGATTTAGTCAGATTTCAAAACAACTTACTTTAAACTACTTATCTGTGAACACTGGGGGGAAGTGGGGCGGGGAATGGAATATTCAGAACACGGTTCTGGTTCACAGGAGTTTCTGAGCATGTCATCACCAGGAAGGCAGTTTGGACACCAGCAAGGGCAGGGATGGGGTGTCAGGATTAAAGTCTTGATCCCTAAAATAACTGCCATTGTTGCAGGTGGTGATGGGTGGATGGGGGTTCATCATATCAGTCCAGTGCTTCTCAAAGTATGGCCCTAGGCCAGCAGTACCAGAGCTGCCTGGGACTTGCTGGAAAGGCACATCCCCCCCCCGAGCCACCAAATCAGAAATTCTGGGGGTGGGGCCAGGCAATGTGGGTGCCTGCGATGCCACCCAAGTCAGAAAACCACTCTCCTAGTCTGTCTACCTTCATGTATGTTCCAGAAATTCATATTACAAAGTGTTTTTTAAAAATCCTGGCTCGACTGCTTGTTGACTATGTGGCCTTGGGACAAATTACTCAATCTCCACATTCACATTTGAAAATGGGAAAAATACCACTTTCTCTTATCTTCATTGCAGGGTCACTGAAGGGTTTCAATATACAGTGTGTGGTACAGAGCACTGAAAAATACCACTTTCTTCTTATCTTTATCACAGGGTCACCGAAGGGTTTCAATATACAGTGCGTGGTTCAGAGCACTGGTCATGGGGATCATACGTAATTAAGCTCACTCAGATACAGAGAATTTTAGTCCCTAGAGCATAAACAAGCCTTTGCTGGATCACACATAAATTCTCTCTCTAAACCTGCCCCGAAACTCTTAGAGTTGCAACACCACCTTTTCCTAGATGGGGAAACCGAACCTCAGAGGGGTTCCACGAATCAACAACGGTCTCACAGATGGTGACCTGTGGGTCTCCTGGCCCCAACCCCACGACCTTTCCCATCACCCGTTAGCAAGATGCGTGATAGCACTGCAGAGTTCCAGAACAGGAAGCCCTTCCCTAAAGCCCCCACTTCTTTTTGTCCCGGGAACGCACAGCACTGGGCCATGCCACACTGCCCCAGCCTCCACACCTCCAGGGAGGACAGGAATCTGAGGCCTTCTGCCCACCTCTGAGATCCAGAAGTATAAGCTGCACTGAACTGCCCAAGCACCACAATCTCACAGTGGGAAAGAGAAAAGGCAGAGTCCTTCCCTGAAAGATAATCACTTTCTGTATCAAGTATTGATACATTACAAATCATATTCCAAAATACTAAATCTTCCTGAAGAACCAGATTTGAACATGAGGTTTTAATGCCACTAGGTAAAAACTCCTTCTTCATGCGAAGAGTTGACTCATTGGAAAAGACTCTGATGCTGGGAGGGATTGGGGGCAGGAGGAGAAGGGGACGACAGAGGATGAGATGGCTGGATGGCATCACTGACTCAATGGACGTGAGTCTGAGTGAACTCCAGGAGTTGGTGATGGACAGGGAGGACTGGCGTGCTGTGATTCATGGGGTCGCAAACAATCGGACACAACTGAGCGACTGAACTGAACTGAGGTAAAAGCTCATTCACATTATTTCCAAATACTTCATGGACATGATTGTGGCAAGAACCCAACCTTAAACTTAAACTTAAATCATGCGTTTCCTCCCCAACCCAGATTCACAAATGTGACTCACTCCCACAAAAAAACCTACAACTTTTCTGATTGGAGGTGTTGAAGCTCTGGAGTGTGTATGGTTACAGACCTGCATTGTTCGGGACAGTAGCTTCTAGCTACATATGACCATCTTGAATTTAGATGTGCTACAGGTGTAAAATAGACAGCCAGTTCCAAAGACTTAGTATGAATAAAAGAATGTATAATGTCTTGATATTTTATAAGGATTAAATGCTGAAAGGATACTACTTTTGGAAATACTGGGTTAAAAAACTGTATTACTAAAATTAATTACACATATTTACTTCACTGTAATTTGGCTACAAGAAAATGTAGAATTACATATGTGCCTCACGCTATAGTTCCATTGGGGCTTCCCTGGTGGCTCAGATGGTTAAAAGTCTGCCTGCGATGCGGGAGACCTGGGTTCTATCCCTGGTTCGGGAAGAGACCCTGGAGGAGGGCATGGCAACCCGCTCCAGTATTCTTGCCTGGAGAGACTGTATGAAATATACTTTTTGTTTTACAGATAATTTTTAACACTTCAGGGCAGAACAAGGAACAGAAAACTTCTTGAAATTTTCACTTAGGGAGATGATACAAATTTGGGGAAAACTACCCACCCTGGAGACAAAACAGTCAGGTGAAGTTGTGACGAAGTTAAAGCAGGCGAAGTGGATTGTTCAGTGTTGCTGACAGGTCCCACTTAACTGTCTTCTTGGCCCTACATCTTGTGGGTCTCCATGACCCTTCCGCATATAATCAATTTACTGGGATTCTGGTAATAGGGTCACACAATGAGTTTTCCCAACTGTCCTACAAGAATCAGAGACGGTGATGTTACAGTCTCGGTGGCTGATGAGAAGCAGCAGAACTGATACAAAAACGATGGGTGCTGGCTGAGAGGAAGAGAGAGAGACAGGCTTGGGTCCTGGTCACCTGTGTTTGCAGTTGTGTCCTTAAGTCGCAAAATGTAAGCCAACATTTTACTTTAGATCAAAAATAACAGAAGCACAGGAGAGTTTGGGGGAACACATTGCATTTAGTCAAGCAGGCTCCTCTAGAGCACCCCCTTTTACTTGTTCTGGCATTTCAGCATGTTTGAATATTGATGGCAAAACCGATGGAGGTGAAAGAGGGAAGAAAGAAGAGGGAGAAAGATCCTCAGGTCCAGTCTCCCCTAAAAGCCCTTTCGGGAACCCGTCCCTTGCATCCTGCAAAGTTGACAAGGGCCATGCCAAAAGGAAAGAAAATGGTGGGGGGGGGAGCTTTGATATTAGGTCAGAGATGGAATATAAAAAAAAAAACAAATACAGGTTCCTATGGGGTATATACCCCGCCCCTCACAAGAGAGGGAGACTGTACAAACCTCAGCACAACACAGCAGAGAAGCATGATGACCTAACACGCTAGAATAATGACTCATGGTGAGCCACGGAGCACAGTCTTCAGGAAGATGTGGGGAGAGAGTACAGGCTTTTTCGAGGAGCTGGTATGTGACCGGGACTTGAAAGATGAAAGAAAGTGGTTGGGCAGTGAAGCCTTGCCAGGCAAGAAGCAGCGCTGTGCCCGTGTGTGCAAGGACCCTGGGCAAAGACTAGAGGGCCGGGGTCAGGACGCATTTTGGGAAGGGCAGCAGACAAGAAAGACCTGCGAGCAACTGCAGCCCCAGCCTCTGAGACTCAAGTAAGGCGTGCTTTGCCTTCTCTGCAAAGACAAGTTAGCAAAGGGGTTTAAGCAGGAAACGAGCAGCCGTTATCTGCACTGTGGGGAAACTGGCCTGGTGGCATAATAGGGCATGGCTCAAAGTAGGGAGAGAGTGAACGTGGTTAAGTTGACCAGGGCAGCCCAGACAGCCTTTCAGAGACAAGGGGCTGGAGGAAAGCCATCGTGACTCTCTCCATCCGGCAGAAACAATCTCGGCTTAGAAAAATCAAGTGTTTAGAAGACATAGGGCCCGGGACTTCTGACAGCAAGGGCAGGCCCTTGGCACCCCCACTTCTGCCTTAGTAGTGGCACCGACGCTCCACAGCAAGGAGACCCCGAAACAGAGCTCCAGACTGGCTCCTCCCCGAGCCCTGCTGGGAAGTGGCACGTCCGCTTGTCTGGAAGGTGAGCGCTAAAAACTTCTCAAGCCTCAAACAACACTCGAAGAGAAACTTAGGACAGGCTGTATCACATTACAGGGATATTTCCAACTTCTGGAAAGTTGAGGGTAAACTATAATTTCCAAGTCTTCTTTCTTCTAAAATTATACTCAGTCATCTCATCTGTAGGCTCAAGCCAGATCTTCTTGCCTTTCCTGTACCTTATTCCCTGCTACCACTTCTATTTGCTTCCCTGGTGGCTCAGATGGTAAAGAATCTGCCTGCCATGTGGGACTGGGTTTAATCCCTGGGTCAGGAAGGTCCCCTGGAGGAAGGCATGGCAACCCACTCCAGTATTCTTGTCTGTCTAGAATCCCATGCACAGAGGAGCCTGGCGGGCTACAGTCCATGGGGTTGCAAAGAGTCAGACACAACTGAGTGACTTACAGATATACCACTTCTATTTATTTCCAGGTTTGCCAACCCACTGCACTTGTCTTATTCATTACATTGGGTCGAAATCTAGTATCTCCTGTTTTATAGCTCCACCAACTCAAAACCCAGACAATTCTGGATAAACTGAGCTCAGAACCTAAAACAAACCCCCAGGTCCTAATGTGACCCCATCACAGCATACTGTGGGCCAAAGTGAATGACCCTGAAACATAGGCTTTTATTGCCAGATGGAAACTTTGAGGTTATTTACTGCACACTTCTCATTTTACTTCTTCTTCTTCTTCTTCTTTCATTTTTCTTCTCATTGGGTTCCCCTTGTGGCTCAGCTGGTAAAGAATCCACCCACAATGTGAGTGCCCTGGGTTCGATCCCTGGGTTGGGAAGTCCCCTGGAGAAGGGAAAGGCTACCCACTCCAGTATTCTGGCCTGGAGAATTCCATGGACTATATAGTCCATGGGGTCGCAAAGAGTCAGACACGACTGAGCAGCTTTCCCTTTCACTTTCTCATTTTACAGATGAGAAAAGTGCTGAAGCCAGGGTAGGGCTGGTATGGGAGGGAGGGAAGGCTGGTCACCTGCAGAGATTGAAAGGCAGATCCCTGACCAGATCTGAAGCTGGTCTCCAAATGGTCTTCTTGGGACCAGCCACATCACTCATCAGCCACTAACAGCTCTGCTGTCTCGTGTTTGGCCACCACCTGTCAAAGGCTAGGGAACACTGAGCAAATGGCAGCCTCCTATAAACACCATGGGGACCGTGGTGCCTCTTTCACTGATTAGGAAATAAACATTTCAGGGTTATCCTGGATTGTGCTGTAAGTCAATTAAAAAAAAAAAGAAAGAAATCTAGGGAGGAAAATAAGATATCTCCAGATTCTCAGATATTCTACCAATCTATCTATGCTCCTGTATAATCTTCTGGGAGGATGATAAAACGTGACCCAAAAGAAGAGTGATGTGACCCCCAACTCCATCCCGTTCACGTTTCCACCTCCTTTAGCCATGACCACCCTCCTCTTCGTCTGTCTGTGCTGTTCATCTGCTGCTGTTTTGCCACTTAGAAACTGGCCTTTCTCTCACTAGCTTTAAATTTCTTAAGGGCAGGGAGTTTTGAACTTCTCTTTTTTCTTTATAATCCCAACTTCAAGCATAAGGAATACATTGGGTTTTGGTAATGAATCATACATATATGTTCAGGTATGGGTTCTGGAAAACCTGACTGGCACCTTAAAGCTGGCTCTGTCACTTCCTAAAAGCACAATTTTTTGTAGGTTACCTCTCCGGGCTCAGCCTCCTCATCTGTAAAAAAAGACTAATAATAATAGTAACTGCCTCTTGGAGGATGAATTGACATAACATATTTAATAGGTTTAAAACAGTTTCTGGCACAAAGGAAGATACTATATAAATATTTTATATTTTTGTTTTTACATTAAAAAAAAAAAAACCCACAGTGCAACTGCCAGTACCTTGTTATAAAAAACAGTGACTAGCCACTCTGCCTCCATGTTACTGACACACATGAGAAAAGAAACGAGCAAGCCTCCTGGAAGGTGGGAGAGGCCTGGGGCTGTAAGGACACAGTGACATGAACTGTGGAAGCCACTTCACTAGGGTGAGAGAAGCATCCACTTGCCAAAGATGCCTCCCAGCAACTGCCTCCCAAAGTACATGTGCCAGAGAGGGGCCTCATTCACACAGACTGTTCACACAAACGATCAGGGTCCCTATGCCCTCAGTAAAGCAGGGCTACGCCTGCGTTAGGTGCTAAAAACATAGAACGCATCTTTGCTGGAGCTGATGATGAAGATGATTTAAGCACTGTCTGCCTGAGTGGAAAAGGATGAGTGAGACCGACACTTGCTGAGCTCAAAGACATACCAGGGGAACAGCATTTCTGAGGAAAGAAGCCCCTCATTACCCACGCCATACTGCTTGGACAGAAGTGTGTCTCACTCACCTCTGTATCCCCAGTGCACTACCCAGTACGTTTGCAAATCTCAGTTCTTAAAAAAGTGGCTGAATGAACAAAGACACAGTGAAGGGGAAACCGAGGAGCATAGTGAAGGCTGGTAGCTCTGAATAAGGAAAATGTCCTGGTTTTTTTTTTTTGGTCACCTGGGAATATGTCATTACACAGAGCTTGCAGGAATTTCCTTCCTTCACCACTCAGTATTAAAAAAAAAAAAAAAAACTACCTACCAAATAATATCAATGTAATATCATTAATTAATTATTTCTAAAGATGTCTATAACGATGTTGAAAAACATGGAGGGCAGAGGGCTTTACAAATATAAATTAATTAACTCAATCACAATATGCTAAAGTCTTAGAGGATATTGACAACAACATGAACATTACCCATAAGCTTATTCTTCAGGGTTTATATCTTAATTCGCTTCTGCTAGTTCTAGAGTAAATAGCACTTATGGGAGAAAAGGCTTCCCCAGGTAATACAGTGACTTAATAAGAAGCCCAGTCTCCTATTTCTTTCTACATGGGTACACATGCTGCCTTTTCATATGGTCATTTAGCTAATCACTTGTTCTTTAAAATAGTAAAATAAGAACTCAGATTCAGTGTTGAACACTTGAAGATCCCAGAAAAATATCAAAAACTGGGGATTCCCTGGCTCTCCAGTGGTTAGGACTCTGTACTTCCACTGCAGAGGACAGAGGTTCAACCCCTGGTCTGGGAACTAAGATTCCACATGCCGCACAGCCAATAAACACACGCACAAATAAATTATAAGTATTTCTTTAAAAAGAAAAATATCAAAAATGAAACAGATGTTTCAAAAAGGATACTGCTTTAAAAATACCTAACAAGTATACTTAATCTGTGAAAATGCAGCTCTCTCCATCTTCATATCTTTCAACCTTCAGAATTCCCCAAGTAAGACCTGAGCTGCGGTCCTCACTTGCCTCTTGAAAGTGAGCAATGCAAGGGCAACACCAGGACGTAGGCCCCAGCCAGTCCTGAGTCTCTGAAGCCACACCCTTTTCCTTTAAATTGTTAAGCCGTAACAATTAAAATAAATTATTTCCAGGAATTGCATTAGAGTTTGGGGAGCAAAAATAGGTATTAAAATGTCAGTGGGGTAACTAACGTGTAGACATCAAGAGTATCCTGATTGTTCCCCTGTTAGTCACTCAAAGCCCACAGAGTCATTTTTCCATGGGGTTGGCAGTGAGCCTGGAGAGGAATGGGGAAATTTCACCATGTACTTCCTCCCCAGCTTACTGTCACAATGAAGGGACAAGACCCACCTGCGTAGATGCCTGTAAGTTGAACCTTACAGCTTCTGAACACATACTTCTCTTATAATAGAAACACTGACTCTACCCAGCACGGAACAAGCAGCCACAGCTAAGGGAGACTTCACTGTTGCCCTGGCAGAGGCGAAAGAGGCATTAACTTCTGATAGAAGTTTTACAGGAAAAGGGCTTCTTATCACTAGCATAAGTGCTTTCAGATACATTTACCAGTACATTCACTGTTAGTCACTCACTGGCCACAGAGTCATTTCTCAAAGATTGCACACTGTACTAGTGGCAAAAATTGGAAACAAACTGAATCAAATTATGGCACAACTATTAAAAATAATGGCATATATCTATACACGGTGACAAAGAAAGATGTTCTTGATATGTTCTGGGAGGAAATTAATGCAGAAGTTTACAGTAGCATACATTTTCCAAAGACATACAATAAGTTATATTTTCACATGCATTGGAGAAAGTTATTTACCAAGTAATTAACTGTGGGTACTTTTGGAAATCTAAGGTAAGGACACCTTACATTTCCCTATTTTATACTATCCCTATTTCTAATTATATGCATTAATTATTTTTTGGCTTTCTAAACTATGTCATATTTTCCCCAAGGACTGATTGCGTACATAACTAAAACTGGTGAAACTTGATTTCAAGATTCTACCTCTTGAATAAAGTAAGTTACTTACATTTAAACATTACAGACTTGGGGATTCTCAACAAGCAAGTGAGCTACTAACATAATAATAATGAATGGTGCCAAAACACACAGATCTCGAGGTTGCGCTGTGTAACTCTTAAAAAACTTGTCTTGGAGAAAAGCTGCACTCCTAGCAGTGTGTTGAATGCTCATTTGTCAAGGGCAGCGAGAATCACAGGTAAGGAGATCTGCCTAGGGCAGAAGCTCTGCTTATGTATCCTTGCTTCTCTTATCTGTGGTAGCTCTTTCTATCTTGTTCACCACAATGCAAGAGAGAAACACTATCAGACAAGAACTGGTTCCTTCTCGTATCACTGCTGCCTCCCATCCCCCTCACACCTCTCCGCAGGTGGACAACCCAGAGCTTCCCACACTCCCAGGAGCTTCTGGGTCCCCCACGAGCACCACCCCCCGAGGTGCAGCTGCAGCCGGCCCAGCCTCATCCATTACAGAGGAAAACAAACTCCCCCTGGAACTGCCCAGGGTGAGATTCGACCTAGACAAATAACTGGGACATGAGCGGCTGAATTTCTCTCTTTTTTTTGAGCACAAGAAAGAGAAACAAATTTTTTAGAAGTCACTAGGGTAATTCAAAAAAAAAAAAAATCACAGCGCATCTTTCTACAGTGTATTTAATCTTCTGGACAAATATTTCTACACATCTGGAGAATCACTGACAAAAGATTTTTAAGAATATTCACAAGGGAACCCAAACCACACAACTTCCTCCAAGAAATCACAAACGACATCAGCTGGGAGCTTTAACCAGTTTAATCTATTACCGCATGTAAGCAGCTCATGCTTCTCAATGGATAAATGAACTATTGTGCTAGCAGAAAGGAATCCAAGATAACGAAAAACATCTTTAAACAATGTTGGGAGTAGGGGGGCCAAAATCTCTCAGATGAAAACCTACATCCAAAAAGCCCCTTACACTTTACTTTCTCAGTTCTGGATTAGCAACATAATTTTGAAAGCAGTACCATATATGGCTGTCTCACAGATCAAAGGTGATTTAATTCAAGTCAAATCCATTATAGAGAAGTTTAGGTTTAGATTCTTAAAAACATTAATTGAAAAATAAGTTAATTAACCCAACACTTTATAACAGCAAATGAACCTTGATGTTTAAAAAAAATCACTATGTAAAATTGCTAAGTATGAGTGTAACAATCCCTTTAACAGATCATTTGAAAGGCTTAATTGTCCCCTCCGATGTGCATGTTGATGGCTTTCTGCAGTTTGCTTTAAAAGTTATGTGCCTTTATTGTACTGAAGAAATTCCGAGAGAGAAGCACAACCTACTCATTGATGCTAACAACAAAACCATTTTTCACATTCTGCCTTTACAAAGTCCACCGAGGCTCTTGAATTTATCCAGACTGCTCTAAGTTTAGCTAATGTTAAGAATAGAAACTTTTCTAGCAACTGGTTTCTAAGCACAGGTTATTTCTTACTTTGTTCAATTCAAGGCAATCTTCTTAAAAGGGGTGAGGACAATAAGTTCAGCAGCTAGGTTCCTTAAACCAAACCCCCACATTACCATCCTAATTTTCACAAACACATAATGTGAACAAGTTTTAATTCTGCAAAGGGCATCTTTTTCAATCCTATAAAAGGCAATTATAGTGTGCCTCCCAGGTTTACACGTGGCAACAGTGCAGAGAGGTGAGACAATTTTGAACAATATGTAGTTGTTGTATATACAAAGAAGCCTCTTGGAAACCACGTTCACCCACAAGACGTCAACCTATCTTTCCTCCCAAAGAAGAATCCAAGTGGAACCCAAGTCAAATCTAAAGGAGACAGAGAAGAGAGCTCGCTGGAGACAGGCAAGTTTAGAATCAAACCGAAGGGCCAGAAGGCACGAAGCATGCGCAGGCGATGAAAGCGCTGCGTGGAGGAGACAACAGAAGCCCCGGGACCGGCCCCTCTTACCAGCACGGGCCCCGGGCTCTCTGCTTCCACCTCGCCCTGGGCTGCATCCTTGCACCGCAGCGGGGACTCGATCACCAACTCCTTTTTGACACTTCGGCTACTTGTCCTGCATTTATCAGCCTGCATCCTCGGGCGAGAACGCAAGTCACAGAGTCTGCAACTGAGACAGCTGCGAGTCCTTGGTCGTGCGAGGCACACGCATGCCAGGGGGCAGAGGACGGAAAGGAAGCTGCCTTCCCAGGCACAAGTGGTCAGCCCCGCTGGCTGGGTCTGCAGAGCCCGCCAGGGTGGGAGGGCCAGCCTCCAGGGGTGTTACTACTGCTCGGAAAATGGGAGGTTCCCACTCGTCCGGCCAGAGGAAAACAAACCCCGAACTGTACAATGCACAGTGCACTGCCTCTCCCGTGAAGACCAGCCTCATCGCGCCTGCTCCACGCGGCCGCATCGACCCCAATCAAAACAGTGCGGTGTGGAAAAGCAAAACAGGAACTGTGAGACTCCTTCGTAATTACTCCACATCGGGAGCTGAAGAGAAGCCAGGTCATCGGGCTGTTCTCAGATTCTTACAGTTTCACGAGGCTCTCCTTCATGTTATAGCTAAACACCAAATGCTTGGCTGATGATCAAAGCAGGGAGGGGCAACCAGGAGGGATTCCTGTAGCCAGCACCCCACACAGGCAGGCAGAAGGGGAGACTTTCTCGCTGCATGACAGCCCCTGGCACGGCAAACAATTTATCTACTCTTTTATAGTAGACAAAAGGCGGGGTCATCACACAGTTTCAAGAGATTCCATGTATCACAGTAAATGCTTTTATTAAACAGCATATCACCTTAGATCCGTCAACGGTTGTATGGGTACCACCTGGTAATGAGTCTGGTACTAGGTACCGAGAGGATCGCGGTGAAAAGCTAAGGCAGAGGAGAGGGTCTCCACCTTCCAGGAGTGTCAGAACAAGCTGAGAAGGCAAAATGAATAGACATCTTGAAGGACAGAGTCATACAGTTAACAGGGATTTACACAGAAGCAAGGAAAGTAGCTAGGTCACCATCCCATGGTTCAGTGGTGACAGCACTTAATGCGTTTCCCCAAAGGCCTGCTATTTTCATCATTTCCTCGCATTAATAGTGGAGTAATTTTTAGATCGTTTTAAAATCATCTCAGGAAAAACCAAAAGCGTTAACAGATTTATTAATAAACTACATGCGAAAATGAGCATAAGATGGGATCAAGTATTTACCTGTACTTTCTGGAATGCTCTAGAGCTTCTCCCAATTAGTTATTCTGCTTATTTCATTGAGGCTGGGGAGAATTTAGTAACAGTAAATAATAGCAGTAGTAGTAGTAACATGTAAACAATGGATGGAACAAGGTATCACTAACAACAGTAGATGCCATGAGGTATACAGGTACCTATACCCAGGAAAATACAGAAGCTGCTGTATAAGATACAGGCACAAGTCTCCTTGTCCCCAGCCAAGTGACTAAGGCTGGCAGGGTCCCCAGGGGGCAGCAGGGGAGCCCAGATGGCACCCTATGTCCGCACGTTCATCCTCTCACCAGGGCCTGCAGAGGTCGCCCCAGTCTCTGCCACCCAAATTTCAGGAATCTTTCTCAGTGTGGATAGCATTGGGTAATGAGTCACAAAGGTTCTATGAATCCATTAAAAAAAAAAAAAAAAAGTAGTCTCTATAATAATTTTTTTTAAACTACTCAATTTCTCTATCTTGGGTAATCTTTTAGGGTAATACAAACTCACCATATCTGTGTTCCAAAATAAATACAATCTGTGAATTTTTAAAATCTCTCTTTGTAAGGTTACAAGAGGATAGGAAAAAAAAAAACAAACAGCCTCAGTTACATAAATATAGATTTGAAATAATGGTTAAATCAAAACTTACAGATGTTCTCTAAATTAGAGGAGGCAAGCCATAAGCACTAAACAGACAAGCTGAACTTGGTAAAGCACATGGTTAAGTGTGACGTGAAAGTCACTCAGTTGTGTCTGACTCTTTCTAACCCCAGGGACTGTAGCCCACCATGCTTCTCTGTCCATGGAATTCTCCAGGCAAGAACACTGGCAGTGGGTTGCCATTCCCTTCTCCAGGGGATCTTCCCTACCCAGAGATCGAACCTGGGTCTCCTGCATTGCAGGCAGATTCATTACCATTTGAGCCACCAGGCAAGCTCAAAGCACATCATAACCAAAAACTGAAAACCTTTTTGAAATGTCTCAAAGAGTTCGAAAAAGCTCAATTCTTCCTCAAATTCCCATCATCATTAGGCCACCAGAAGGTCTAGACTTTAAGGAGAGAAATGCTATCCTATTTAATGGGTCAAAATACCCTGACATTCTGTAAACAATGAAAAGGAACTTAAAAGGTTATTTACTTTATGAAGACTGTTAAGTGCTCACTGTGTCCCAAAATCTGCACAGGTGATTTATTTAATCATTATAACAATCCTTGTTGTTGCTGTTGTTCTTTAGTCGCTAAGTTGTATCCAACACTTTGCCACCCCCATGGACTACAGCCCACCAGGCTCCTCTCTCCATGGAATTCTCCAGGCAAGAATACTGGAGTGGGTTGTCATTTCCCTCTCCAGGGAATCTTCCAGACCCCAGGAATTGAACCAGAATCTCCTGCTTAGTAGGCAGATTCTTTACCACTGAGCCAACTGGGGAAGTCCTTTAGCAACCTTGTGAAGCAGAAAACATGATTATTCCCATTTTACAGATGAGGAAACTGATGGCTAGAGTGGTTGTTTTATGTGCAGAAGGTCACATAGAGCATTACAGATGCAACGGACATACTCGTCAGCATGATGCTATGCAGAATCAGTTGTCTATTGCAACTATGCCAACTGCTGCTGCTGCTGCTAGGTTGCTTCAATGGTGTCCGACTCTGTGCGACCCCGTAGACGGCAACCTACCAGGCTCCTCCATCCTTGGGATTCTCCAGGCAAGAATACTGGAGTGGGTTGTCATTTCCTTCTCCAATGCATGAAAGTGAAAAGTGAAAGTGAAGTCGTTCATTCAAGAGAGCACAAATAGGTAAAAGCTACTGACCAGCAATTAAAGATAAAGGCAACATCTGGGTTTAATCCAACTGAGATAATTTCAGCGAAGAGGCAAAAGTGTAAAAACAGCACAGCACAGAGCCTGTTACATAGCAGGTACTCATTTAATGGTAACTATTATTGTTGCCGTTGCTGTCCCAATCTGAAGAAATTAACCTTAGTCTTAAATTCAATACTTCAGCTGTGTGGTCAAAAATGACAATTCTGCCAGCAGCGTTGCTACAGCACATTACAAAGTGCTTCAGCAATTGAAAACCCACTGCCCTTCCCTCTTTGCTGCTTGATTATGACAATTGTCTTCCAATCGTTGTCTTGATCCCCTTGTGTTCTGCCATGATCCAGGCATCTTCTTGAAATTTTTCTACTTTTCACAACTTCAGGTGTGAATTTTATATTTCTTTTGTAATCAAGGAAGAAACTATGAATTGGTTCTAAGCTTCTAGGTAGTCAAGATACAAAGGCACACGTAATCAGTTCCATAATTCACATTCTCAAAAGGAAAAACATACCAAGCTACGAAGCAAGTACATTTTTTTCCAGTTTCTCTCAGAGAAATTTACATAGAAGAGAACTGATCAGTGTCTAGATAAGGCGCCCAACATGTTCACAGGAAATGCAGCAGCGAAATTCACCCAGCGTTTCCTGCTACCTAACTTCTCAGGCAACGTAAGAGGCCCTTGCTTGATTCTGCTCATTTAACACACACTAGTATCAGTAACACACACTAGTATCAGTAATGGAGAAGGAAATGGTAACCCACTCCAGTGTTCTTGCCTGGAGAATCCCAGGGACGGGGGAGCCTGGTGGGCTGCCGTCTATGGGGTCGCACAGAGTCAGACACGACTGATGCGACTTAGCAGCAGCAGCAGCAGTATCAGTAAGTCTGCCTGTCAAGGGGTCACACGGTACAGCACTGAACGTCTAAACCTAAACCAACAAGTAGGATGTGGTTTCTCTAAGGGCTTCATGAAATCGGTGTCTGAGGACAAGAGAACGACATCTGGTCAGAGCAGCCACAAGAGGAAATGCCATCATAGAAGGACAGGAAGTATGTGGTCAAGTTTTCCTTTACAATATTTCAAAGGGAAGGTATATGCTGGACCTCTGGATTCAAATCCACAAATATTTACCAACCTTCAGACACTAGCAACCTCAAGTTCTTTCACATATTAACCAGTTTAACTCTTATAATGACACATACATCTATTAACATGCAATAAAGGAGGTGATATATGTATAATTATGGCTGATTTGTGTTGCTGCACAGCAGAAGCCAACACACTGCAAAGTAATTTTCCTCCATTTAAAGAATAAATTTTTAAAATGGAAATAGGTAAATATCATCTATATACTGACAATTCCCCCTCCCCTCAAAAAAGCATGCATTAAGGGTACAGAGTTTTACTGTTAAAACAGAATGCGAATGGAGGAAAACCCATGGCAAAGTAGAAACATTCCAGAGATAAGATGAAATAGATGCTTCCATATATGGATTTCAGCTCTCAGATTTTAATAGACATACAAATTATTATATAGGTTGGGTACAAAAAAAAAAAAAAACATGAAAACTGTATAGGAAATTTAAGGAATTTTCCAAGGGTAATTATTTACTATAAGGAAGTCTAACTTTAGACTCCAAAGACCCTGTCATCCCCCACCCACCACACAATGAAGTTCCATCAAGTTCTGAAAAGCAGGAAATTGAATAAAGGACCCTCTCACCCACAGGACACCTATGCGACCTTCAAGACCCAGTTTAAATGCCACTTTCCTAGGAAAAGCCCTGGCTCCTCCTGGCCAGGCTGCATTAGCTCCTCTTCTGGCACCTTCTGGGCATCTCTTTCATTTACTGCCATCTCGGAGCTTGTCACAGTCTACCTTTTACTAAGGGGGTATGTGCTCCACTCTCCAGTGAGCCTGTAAATTTATTGGGACAGGAGCTGAGTCCCCAGGGTCTGAGGTTCTGCAAGCATTCAAAACGTATTGGTTGAACCGAATGCTTGTGTCAGTTTTATGTCACTGATTATCTTTAGCCCTGAAGCATAAATGTGGTGGATGTAAAAATATGCAAATATTTTCATGTGGCCCAAATTAGGGCAGGAGCATTCAACTGTTCATATGCTAAACCCCAATGGATCATTTACTAATAATTAAAGTGTTCTTTTCTCCCAGCTAAGAAAATGTTATTCTGCAAAACTTGCCAGATTTTTTTTTTAAGACCAAGGTATCCTTGGAAACAGTATAACTGAACCTTTAAGAAGTGTAAATAAACTTGTTTTTAGCAATGAATTATATAAAATTTGAGACTGCATTTTGCTGTAGCTAGCAGCTACATAAAGAATGACTGTACAAGGAATAAATATCAATTATCTCAACAGAATTTTTTTTACTCTATTAACATTAGGGGCTCTTGGCCAATCAGGAAGATATTTACAAAATAACAATTAACTATAAAGGCAACATATATATATATATGTATGTATGTGTATATATGTGTGTGTGCATATATATGTGTATGTGTATATCTCTGTGTGTGTGTATATCTGTGTATGTGTATTTATCTGTGTGTATATATATAAATTGTGTGTATGTATATGTGTGTGTGTACGGTTATATATACGTGTGTATATGTGCTGTGTGTATATGTGTGTATATTTATGTGTATATGTGTGTATGTGTGTATGTTGTGTGTATACATGTGTATATATGTATGTTGTGTGTATATGTGTGTGTGTATACTTGTAAAGTATATTTAAATATATAAAACGTGTTTATACCAGTCAATCCTAAAGGAAATGAATCCTTCATATTCACTGGAAGGACTGATGCTGAAGCTAAAGCTCCAATACTTTGGCCACTTGATGCGAAGAGCTGACTCATTGGAAAAGACCCTGCTGCTGGGAAAGATTGAAGGCAGGAGGAGAGGGTGACAGAGGATGAGATGGTTGGCAGAAGGAGAAGCGGGCAACAGAGGATGCGATGGTTGGATGGCATCACCAACATGTTCATGTTTGTGGACATGAACTTGGGCAAACTCTGGGAGATGGTGGGGGACAGGAAAAGCCTGGAGTGCTGCCATGCATGGGGTCGCAATGAAGTCAGACATGACTTGGCGACTGAACAACAACAATAAAAAATATACGTATACACATACTTTGGAGCGGAGACTTAAATACATACTAAATATGTACTCTGAAGTAATCACTCCATTTCTCCTTTATGGGAAAAAGTGAAACAGTAAGAAAAAATTATTAAGAAAACTTACAAAAAGAAACAAATGACTAAAGATTTCCACAGTGTATTGTTACCGGCCAGCTTGCTGGCCAAAGAAAAGAAACGGTGTTGGGAATACGATCTGCCCCTGAGGAAACAAAAACACGGTGCATAGAAGCGGGAGAGCAGAGGTCAGGATAGGACCAGAGGCGACGGGTGCAGGAACGGGCTGCTGAACAGCCAGCTACAACAGAGGAGGGGCATGGTGACAGAAAGGCAGGTGGAAGTGGGAGCGGAGAGGAGGGAGGGCTCCTAAACCACACCCTCGGGGCCTCGTAGAAGAGTTAATATCAAAGAAATACATTCTGATAGAAGGCTGATAGGGCTTCCCTGTTAGCTCAGACGGCAAAGGATCTACCTGCAATGCAGAAGACCTGGGTTCGATCCCTGGAGAAGGGAACGGCAACCCGCTCCAGTATTCTTGCCTGGAGAATTCCCTGGACAGACCATGGAGTCGCAAAGAGTCAGACATGACGGAGAGGCTAACACTTTCACTTCACTTTTCACGAAGTTAGATGCTGACCTCAATGATGATTTTTGTCATTAGAGATTTAATCAGATAATCACAAAAAATGAGATGCACATTATCATCTAGCCTAGTGTTTATTAGCCTGGAATCTATCCTAAGCCTGGATATGGAGGAAAATGGTCGTCCATGAACCCTTCTAAACCTACATTCGAAATTGTGTGTTCCTGTAATTTCTACCGAGAAGCCCCTAGAGTTTATCTAGTTCCTAGACAAGGGACCAGGGGAAGATCCTCCACTCACAGAATAAGGAAACTGAGGTCCAGAGAGATGAGCCAGATAGTCAACCAAAGTTTTAAGACACAAAGCTCTTGAGCAGGTTTAAATTGGACTGAAGTAGCCAGTAAAGCAATTTAAATGGTTAAATCAAGAGACATTAGATGGCAATCAGTGGTGTCAACACCTGCAATCTTACTCATTTGCTGATTGATGTCCTATGTGCACTTAGTCGCTCAGTCATGTCCAACTCTTTGCGAGTCCATGGACTGTGGCCCGCCAGGCTCCTTTCTCCATGGGGATTATCCAGGCAAGGATACTGAAGTGGGTTGCCATTCCCTTCTCCAGAACATTGAGGGAGACCTGGATTCGATCCCTGGGTTGGGAAGATCCTCTGGATCTGGCTGAATGATCAAGATCAAGCCACCAGGGAAGCCCCGACTGACCTCCAAGTAAGCCAATAGGTCATCAGATGAGGCCTTCACTGAGCAGCTTCTAGCGAAGGCAGGAGGAGATGGGGGCAACAGAGAAGGAGATAGTTGAACGGCATCACCAACTCAATGGACATGAGTTTGAGCAAGCTCCAGGAGACAGTGAAGGACAGGGAAGCCTGGCGTGCTGCAGTCTGTGAGGTTGCAAAGAGTCGGACACGACTTAGCAACTGAACAACAAACCACTCCAATGCAATGTTACACATTTCAGAATCATATTGCCCTAGAACACGCGGAAGAGAAATATACAGACCAAAAGGTGGATCTACATCTAAACGTGTCAGAGCCTCATTTCCAACAGAGGCAGAGCTGAGAGTCTGGCAAAGGACAAGGACGTCCTGCGGTGAAGAAGCGGGCGAGGAGGCCTACTGCCCTCTCTCCACGTCTGGGGTGAGCCCACGGTGCTGGGGCAGCGGGAGGGGCCCTAGAGAAGGCTCCGTTTTCAGATGAGGGAAGTAAGACGCGTGGAGTCCTCCCATTTCTAGACGGGGGAGGCTTAGGGTACTCTCCGGGACCGGCTCTGTGAATGTAGGACAGTGACTTCACCACTCTGGGGGCCCACTTCCCTCACCTGGAAGACAGGGATCACCATTCCGACCCGAGCTAGACATCACTCACTCCCAAGACCCAGGGGGACAACGGACGTGTCCCACTATTGTCGCAGAATGCTGCCAGCCGCCGCCAATGATCTAGAAGCTTCTCGTGAAGATAGCCCACCCCCACCCGCGACATCCCCCTTCCCTGCCTACACTCTTGCACAGCCTCTGTCACCATCTGGCGTTCTATACTCTTGTTTTCCTTATTTGTTTAGTGTCTGTCCAACTCCACTTTAGAAAAAGCAGCAGCTCTGGGAAGACAGTCTATTTGGTGTACTGCTCTATTCCCAGGTCCTAAGTCAGGGTACGTGCTCAGAACACATTTATCAGATGAATTCACTGAAGGATCAGGATCCCCTCGGGCTGGATATAGAGCTCTTATACTCTGGACACCAAGAGTTTTTCTGTGAACTATTTGTTTTGGTCACAATGATGATCATTCAGCCAGCGGTGTTAAGGATTTGTTTCAGAGATGGAAACTTACAAAGCCAAGGGAAACATAACGAGCTTGGGATTTTTCTCAGGAAATGAAACCCCCGGCCTGAGTTACCACAGCGGGCCCCGCTGTGGCCTCCATCTGGACTGGACCTAGCCCGGTGTGTCATCTGCCCTCGTCAGCTCTGAGCACCGGGGTGGTGGCGGGGAACGGCTGTGTGCTGTGTGCACAGTAGATAATCCACACATGTTTGCGTATAGAATAAACAGTGAAACTGTCTCACCTTGGCTTGATTTATCACAAACTCCAGCACCAAGGGAGTTCACACAAAGTAGAATTTTTTAACTTTCCTCACCACGTGACAAACGTTGAGGTGAAGGGCCAGAGAATGTGTGCTTGGTGAGAAAAGATAATCAAAACCTTCTTTTAAGGCCCTAAGCACTAAAGTTTTCCCTTCAAATGCCTTATTCAGCTATAAATGGAAGACGAACGTCCATTCTTTCACTTCTCCCCCATCCACTTTCAAAAGAACATGGTGAAAAACGCAAAGAGCCACCCTCTGAGGTTATAGGTTTCATAAAAATACCTGTGTATGCTAATTTACTCAAAGCCAGTCCCATGAGTGTTTAGAAGGTAGAAAGCTGGGGACTATCCTGATGTGTCCATGACAGAGAAGTGACAAGCTGGAGAGGTCACAGGGCTCTGATTACCCTCCAGGTGTCACAGTCCATGGCCATCAGCTCCCTAACCTGGGGGAAGGAGAGAGAATGGTCCATCCAACACGGCATACCGACTTCTGCAAAAACAGAAACATGCCCAGGCTTCAAGGGGCAAACCCACCGTGAGGAAATGCCACAAAGTGGTCCAGCAGATCTGGCCAAATTCAGCTTGCATTAAAAAGACAATGTGGCTCAGTGGTAAAGAATCCTCCTGCCAAGCAGGAAGCGCAGGTTCGATCCCTGGGTCGGAAGGATCCCTTGGAGAAGGAAATGGCAACCCACTCCAGAATTCTTGCCTGAAGAATCCCATGGACAAAGGAGCCTGGCGGGCTATAGTCTGTGGGGGTCACAAAAGAGTCAGATACGACTGAGCCCCTGGACGAGATAATGATCGTTGACAGTCATGCCGGTCCCCTGACAATGACTGGGAAGTCCCCTCTTTGGCAGTAGCAGCAGAGTACGTCCTTTCCATAAGATAAACTCATCAGCGGCGAAGATGATGTATCCTTTCTCATCCTGCTGCCTAAACGAGCCCTCATTGTGACTGATTTCCTTTGTGAAGTTAAAAGAGACTGACAAGGAAGAGAAAACAAAGCCAGCAGTTTCAGGGGCTCAAACCTTATTCCCGGACAACCACACATCCTGACAAATCAAAGTTTCCCCCCGAGTACTTGTAAAAATACATAACTCAACTCAATGAAATCTTTCATAGATAAGCTACAGATAAAAGTAACTGGAGGTGGAGATAAAAACATGGTAGGTGAGGAGGGCACATGTCAGGGAAGGTAGCCTTTTGGGGCTTCCTTTCTCCCCACTACTGACTCGACATGCACACATCACATAGCCTGGAGACCAAAGGTGGTGGTGGAGGTGGAACGGAGCTGCAGCCACCTCTGGTCCTTCACTGAAGCTGCAGAACAGGCCAGTGCTACTTGTCACATTCCTAGAGTGTGACACACGCAAGACAATGGGCTTCGGCTTTCCCCTCCCACACGAGGCAAAACACTCTTCCAGGAAAAACACGGCTAGAAGAGAGAGGGTGAAGGGGGGTGGCGGTGGGGGTGTTTAATCAGGCTCTGAAAAGTAGCTATGACTGTCCCACTGGCCTTTCCACAAAGAGGGGCCAGGTCTTAAAGTCCCACCGTTGATTCAGTCCCTACAATATATATGAGGCTTCCAATGTTCCATGAAGCGTTTGGGAACTCTCCAGGCACACGCTTCAGTTTATGCTCTGCCAAGACCTATATCTAGAAGTCAATGATTATTTATTTGTTTAGGTGACTGTCACACAGGAATTTCAATACAGAAGAGAAGTGGGAAGGAAAGAGAATGAATGGCCTTGGGGTCTGGAGGAGAGGGGCAAGGAAAACATTCCCAAGTCCTCCTGTGTGCTAGGCGTTCAGCATACATACTTGTTTAATTCAGTTCAATTCAACCCTTACAATAATAACACTATAAAGAGGTATTTTTCTTTAGAGAAACCGGGGTTCTTATAAACTAAATAACTTACCTTAAGTTCACATAGCTACTATGCTTTGGAGCCCTGCTTCAAAATTAACATTAAACCTAATAATTAAGTAGATCAGAATATTTTAAGTTTTATTTCAAATGAATTTGACCTCCCTTTCAAACACACATATCTCCTTAAGGGAGCCACAGAAAATACTGCAGAGTTTTCTGAGGCCTGAAAATATTAGGATGTAAGATAACAAGAAATGAAAACTGAAGTTCAATGTTGACAGAGTTGTGTCTGAAATATGGAACAAAGCCTTTCATCTTCCCTTCTTTCTACTTATCTATACTTTTTAGACTTCCTTTAATAAGCATGAATTATTTTAAACTAAACATTATTTAAATTTCTAAAGCCATTTATTCCTATTTGGGAAACTTTTAAAATAATGTCTAACAAGTAGCTAATGCATGAATAAATACTTCCTCCATGGTCATGACTGGGATGAGTTAAGTGGAGCACTCAGTTGAGGGACAGAATTTAAGACAGCACTAAAAACTCAGTAATCAAGTAAAATTTAATGAAACACTCAAATGAAATCACAGTTCATATCCTCCAAAAAAGCCATGATAAACAAATCACAACTTGAAATAAAGATAAGATCAGTACTTCTGACTTTTTTTCCTTTTTGCTTCAGGCTCCAGTACAGCTCTGCTCAGCATGGCTTTACTCGGTGCCTAGCAGTGCAATAAGCAGTACATTCCTCCACCAACCCTTACTTTACAGGCGAGGAAACCGAGGCACAGAACTTAGGGGGTCAGTCCAAGGTCACAGAGGTCCTACGTGGTAAAACAACTTTTAAACAGATTAACAAGAGGTCATTTTTACTTGCCTTGACCATAAAGATAAAATCAACACCTACTTTTAAAACTGGTCTACAAGTGACCAGATCTTCAGATATCATCCACAACTTGAAAGATTTGAAATCAAGCTCAACGTGAGTTCTTCTTCCTTCGAAGACGAAGTGAACCAGGGGCCATGCCGTGCTAAGTCAGTTTAGTCATGTCCAACTCTGTGTGACCCCATGGATTGTAGCCCACCAGGCTCCTCTGTCCATGGGATTTCCCAGGCAAGAGTACTGGAGTGGGTTGCCAGTTCCTTCTCCAGGGGATCTTCCTGACCCAGGGATCAAACCACAATCTCTTGTGTCTCCAGCATTGGCACACAGGTTCTTGACCACTAGTGCCCCCTAGAAAGCCCCTACAGGGGCAGTGTGGGCCAGAATCTCACTCTACTCAAATCTTTTTTCTCTTATTTTATTGTTCACACATAGGTGAAACCTAATAGTTCAAAGTATGGAACAGAGTGAGGAAAGATGGGAAAGTGAGGGCAAAGACTTTCTGCCCATGTTAATCCCCCCAAGGAGCGAAGAAGCAGCAGACAGTACACCTTGGAGAGCCAGCTCCCAGGGCAGGATGGTCTCTCCCCAGGCTGAACCACGACCACCCTTCACCTACACCCTGCCGGCATATGCAGCACGCAGGCCCACTGTGCTCTCCCCCGCCCTCCACACCAACCTCGCCCCAAATCTTATGAACAGGAACACTGGCCGTATTGCCTCCTCACGCCTCACCTCCATGCCTCCAGAAACACTGTCTGTCAACCTGGAATGTTCCCCACCACCTCCTGATCTTAACCTGCCAGATGCCTGCTCACCTCTGTGTTATACAGATCCAGGACTCCACCCAGAACTGCTGAATTGCAGCCTGAGCTGAGACCTGGGGAAGTCCTCCAGGCGATACTTAACGCTGTAGGCTTTCACCTGAGAGTCACTGATCTTAGTAACACAAAAGAGAGGAAGAACACCCACAATGTTTCAGCCCAGATCCAATACAAGGAAACATGGATGGGTTCCTTCCCAGCTATATTAGCATCTCACAGGCATGACACAGATGACTGTGTGCAGCTGAAAGCAGAGGACAGGGATGAGGCCACAACTTACTTTGCCCTCCAGGGGACGGACACACGCTTCCGCGCTCGGGCTCAGGTGCTGAGTCATGCCTGACTCTCTGCCCCCACGGACCGTGGCCCACCAGGCCCCCTGCCCACAGTGTTTTCCCAGCAAGAACACTGGAGTAGGCTACTGTCTCCTTCCCCACGACACACACCTTAGTCTTACTGAAATGCCACAGCAGGTTTCCATTGATCATTTCTATTTACCTGGATTTTGGGGGGAAAAAATACAACTTTGTGGGTGGGCTCTTCCACCAGAATCACCCTTCATCCACCTTCCTTGCCCCATCTTCCCCGACCCCTGCCAAAATAAAATGCCTTTCAACTCCAAGCCAATAAGAAAGGCCCTCCAGAGTAGCAAGAGCCCCAAGCATCTCTCCAGTTGTTTTAATGGTATGTTCACACACTGAAATGGGGCTCAGCAGGATACCTCCCTGAAGAGAATATAGGACAAAACCAAGCCCCTAGGGTTTTGTTGCCTAGAGTTCCTTAATACCTTATTTGCCAGCTGAGTTACAAGCGCTCAATCAAGTTCAAATTTGTGACCACGATGGCGGCTAACTAAAAGCAATGAAGCAATCTGTTTAGAGAAAGGCAACATGCATGTCTAAGGATTTCCTTTCTTCCTGCTGCAGAGGAATAAGATGCCAAAGTGACATCCTCCATATGCATCCTCCACACTGCAGTTAGGGCAGTAATGGAAAAAAAAAAAAAAGCCTAATCCAATACTGCTGTCTAATGTACCCCTGTCTGTCTTCCTCCTCAGTAGGATCTCAGATGTGTACACTAGACTGATAAAACTTATATGAGCGTTCCTAGTTCCCGATTGGAGACTTAAAGAAAAGGTGGTCAAACAAACAAACAAAAAATCTTAAGGAGGTTCTGTTTAGCAGCATTTTTAAACTGAGACGATGTTAACAATTTTCCTAGCATCTCGGTCTGAAATAATGGCAGCATGTTCCAAAATATGTGTTCATTAATTCGGGGGGAAACACAGGGCTTCAGATTTACTGCGGTAGAGTTAAATCAACCAAAAGTGTCAGCAGACCCAGCTCCCTGGAGCTAAGATGCCAGCTCCAAGTCTCTACTTGTCTCAGGGACACGTGCTTATCAAAGTGAGGACATCAAGCCATCTGACGATCAGGTTCTCTCAGTTCAAGGTTCCTGCAATTAAGTACTACATTCTAGCACCCCAGCTAACAAGGCTTACTTTACTCTTCTGCTGTGACACTAATCTTGTCAGACTCTGTGCAAACCAGCACTTGTCACAAAAGAGAACTTCTCAGGAACTTTCATGAGAGTAGTTCCAAGAGCCAAGAGGAATGCTCTCCCACATTTACTCATTAGTCCATTCAAGACTCAGTTGATTCATGCATTAAACCTCCTGCCTGCTCAATCACTCACAAGCATTTCTTAACCGCAGAGCACTGTGCAAGGACTGAGATGTAAGGAACACACACAGTCCAGTGGGAGAGGAAAGATGGAAGGATTCAAATGAGGAACTTATATACCAAGTGTGGCAGGGACTGGCTAGAAATGTGCTGTCCACTGGAATAGCAGAGCCACTAGTCACACCGGGCTATTGAGCATTTGACATTTGGTTAGTCAAATGGAAATAAATTCTCAGCATAAATTTCAAAGGCTTTGGATGAAAAAACAAAGAATACAAAATATCTTATTCATAATTTTTATTGCTGACATGCTGAATAATACTGGTATATACTAGATTAAATATATTATTAAAATTAATTTCATTTGTTTCCTTTTACTTTTTTAAATGCAGTTACTAGCAAATGTACAATGACATCTATGGCTGGCACCGTATTGTGACTGGTGACCAGATGCTCCCCAATCCTGTGTCTTCTTCCTGGGGTAGAAAGAAAGACCACCCTTCCAATTTGTCTGGCAGTCAGGCTGAAAACTATGTGACTGGGTTCTGGCTGAGGAATATCAGAAAAACGAGGTAGCAGAGCCTGCTGCTGCTGCTGAGTCGCTTCAGTCGTGTCCACCCCACAGACAGCAGCCCACCAGGCTCCCCCGTCCCTGGGATTCTCCAGGCAAGAACACTGGAGTGGGTTGCCATTTCCTTCTCCAATGCATGAAAGTGGAAAGTGAAGTCACTCAGTCGTGTCCAACTCTTAGCGACCCCATGGACTGTAGCCCACCAGGCTCCTCCATCCATGGGATTCTCCAGGCAAGAGTACTGGAGTGGGGTGCCATTGCAGTTATAAAGCATGGTGTACAACGGTCCCAGCTCACTTGCTCACTCGCTCGCTCTCTCCTTGAAGGGCTACTGAAAGCACAGACCACACAGAGAGCTCTGAGGAGGCCATGTGCAAGGGAGAAGCCCTGGATATAAGGGAACTAGGCTCTGAATCATCACATGGAAGACCACATGAGGCATACCCAATGGGATCCTGTCGCAAGTGAGAAATAAACTCGTTGTTAAGCTACCGCCATCTGGTTACCGCAGCTAGCCTTCCCTGACTAAGTAACACACTAAGAAAAAGTATCTCAACGTGAGAGATGACTGCTTGCTCAGAATTCTCAGGACAAGTCTCTGGGACGAGGTGCCATGTGAAAAGTGTCTGATTGTGGCGATTCTCAAACTCCATCACGTCAGAACTACTCAGAGAGCTTGTTAGAGCACAGACTGCTGGGCCCTCTTCCAATCCTCTCAAGGACGATCCAGCTAGGGAGGGAGGTCTGTCTGTGCATGCTGGCCCTCTAAGGGCATAGGGTCTCCCCCAAGACCCTCCGCTGAGCTGCTGTCTCTCTCCCCCTGCCCCCAAATTGTCCAGTGCAGGCACCTGGAGGGCCGATGAGACTCTGCAGCTCTGACGCGCTCCCAAGAGGGATGATGCTGCTGACCCACACAACATATCTTGAAAGCCAACGTCTTTAAAGAAGGAGCAAGATTTTGTGACCAGAACAAAAGGAACTCAAGGGAAAAGAAACCACTGTTCAGAAAGGTTTGGAGGGTTGGAAGAGCACGGTGTGTTTCGGGTGCCGCAAGACCTTTTGGGAAGAAGCATCACGGGGCGTAGGAAAGGAGTAAGGGGGAGAAAAAGAAAAGCAGACACTTGCATTCAGCAGTCAGGAGTGAATTTGCCGCCTCAATGAGAACTTTACAGCAACAGTTTTTCCTTTCACAGCATATGTAGTAATACAAATAATTACTCTTTTCTTCTAACACTTCAATTACCTACAAAATTGTTGGGGAAACGACTGGGGTCGAGTATGGTGATTTATCCATTATGGACAGGTATGAGACTCCAAAATCGTAATTTCTGGATCAACCACCCCTTTATTATAATCTTGTTATGTGACCTGAGAAACAATTTAACTGCCATGTAATTGCTGTGTGTGTGCTATAAGCAGGGTAACATTTGCCTTCAATGTACTTTATAGAAACCTTGAGAGATTACATGTGGAAATTTTAAAAATTTGTTCCCATGAAAAGATACATAATTCACATTCAAAGAGTTTCTATTATTTTAATAGGTGCTACTCAACCTGGTGAGACACAAATGGCTAAGTGTCTGGGAGAGAAGCCACCAGAACTGACAAATACCATGATGGAAGACAGATGGGCTTGGGCTAGATTAGGGAGGGCAGGGACTATGAGGACACAACTTCACCAGGAATCCCTTGCAGTGGTAGAGTGCTGAGTGCCCCTCCTTCCCACCATTCAGGACACACAAATACACACACAGTGACAGTCCCCAACTCACTCAACCATCGGTGCCCTCTGTGTAGCTACAAAGTGTGGCACTGAGATAGATAACCTCTAATATCACTGTTAACAGGATTCTATGAATCACAGCCTAGTTTATGACTATAACAAATTCCCATTCCTACCACAGATGTTTATTCATACAGGCAACACGACTTTTTAAAAAATTAAATGGTGAAAACAGACATCTAGGTGCAAGATGCCGAAACAGGCATGCTATTTGTGCCGTACCCAAACAAACGCTGGGGAAAATATTTTAGTAAGCGTTTTTCTTTCTAACAGTACAAGGAGGAAGAGTTTTGTTTCAGCGAAACATATTCTTTGCTCAAATAGAAATGGTCTCTTTGTGATCTAAAGATCTAAAGGCCTCTTTGTTATCATCTGGGTGTGTGTGTGGGGGGGGGAATGATTTAAAATAGTTTGTTAAAAAACAGTTTATGAAGTGTTTTCTCGCAGTGCAGTTAGAATTAGATTAATAATACATGGTGGAGGGTGAGGAGGAGCAGGGGGAGATGGGGAAGAAGAGGAGGAAAAGGCCTTCTGCCACAAGGGACGCAGGCACAGAGAGCTCAGTGCATTCATCCCATAATCACATAGAATCATGTCATTTAAAATCATATTTGTGAGTGGAGCTTCCCAGGTGGCTCAGTGGTAAGGAATCCACCTGCCAATGAAAGAGACATGGGTTCAGTTCCCCAGTTGGGAAGATGCCCTGGAGAAGGAAATGGCTACCTTCTCGAGTATTCTTGCCTTGAGAATCCCATGGACAGAAGAGCCTGGTAGTCGCAAACAGCTGAACACAACTGAGTGAGTGAGCATTCCACTCCATATATACATGTTATAAATAATCACGTCCCTAATCAAGGTCAATTAATTCATTATCTTTGTTCTTTCCTCCCAATTGTGCTCCTAATATAAAGTGGTAGTTTTTCTTTTCTTTCCATTCTTTTGTATGGCTTCCAGGAAAAAAATTAGAAACATGCTTATCAAAAACCCAGGCCTTAAACTAATATTTTGTATTTAAAATATTTGATCATTATGTTTTAGAATAGTACATTCTACAAACCAAACAATATTAAACATTAAGTTTCATGTTTGCATTCAGTTTAAACTGTAGACAAGTGAAAATCTTTTTAAAAGTTAGGGATATATGGTTATTACCATTTCACAAGCAGGAAATTGTATAAATGACCCAGGTGTTCCAAATAAATGTACACGCAGGGAAAAAAAAAATCTCCAAGGTCTGAATCATGCTGTTAGAAGTCTCTCTGCCAGGTCAATGTACAGGTCATGGGGCCACAGAGGACCCAGAGTCCCACCATGACAGAGACATCTTTTCTCAGAAAGGGCTTTGCTTGTGGACATTCCACTAATAGCATTCCTTAATGTAAAGCTAATGCCAGGGCACCATTTGAAGTGATAACATCACTGTGGTTCACCATGTGCAATGGAAAGCAGGCTGGGAGGAAGGAGAACAGTGAGACGTGCTGGCAGTCCAAGGTCTCTATAAACTCGTGCAGAGGTCCCTATGGAATCACCCAGTAAGTAAAGAGCCACACAACTGCGGGTTTACATGCAGCTGTGATAAGTGTGCTGAAAGAAATACAGAAGATGCTCAGCCAGTCTGGGCTCAAATAAGCCCCTCTGAGGGAGACACTCTTGAGCTGTGGCCAGAGGAAGAGTGCAGCTGAATAAAGAATGGCTGAGCGAGCTGGGGAGAGGGGATAGCACAGCACGTGCCAAGATGCTGAGACACAAAAGAGCTTGCGGGTTTGGAGAACTGAAAGATGGCCCACTCAGCTTTGGTGCAGTGGTCTGGGGGAGAGCAGCACAGGCTCAGCCTGGTGGGCTGAGCAGAGTACAGATCGGGCTGATAGGTGCATTAAAGACTGTGTGTCTTAGCCTGAGCTACATGGGAAGCCATTAAGGGGTTTTAAGCAGAAAATGCAGATGACACCACCCTTATGGCAGAAAGTGAAGAACTAAAGAGCCTCTTGATGAAAGTGAAAGAGGAGAATGAAAAAGTTGTCTTAAAGCTCAACACTCAGAAAACTAAGATCATGGCATATGGCCCCATCACTTCATGGCAAATAGATGGGGAAACAGTGGCTGACTTTGTTTTTTTTGTGTTCCAAAATCACTGCAGATGGTGACTGCAGCCATGAAATTAAAAGACGCTTACTCCTTGGAAGAAAAGTTATGACCAACCTAGACAGCATATTAAAAAGCAGAGACACTACTTTGTCAACAAAGGTCCATGTACTCAAGGCTCTGGTTTTTCCAGTAGTCATGTATGGATGTGAGAGTTGGACTATAAAGAAAGCTGAGCACCGAAGAATTGATGCTTTTGAACTGTGGTGTTGGAGAAGACTCTTGAGAGTCCCTTGAACTGCAAGGAGATCCAACCAGTCCACCCTAAAGGAGATCAGTCCTGGGTGTTCACTGGAAGAACTGATGTTGAAGCTGAAACTCCAATATTTTGGCCACCTGATGTGAAGAACTGACTCATTTGAAAAGACCCTGATGTTGGGAAAGATTGAAGGCAGGAGGAGAAGGGGATGACAACAGAGGATGAGATGGTTGGATGGCATCACCAACTCAATGGACATGAGTTTGGGTGGACCCTGGGAGTTGATGATGGACAGGCAGGCCTGGTGTGCTGCAGTTCATGGGGTCGCAAAGAGTCAGACACGACTGAGCGACTGAGCTGAACTTTCAGAAGCAGAAAATGACATGTGGCTACACATGCATGGAGATAAGAACAGAGCTTCAGCTGCAGATGCAGTGGGAGACCACATACAGGGTGGTGGTGGCTAAAAAATGAGAGTGGATGACATCACCCAAGAAGATGAGGGCCCTGAGTAACACAGGTGCTACCACTAGCAATTACCGAAAACCCATCTCGCCCACACCACTTCCACGGTGCAAACCGGTTCAGCAATGACAGTGGTCACACATCTTTTTTCCAGATCCGCACGGCAATTCACCAGTACCTGACTTACACCTTCTAAAGTCACCCCGAGCTAAAACCAAGACTGATATTACACAGTTATTTAATGTTTCACATATTTATATCCCATACTCTGGCTGGACCATATTTTACTTTTCTTTGGTGATCTATATATGTTCCAATTATCAATTATAAAATAAATGAGTTTCTGAGCTTGAAAAGATAATCCAGTCCAAACCTGCCTTCACACAAGAGGAAGGGTAGCTCAGGGAAGTTAAGGAACCTGGACAACATTTGTCCATCCTGGTCATGGGCTGGGTGTTATAAGAGGACGTCCAGGACCACAGTGCCTGATTTCCCATGAAAACCTTTATTTGTGTCTTATTATAATATTCATGTGGAATTAAGTTGCTCTGCCAGCAGAAGCATTCCACAAAAAAGTCTGAGTTTTCTGAAACCCAAAGAAACTCCATCTGTGCTGAGCCCAATGTGTACTCATTTCTTAGCTGATTTAACAGAAAAAAAAGAAGAAGAAGAAAGGATGCATGCTCCCGTTTCCCTGATCTCTGAGAAGTAAAAGAGGCCTGCACAGGGTGCTCACCCTAGAACACACCTGCTTAACAAGGGCCCCCGAGGGGCCACGTATCTCACTTCAGGGACCAGACAGTGAAATGTGACCCCTCCAGAGATGACGTCACACTTTCCTTCTACTGAAAAGGTATGGTTCCCCACCCCCATCCCCAATCAGGACCAAGACGAAAATGTGGGATTAAAAAAAAAAATCCAATTTTGCTCAAACTTCTAAATAAAGCCTTCCGTTTAACCTCAGCCATGCTGAGCCCTCAGAGCTGCCGTGCCTAAAACACTCTGCAAAGAAGACCTTTCTCAAGGGCTGTAATAACACATCTCCTTCTTGACTGTTAGATTCCTATTAGCCACACCTGAAATAAAAACAACGTGAAACACAGGTTAGTCTCCTAAACCAGCCGACATCCTTTGGCCGCCTTCTTCAGGCCCTCTCAGCACTTCCCGCCCACCCTCCAGCCCCAGCGCCCACGTCTCTGTCCTCAGACTATCTCCCAGGGTTTGCCATGCTCAGCCTCCACGGCTTCTTCCGGGAGCTCACCCTGCTGTTTCTGTGTGACGCTGAGTCTCAGCCCACCGCGGTGAGACACGAGGTCCTGGGTGGTCAAGAAGACCCCACATACGCCCCTGGTTTCAAGCATCTTTGTGACAGGACAGAAGACACTTCCATGTGGGATGGTGGGAGGACGGCTGAGAAGCCCGAGCACCACTTTGCAACCTCACAGTGAGGGAGGGCGTGGGGCTGCCCGGTCCGGCCTCTGCCGACCCATCCCTGCTGAACCCCCAGCGTCCTCTTTGCTGACGCCCCGAGGAGCTTCTCAGAGGGGCAGGCAGAGGCTGGTCTCCTTGCCAAGACGTGCTGCCAACCTGAGAAACATCCCGGGACTGTGGTGAGCGACTCCACAGCGGCTGACCTGACAGCCTCCTGCCACGACGTCTGCTTCGCACTCGGCTGGTCCTCTGTGAGTGAGTCACGGCCGAGAAGAGCTAACCTAGGGCCTGGATGCAGGACGGAGCTACAGGGCAGGGGTGAAGGGACGAGTCGGAGCAAAGCCACACGGGGTACATCTCGCTAAATGAAATGGAAGCCCCTTAAGACAGGAACCACCCACCTCTGAAGCTCCAACTGTGCTCACCCTCTCCTGTCGGCAAAGGGCCGATCATCTGGCCAGGCAGACAGAAAAGCGGAGAAAGCCTATCCCCAGTGGGATGAACCCTTTTTGACCTCAAGTGCACTTACAGCACTCCTGGCTTTGGTTTCCGTCTGAATCATGCAGCAGCGGAGAGTCCAGAGCCAAGGTGCCGAAATACTTTACAAGGTTCTGACCCAAGAGGCTCGTTAAGGCTCACAAAGTCTGTAAAGGGCCTGTGGTTCAGGGCACGTAGTCTCGGTCAGCACCTCCCCCTTCGGGGCAGCCTCCCCAGCACCCTGCCGGGCTGAGACCTCCCCAGTCTACCTCCTACCAGGACACCTCTCAAGGGAGGCTGCTTGGTGGCTAACACTCCCAATTCCTTAAACTCTGGGCACACAAACTCTTCTAGATCATTCTGGATACTCTCCATGAATTCTGAAATAGGAACAGAGAGAAGTGATGGGGCAGACAGTCCATCGTGGTGGATGACCCAAGGCCATCTGTATTTGCTTATGGATCAGAGCAGATGGATTCATCTTGAGGGCTATTTTCTAAATTAGCATGTGACCTCAACTGTACGGTGAGTGGGTAGTGGAAGAAGACAGCCACAACGTCACTGGGGATGAGTGGAGGAGAGAGAAAAGGGTGAGGAAGCTTGGAAACACAGTTCTGTTATATCTAACCACAGACAACAGAGTGGACAGGAAGTCAAAGAGAGGCATCAACTCCCCCTTTTACTTTTGTGATAAACCCAGACTCAAGAGTTTGGCACCGGAAGCTCAAACACTGTATATTTGGAAAGAAATGGTCTAAGTGTCCTCTCAAAACCTAGTGTGGCAATTCTCTGAGTTCCTTCAATAGTCTTTCTGACTCATTAATCGTGTTCACAGACTCAGAGGGTGGGTATGTGGCCTGGGACAGGTTTGTAAGAGCAGTTTATGAATACACACATGAAGACGGCCAAGGAAACAATAATAAAACAACTCTTTTTTAATAAGAAAAGCAAAAAAGAGTTTAAAGGGCTTTTTTTAAAAATTCATTTCCCAATAGAAAAAATTCTTAAACCATGAACTCACTTGCATGTTTCAAGATCACCCACCCTTCTCCTGAATTCTTGAATTGCCTGCTTGCAGCCAAGTGTTCCAAGTCTGGGGCTGCAGGACAGACAACATCAGCAATAGCTTCAGTGATCTCTTTTTTTTTAAAAAAAAAAAAAAAAACGTTTCATTTTTAACAGAGGGTGATTAGAAATTATAAAAATGAAAAAGGTTTTAAAGTTTTGGTATGACTGAAGTTGTTTTTGAAATTGAGACCATTACTGCCTGTTTTCCCTTTGGACAGGGCCCAGCATTTTTCAGATAAACACGCATCTGCAGAAACCATCAGAGTTTCCACTGGTTTTATAGCACTGGTCACAAGAGAGTATAACTTGGACAGCTGCCTGCAACCCTGCATAACACAAGAGGGATGTGCTCTAAAGGTGGTTGAGTTCTGAGGGTGAAAAGTGAAAGCGGAAATTCAGCATCAACTCTCTCGCATCCCTCCAAGTTCCCAGAAACTATCAATGTGCCCTCGTTTATTCATTTGCTGAAGGGGGATGGTGAAATTCCACTCCAGTTAGCATCGAAGGGGAACCAAAAATAAGACTACGGTGTCCACTTTTCAGGAGTGGCTAAAACATTCAGGGCTCTGCCTGCCTTCAATAACCCACACCCCAGTCATCCCTGAAAATCAGATTCTGGTGTGACTCAAGGCTCTAGGGCTTCCCAGTTGGCACTAGTGGTAAAGAATGCCCCTGCCGATGCAGGAGACACAGAGATGCATGTTTGGTCCCTGAGTCGGGAAGATCCCCTGAAGGAAAGCGTGACAACCCACTCTAGTATCCTTACCTGGAGAATCCTATGGACAGAGGAGCCTGGCGGGCTACGGTCATGGGGTTGCAAACAGTCAGACACGACTGAAGCAACTTAGCACGCATGCATGCAAGGCTCTTGGAGAGAACATACTTAGAAGGAGCTCCCACACACCAACTTTCAGTTAAGAATACACACTCGTCCTTTTACAGCGCTTTTGCTGGCTCTTCTGCTCTATCAGGTCTTTCTTCAGATGCAGCACTCAGTTCTCAGCACTGACTCCAGAACACCAGCAGGTCGTGGATATGAGTCAGAAAGCAACATCTCAGTGCCCTCTCTTTACAAGGCCCCAGGATTTCAGGCCCAGTGATGCAAGTTGCAGATATTTTCAGTTCACAAGAGCAGGAGCCAACCTTTCCAAAGCAATGTGCTAGATTTCCAAGATGCTCTTCTTTCTGGGAATTTGGTAACTTGCAGGTGGCAAAATGCAGCAGATAAGGCCATCACTGAAAATCTCACCCCGTCCCCAGGTAAACATTTAAAGTTTGTGCTGTGGTGGTTTAGTTGTTCAGCCGAGTCTGACTCTTTGGGGCCCCGTGGACTGTAGCCCACCAGACTCCTCTGTCTATGGGATTCTCCAGGAAAGAATACTGGAGTGGGTTGCCATTCCCTTCTCCAGGGGATCTTCCTGACCCAGAAATCGAACCTGGGTCTCCTGCATTGCAGACAAATTCTTTACAGACTGAGCTACTAGATAAACATAAGTAGAAAACCTGTGCCTACCTGGGGGTGGAGGAAGGGGGATGGGGGAAAGAAAAATGAGGTAAAAACATTCTCCTCCTATAATTCAAACAAAACCCCAAACACACACAGGAACTAGCATACAAACTCTATTCAGTTCTGCAGTTTGAAAACGAATGACAAATGGCTACAAAATCTTCCATCATCTGTAGTGCTCCCCTTAGTTAGAAACTCCCCTCTAAAGTGCAAACACCCTTTGACAGATACATTTCTGTGAGCTATTTATACCACGGTGTGAATGTTTTAATCAGATAAGAGCCTAACATCTAGCTGAGATCATTCACACGCAGACTGACAGTGAAAGGAAAATGGGGGTAGATTTCTGGAACACTGGTGAGGGGGCGGCTGCCCAGAGGATGAGGCACTGCCGGGGGGAGGGTCCCAAAGGCCTAGGTGCAGCAGGAGAGAAGACATTTGACCCAAATGTAACCTTGTCCTTGGTAATGCCAGTAATTATCTTGGCTTTGCAGCCAAGTAACAAAGACACAGACTAAACAAAGACTCTACATTCTCTTCTTCATGCCCTCTTACACTAGAGACCTCTTTATGTACACATTATTGGAATTATTATCTAAATGTGCTACCTTACATTCACTGGCTCTTATAAAAACATTTTTAATCTCTGTCAGGAGACCACACAAATTTGACTTAAAAGACTTTATTCTAAGAGGCTTTAGGTAAAATAAGTCCTCAAAACTCTTTAACAGGAAAAGCTGAAAGTGCCACGCAGTTCAATGTATACACATGGCTGCCAATTCCTGCTAATGATCTAAATAGAATGTATTGTGCTCTCTTGGTCATAGAGAGTGGTAACAAACCAAACCCCTGGTTCTATAAAAACCTTTTGTTCTGTTTCACTTGTGTGTCAGGGAGATGCGGGAAGAGGGTACCTTTTCCACTGAAAAGTCAAAAGGAAGGTAGAGTATAGGCCTTCCTCACACTGAGGTAACCCTTGGGTTAATTTTAATTTCTGTGGTGCTAGAGAAGACTCTTGAGAGTCCCTTGGATTGCAAGGAGATCCAACCAGTCCATCCTAAAGGAAATCAGACCTGAATATTCATTGAAAGGACTGATGCTGAAGCTGAAACTCCAATACTTTGGCCACCTGATGCGAAGAACTGACTCACTGGAAAAGTCCTTCTGGGAAAGACTGAAGGCAGGAGGAGAAGGGGACGATGACAGAGGATGAGATGGTTGGATGGCATCACCGACTCAATGGACATGAGTTTGAGTAAACTCTGGGAGTTGGTGATGGACAGGGAGGCCTGGCGTGCTGCAGTCCATGGGGTCGAAAGAGTCGGACACAAGTGAGCGACTGAACTGAACAGTCTACACAAGATGACGACCTGCCTGCAGCTCAGAGAGGAACCTGGGGGTTTTCTGACATGCAGAAGGACACAGCAGGGGACACCAGAGAGGGAAAAGGACCCCCGGGAGCCTGGGCATCCGCCCAGACACAGGAGGAGGTTCACCGGAAATTACTGAAGCTCACTTCAGGACCCTTCCTGGCAGAGGCCCCTCCCAGAGCCGTGTATCTAAGTTGGTCTTTAGAGTTCCTGTTAGTCCTCTTATAGAGGGCTCTTAACTGTAGGAGCTTCAGGCCCAACAAAAGCTGAATCTGTCCCTGACCTGAAGGCTCCTCTGACATTTGAACACAGCAAGACCAAAAGTGAACCCATGATCTGTTCTCCTTCCTCTGCTCCATGCCAGCTATGCTTAAACCCACCCCTCCTCTCCCGTGCCTGCTTTTGATTAATGGCATTACCACCTCCCAAGTTAGAAGACTGGGCGTTGTTATTCCCTGCTCTCGCATCTATTTCCAGCATGCAACAGTCAAGTAAATTCTAGCTCCAGAGAAAATCCCTCTGGTCTGTTCCCTCCATGCCCTCCTTCAGAGAAGACTTGTCTGGATGCTCAGAGCTTTCACCCCTGGTCCCCCTGCCTCTAGTGTCCCCCTTTCTGATTCTATAGCCCCCTCTGCAGCTGTAAGGAGGTCTCAGCTTTCCGCCCGCCTCCCCGGGACTCTGCTCCTCCTGCAGACATGTCCTTCTCTTACCCCTTCATCCGGTTGACTTCTTTGTCTCCTTCAAGACTCAAGTAAGACATCACCTCCTCCTCCTTCCTTCACTCTGCCCCCAAGGTGAGCTAGGAGTCCCTTGCAGGTTTTCTCAAGGTGGCTGGGCTTATCCCTATCACACTGTACCCAAGTTAGGAGTTCGTCAGGCCTTCTGAGAGCACGGACTGCGGGCCATTCACCATTGTTTCAGCAGGCATCCAATGGCTACCGGGTGTGACATAGTACGACATATGTATTTGCTCTCTGACCTGTTTCCTGGCCCAGAGCTTCTGAAACTCTTGTAATTCTGAGTAACAGGGGTGAGAGAAGTACCCTGTGATACATAATAACTCCTTTTCAACTATGCCGGAGTTTATGCTAATGAGGTGACTCTTAGAACAGGAGGGATTGGTTACCTGAGGAACCAACCCTGTGAATAGAGGGTCTTATCTTTCGGCTCTGCTCCCTGACTTCCCAGGACGGGAGAGAGGCTGCAGGTTGAGTTCAATAACCAATAGCCAATGATTTAATCAATTGCACCTACAAAATGGAGGTTTCCCTGGTGACTCAGCGATAAAGAAGCTACCGGCAATCCACAGGAGATGCAGGTTCCACTCCTGGGTTGGGAAGATCTCCTGGAGGAGGGCGTGACAACCCACTCCAGTATTCTTGCCTGGAGAACCCCAGGGACAAAGGAGCCTGGCAGTCTACAGTCATTAGGGTCGCAGAGAGTCTGAAATGCCTGAAGCCACTTAGCACGCACACATGCACGCACGCCTACCTAATGGAGCTGCCATGTTCACCCTAACACAGGGGTTTGCAGAGCTTCTGGGCTGGTGAAGACACAGAGGTGCTGGAAGAGAGGCCTGCCTGGAGATGCATGGAAACCCCTCAGCCCTTCCCCACACCCTGCCTCACACAGCTCCTCCATTTGACTATTTCTGAGTTGTACCTTTTCTAACACACCAGAAACAGGAAGTGTTTAAAGTGTTTTTCTAAGTTCTGTGAGCCTTTCTAGCAAATGATCAAATCCAGGGCAGGGTGGGGCGGGGGCGGGTGGGGTCTGAATGATTTACAGCTGGTGGCTCAGAAGCACAGCTGACAAGCTGGGAATATATGAAGTGGAGGAAGTCTTGAGGAAGTCTTACAGAATTGAGCCCTTGACCTGTGGGGATCTGCACGAGATCTGGGCAGTTAAGAGTCCAAATTATTTAATGTGAGGGAAAAAACCCCACACATTTGGTGTCAGAAATGTTGTTAGTAGGGCTTCCCAGGTGGCGCCAGTGGTAAAGAACCCGCTTGTCAGTTCAGGAGAGACAAGAGACAGGGGTTCGATCCCTGAGTCAGGAAGATCCCCTGGAGGAGGGCATGGCAACCCACTCTAGTACTCTTGCCTGGAGAATCCAATGGACAGAGGAGCCTGGCGGGCTACAGTTCATAGGGTCACAAAGAGGTGGACATGACTGAAAAGAGTTAGCACAGCACATGCTGTTAGCAGAGAAAATAGTTTTTCCAGTGTAATGGAAAAAAATAAGAAAAAAGTTTGGGTTCTCTTCTGATTGCTCTTCAACAATAAAGCCTAGAGAAATAAGAGTAACTTATAAGACTAATTCTTTGATGATGCTATTACAAGGCGTTAATGATGCTATTTCATAAGCCCAGAAAACACAAGGAATACCAAATGTACAGAAGGGTAAAACTCTTCATAAATAGGACTGCCTGCCACCAAGCCCACATCTTAGAACTGTATAATATAAGCAAACTCTCATTACACAGACCCTGCAAAGGCAGAACCTACTCCAGAAGAGAAGAGAAAGTCTATACACTGGCAACTAACTCTTTGCCCCTCTGCTTAGGCTCACAAGTCACATCTACCTCATTTTTCTAGAATATGGGTTTTTCCTTGGCAGCAAAACAGATGTTTATTGAAATGCATCCTGGGATAAAGCCTTGGATTGTTCACTGACATATGAAAAAAGTAACACTTTCTCCAATATATCAGTACTGAGATGACAACAAAAAACATACACACATACACAAGTAGACACAGTCGAGTACAGATTCACACACACACAAACACACACACACACACATGCATGTCCAAAACTTAACACACATTTAAATGTAGGTAAGGAGGGAAATTAATTACCTTAAAGGAAAAAGCTAGAACTCACTCTTCATCTGTTAAGATACAGATACCCTTCCTATAGACACAAACACAATCAGTTTGGAAGCTCTGGTAGTGCCTCTGCTTGTAGTTTGCTGGTAACTCCTTTTGTTACCAGAGACCGGATACGCAAAAATGTAGATTCAAAGCAAGGTTACCTGAGGAGGCAGCTGCTACGCTGGAATGTTTCTTTCATCAAAATGCATCAGAGAGTCTTTATAAAGACAAGCTCGATCTCCTCTATGAGCAGGCTACTTCACAAGAGAGCAAATTTACAAATACACACAACTCTACACTCAGTCTTTATCCCTTAGCCCCTGAACCTTTATCAATATATGCTTTATAAAACTACCTAATTCAGCAATGTGTGAAGTACAACCTGTTTATAGATAAATCTTAAAAGTGTAATATTTGTTTCTCCAAATTTCTTGTTTCCATTTTTATTAAATTGTAATTGAACTCACAGCTGGATAAGAGCTTTGCTTCTATAACGGACAAAGAGTACTTCCAAAACAAAGCCCAGTACAAAAAGGAACAGACAATATAAAGAAGACAGGATCACAAGTCAATGTCTAAGGAATGGATTATTCAAAACACAAAATTGAGAAAAATGAGTATTAGGGGTAAGGAAGGAATCAAATTAGGGCCTCAACTAAACTATAACAAATAAATTCTAGGTTGACTAAAGCAAGGATTGGCAAACTTTCTATAAAGGATCAGCTAATAAATATTTTAAGCCAGAAAGTACATATTATAGATCTGTCACAACTATTCCGTTCTGCCACTAAGAAAGAAGATATAGACATGAAAAAAATGGCCGGAGAAAAAATGCCAACTAAACTTCATTCATAAAACCAGTTGGCAAGAAAGACCCTCGGATGCAAGAGCCAAATATAATAGTAAATAAATAAATAATCAAGAAAACAAATTCCAAAAGAAAACATTGGTGAATATCTGATCTGAGATAGGCAAGAATTTCTAACCATAAAAGTACTGGAAGAAATCACAGAGGAAAAGACCATTATGCTTATCACTTACATTTAAACTTCTGTTAGTAAAATAAGTGCTATAGCTGTTAGTCGCTCAGTAGTATCCGATTCTTTGCAACCCCATGAGCTCCTCTGTTCATGGAATTCTCCAGGCAAGAATACTGAAGGGGGTAGCTACTCCCTCCTCCAGGGGATCTTCCCAACCCAGGGATCAAATCCAGGTCTCCCGCATTGCAGGCAGATTCTATACTGTATGAGCCACCAAAATTAAAGGCAAATGACAAAATGGAGAAATACTTGAATATGACAAAAGATATAAGTTTGAAAAGTATATCTTTTGTCTCTCAAATTGGCAAAATAATGCTGGCAATCATCAGCTATATAAAACAAGACTAATATTTACTGGGTAGATCAGCTGGTAAAGAATATGCCTGCAATGCAGGAAACCCTGGTTCAACTCCTGGGTCAGGAAGATCCCCTGGAAAGGAATGGGCTACCCACTCGTGTATTCTTGGGCTTCCCTGGAGGCTCAGGCGGTAAAGTATCTGCCTGCAATGTGGGAGACCTGGATTCGATCGCTGGGTTGGGAAGATCCCCTGGAGGAGGGCATGACCATCCACTCCAGTATTCTTACCTGCAGAATCCCCATAGACAGGGGAGCCTGGCGGGCTACAGTCCATGGGGTCACACAGAATTGGACATGACTGAGCAACTAAGTACCAACGGTGCAGCACAGGAATGTAACTTGGATCAATCATCAAGCAATAAAACAATATGCATTAAACAGCCTTTAAAAAATTCATTCCTGCCTTAACAAGTTCATGTTTATGAATCTAACCTATAAAAATAATTATAGATCCATAAAAATATGTTTCGGTAAAGATGTCCTCAGTAAGCCCAAACATAGTCTATAACCACCTAATGCCTAACAAAAGAAAAGCATTAAAATAAATTTGGTATATACATTACAGTGGAATATTAAGCATATATTAAATGGTGTGTTAGCAGAACACTACGGGCATAAGAAAATGGCCATAAAAATGATAAGAGAAAAGGGCATCAGGATTATTTACGGGATATACTATTTTTGATATTTGTATAAGCACAGAAAGATATCAGAAAACATGCACCGCAGGTTAGAAGTGAAAGTGAAAGTGTTAGTCACTCAGTCCTGTCCAACACTTTGCAACCCCATGGACTGTAGCCCACCAGACTCCTCTGTCCATAGAATTTTGCAGGCAAGAATATTGGAGTGGGTATTCTCTTCTGCAGGGAATCTTCCCCACTTAGGGATCGAACTCGAATCCTCTGCATTGCAGGTGGATTCTTTACTGTCTGAGCCACCAGGGAAGCCCGCACTACATGCTAAACAGTAACTGAGCTGTGGGATTATCGCTGATTTTGTTCTCCTTTTTGTATTTCCCTGTAGTCTCTAAATTTTCTAAAACAATTATGTATTCTAAACATGAAAGACAATCAACATTACTTTTTAAAAGCAAAACAGTTGTTGCTTCTCACCATTTCTGTGGGAGAAACATAAATCAGCTACTTTGAATATATAGAACAAAGACTTGAACAAAGCAATAACGGCCTTTACTCATCTGCTTCTATTCAGTATTTCTGCTGCTCTTTCCTCTTTAATGTCTACGAAACAGCTACCAATTCCAAAAGGTTGAAGACCTCCCAGAACAAACACATTCCAGCCTCCACAATGGAACATTTCAGAATCCTCCAGGGAGATTTAGCACTAGTGCTCACACTTCCAGAAGTTGAGACAAAATTAGTGCTAATTTGAACCCTGGTGTGAGTTTTACTGCCTAAGCATACAGCGATCTAAGTTGATATTCTATTGAGCAGATAACTCCATCAACAGCTTAATAAAAAGCAATTATGAAGGCAAACTGCTTGAAGTCACAAGGGGAGAAAACAAATTTTCTTGTCTTCAATTTAAAAAAAAAAAATCTCAAAACAGTTATTTCTGGAGGACAGTCTGGCTATAGATATAAAAACCGCTTAAATAGCAAATATACTTTGACGCAACTATTCCAAGTCTAGAAGTCTGTGCTAAGAAAATAACAAGTGTTTAAATTACATATGCAAAGATGTTTATCACAGCATTTACAATTGGAAAAAAATGGGATACTGGGTAATGTGTTAAATAAAATGTCACTTCCAGATGTCTGTGGGAAGTTTGTGAATACGGGGAGCTAATACTTTACAAAATGCTACAAATTGGTTGGTACCAAAAAAAAAAAAAAGGTAAAAATTTAGGCCTAAGTCTGCCTTAGAGCCTAACTTAGTCCATTTTTAAAAATATAGAACACTAGACAAGCAGTTTCACATGTTAGAACTCCAAGCATTCATTATCAAGGTCATGGATCTTTGCCCTTAAATCAATGTGTGGTAGAATAAATAACAATGTCATGAACAAACAAACAAACAAAATGTCACCTCCTCCAATGTGACTGTTTTTTGAGTCCCCTCAAAATTCCCCATGTGACACTGTCTGAAGGGGAAGCCTTTGGGGGTGGAACCCTCAAGAAGGGGACTGGGGCTCTTTACAGAACATGTTCCAGAGAGCTCGCTCACTGCCTCCTCCATGAGAAGTTTCTGTGTGAAGACGGCCATCTGTGAGCCAGGAAGCAGGTCCTCGTCAGGTATTGGATCTGTAGATGCCTTCATCTTGGGTTTCCCAACCTCCTACAGGAAATAAATGGTAGGGGACTTCTCTGGTGGTCCAGTGGTTGGGACTCTGTGCTTCCGACGCAGAGGGCCTGGGTTCAGATCCTGGGCAGGGAATCAGATCCCACATGCCACAACCAAGAGTTTGCATCCTGCAACTGGAAGATTCCACATGCCGCAACAAAGACTGAAAACCCTGTGTATCGCAACTAAGACCCAGTGCAGCCAAATAAATATGAAAAGAAAAGAAGGAAAGAAAGAAATGGGAGTTGTTTACAAGCCACTCTGTCTATGTTATACCGTTAACAGCAGCCTGAAATGGCTCATCCACACAATGAAACGACACCATTAAGAATGAGAAATAAATGTGTACTCAGTGATATGGAAAGATGTTTGTAAGTCTATTCAGGCAAGTAACAAGACTATCTAACGAAATACCATGTACACTATTATGTATTACTTGGGTTGCCAGAATAAAATATCACTGACTGAGTGGCTCAAACAACAAAAATTTATTTTCTCACAGTTCTGGAGCTTGAAGTTCAAGGTTAGGGTGCCAGCATGGTCAGCTGGTGCCTGGTAAGGACCCTCATTCTGGCTCGCAGACAGCTGCCTTCTTACTGTGTGCTCGCATGGCAGAGAGATTTCTTACTCTTCTTAGAAAGGCCACAGTCCTATTGGATTAGGGGCCCCACCCTTATGATCCCCTTTAATGTAATTATATCCTAAAGAAATATCTCCAGATGTAGTCACATTGGTTGTGGGCTTCAACATACAAACTGGAGGTGGTGGGGGAGACAACACAATTTAGTCCACAGCAACCCATTATATAATTTTTATGAATAAGACTATATGTAGATGAAATTCTAGAAGTGTTAGTCCCTCAGTCATGTTCAACTCTTTGTGACCCCATGGGTTATAGCCCAAAAGGCTCCTCTATCCATGGAATTCTCCAGGCAAGAATAATGGAGTGGGTTGCCATTTTCTTTTCCAGGGAATCTTCCCAACCCAGGATCAAACCCAGGGGGTCTCCTGCACTGCAGGCAGATTCTTTACCATCTAAGCCACCAGGGAAACCTAGAAGGTTTGCCTCAAAATGTTTCTATCAGTAGTTACCTTCGTGCAGCAAACACCACAGGCTTGGTTTCCACAATGAATGTTAATCTCATGCTTATGATTTAATAAATATTAAAAAGATGGCCAATTCTTAAAAAGCACTGCAGAGAAGGACAATATAAACTCTCTCGTGCTAGCTCATGCTGGCTGCACTCACAGCATCAACAAAGCAACGCAATCCCAGGACGCAGCAAATGGATTTGGAATCAGAGCAGACTGTTCCTTGAAAACATCAGCCGAGTTTACTGCTCCAGTCAAAATAGGCAACAAAATCCACATGGCATCATTAGGAAGGATGTGAGAAATAAAACGGAAAACACAAAGCCATGGTCCCATGACTGAACCAAGAACCAAAGGAGTGTTCCAGAAGGCAATCAAGCAGATTTCTGCTTTCTTACACCTCAAGACAGTTATCACAGTTCAAGAAACAGTTATGAGAGAACATCTAAAAAAATATAAAGATCCAGCCTTTACCTTCCCCACGGCCTCAAGCTGATGCGTATTATTATCTCAGTCTCCACTAACCCCAGTCATTGATTACACCGCAACCTCCCCCTTACCCTCCCGCCAGCCCACCCATCCCCGCAGCCCCGCAGCCCCACAGACACACACAGGCAGGGCCGCAGGCTCTTGTGATTGTATCACCTTCAGCTCTGTTCTCTTTGCACAGTGCACACAGAATAAACCTAAGGAATTTCATAACCAGTTGGTGTTTCACATGAGGAAGGCCTGTTTCACCTGGAGAGACTGAAGTGGTCTCTGTATAAAATTCTACACAGCAGTAAAGGTTGAGAACATGTTGAAGACTTGCAACAAATCTTTCAATAGGAGGACCATGAAATACTTCAAAGCTTTAAGGAGGCAAGAAAAAAAGATCAACTATCCATTTACAATGGGTAAGATTATCACTCTGTTATCCCAACATGTCATGAAAGAAACTGAGGATAAGAATTTGTCTTCTCCCCTTGCGACTTGCAGTAATGAGCTCTCTGTGAAGGGCTGACAGAATCCTAGCTGCTATCAAGGTTAGAACTGAGTGGCTTCTCCCACGTCAGTTACATTACGCAAAACGAGAACATGCTACAGAATAATCCCACAGTTCCTCAATTCTTCCATGACAGACACATCAAGAAGGGAAGAAGCTACCACCGGCAATGAGGAAAACAGGTCAAGTCCTGGTCATCGGGGCTGGGTCCATCACAAACCTTCACAGACGAGGAAAAATTGGGATTTACAAGAGTTTTGTCTCGGCTTAAACTGCCCCTTCTCATGCAAGGTGCCTGGGCAAGGGGTGGGGCCTCCTCCCCAGTGGAGACTGGAGAGCTTCCTCCTTATTTCTGTACGTCTAGCACCCAGCACAAAGAAGCACGCAAGGGTGTTCCTTTTTCACTCTAATTAATTTACTTCTTTCTTTATTTGGCTGTGCCAGGTATTAGTTGCGGCATGGCGAGATCTAGTTCCCAGGCCCCCTGAATCGGGAGCAAAGGGTCCCAGACAAAAGATCAGCAGGGAAGTCCCCTCAAGAGTGTTTCCTGAATGACCTGGACAGTCCGTTAATTAGAAAAGAGACAATGTTAGGAAAATTCTGTACTCACTAATGAAATCTACCCTAACTCAATCCTGCCCCTCCACCGTAGTTTAGAATTACCGATCAAAATCAATCTGATCCTCAAGGGGTACACTTGAAGTGCAGTCAGTCCACAACTGCCAGAGAAGCCCTTTTCCCCAGGTACTACCCACCACGGAGCTGATTCATGTCTTTTGGACATAAAAGGAAAAAAGAACTTCCTGCACAAGATCAGACAGCTGCAGCCTTACAAAGCTAACGTCCGCACTCGAGACATCCAATTTTTAGTCAACTTTACTAATCTTAAAAAAATCACCCAGGTAATTTTTAGGTAACAGATAAAGATGTAACGTGCAGCGTGTTAATTGAACGATATAAAAACATCTTAATTCTGATTTAGCCTTTGGCACAACAACAACAAAAAAAGCAGGCAACTTATGTTAAAATAAAAAGTTTAAAAAAAAACAAGCTAAACAAAACAAGATTTTTATGGAATTAAATTAACATTAAAAAAAAAAAAAAAGACATCTGTATCTCCTCACATCTAGAAAAGCACTAAAATCTTTCATGGTGATGACTGTTCCTCATGACTAGCCAAAGCTTCACGAGACTGGTCAAAACCTTCTGGAAAAATGTATGCCTGACTGCATGTACTTACTCCCCCCCCTTTCACCAAAATCACATATATACTGATCTCCCCACCCTGCCTCTTTTCACAGAAAGATCTGAGATGCTGTCTCCCAGGCTGCAGTTCTCATTTTGCCCCAAATGAAACTTAACCCACACAAAAAAAGACATCTGATTTTGCTTCAGAGCCAACCTGAAGGTTTGTTCTTCACCAAAGTTCTCTACTAGTTTATTAATTCATACTCTGCTTTGTTTCAATGGGATTTAAAGTGATTTACAAGCAAGAAGAAGATTAAAAGTATTTTGATAAGCTGATGAGAAAGAGCAGGCAGTGATAAAATAGTAGTACAGGAAAAAAAGAAGCAAAGTTTAAAGGAAATATAAAACAAATCATTTTGAAAGAGCCCATGTATCTGTTAGAATCGGGTCATGTGTATGAAACTAAGCTTTCCTTTAACAGTCGACTGAAGAGGTGGCTGAGGTCAGGTACATGAATCATAATGTATATAAAATAAATACAATTCGATTAGCACTTATGCTACACAAAGTAGCTCCTCAGGAAAAGCACCATCATTCAGAGCATGAAGAGAAGAAATTTCTTCCAGGGCTCTTCATAAAAGGAACACTAAAAAATAGAAATAATTATAATTGCTAACAATTAGCACTAACTTACATGAAAACATTGTTCTAAGAACTTCAGATATAGTCACTCATTTAAAAACCTTATGAGGTAAGTACTGTTATTATCTGCATCTAATGGGTAAGGAAACTGAGGAACAGAGAAGTTAGGTAAATTGCCCAAAGTCACACAGCCAGCAAGTTGTGGATGTGGAACTCTTGGTCACCACACTGTGGTGACTCTTCGCCATTCCAAAAGCAAATGAGCAGCGCCCTCCACACCCTCATGGTAGACACCACTTTTGCAAGGATGTTTCTCATGCCCTTCACTGTGGGCAAGAGAAAAGCACACAGCTTAGTTCAGAAGCAGCAATTCCTCTGAGGCCAGAACGAGCCAGTCCACCCCAGTGAATCCTGACAGACAGGCAGATAACTGGGGCATTTTAGAGTCTCTAGAAGAGTGGTGGCCTCATGAACACTCTTCTTCCTCCATACGGTTTATTATGTATTGAGTGGCCGGGGAGGGGGTTATGCTCTGAGGAGCAGTGAGGGACAGCTCTGACGTGCTGACAGTTACGGTGCAGCCACAAGCATGGTCACTACGTCAGCTGAAAGAAGGACAGACACTCTCCTAGCCAAGGCTGAGGAGCCTGACAAAGGCCTACAAAGGGTCAGTCTGCTTTGTAGGGGGCAGGCCCAAGGGAGGGCCATGGGCAATTCTCCCTTAATCAACAGCTTGGCTGGGTCAAACCAAAGATGAGAAGGTCCTCAGAAGCCCACGCCACGGAATGGGTCTCAACAGAGTCAGTCTGGATGATACCCAAAGACAGCATCCTCAACTGTCGCTGAAGGATCGTAGCAAACCCCTGGAACGGCCAGCTTAGGACCATGCAACTTCTTAGGGTAAATCCAAGACAAAAATGTTTTTTGGGGGAAAAAAAGCCTGGTTTCAGATCTTCTCAACAGCTTCTCTGAGTTTGAGTTCAGGACCATAAAACCATTTCCTCAGAATTCACTCATTAGCTGAGCATTTACTAGGAGCCAGGGATTGTTCTGACTGTTGAAGGCAGAAGCAGTCAGTAAAACAGACAAAAACCCCTGCCATCATAAATCTTATTCCTGTGTAAGTACCGTAAGTAACACTTACCAATAATTACTATTACTATACTTAAGGTATTAGTCTTACCTGACTCTGTGGCAGGGGTATGGCGGGGACTCAGAGAGAGTGTGCAGGTGGTGTGGCACAATCACACCAGTGGTCAAGGAAGCCTCGCTGCCATGGAGAACTCTGGGCAAAGCCCACCGGGAGGCCAGGGTAGACCAGGTAAATGCCCGGGTAGAGATCCCAGGAGAATAGGTCAAAGAGAGAGGAGTGAGGAGAAAGGTGACAAGGAGGAAGCAGGGTCTGGGGGGCAGAGCTGGGGATGGACCCAGAAGTCATCTGAAGGATTCTGGATCTGACTCTGAGCAGAAGGATGGTCTGCCTTCCCTTCCCAGTCGTGCAGAGAAGACTCCAAGGGGTCAAGGAAAGAGAGAGGCTGGGAGGCCAGTTTGGAGTGAGAGGGTGTGCCCTTCCACCCACATCACCTCAGCCACAGGCTCACGTGGTCTCGTCAACTTTCTGGGTCTGTTGGTGCGGGCGAAGGTGACAGCTGAGGGCATCCGACCCAAGGCACAGGACCAGGGCTCCACACCCAGTTCTAGCGTCCCAACAAAGCCCCGGGGCAGGTTAGTATTCCCTCATGCAATGAACAATAATGAAAAACAAGCAGGGTCTCTCACAGGCAGGTTAACCAAGCACCAAGTCAGCATGGCCTGCGGGAGCAGAAAGGAGGCTGGTGGCGTAGGAGAGGTGCTGGCACCACGGCCAGGCAGTCCTAGGGCTGCCAGGGTGAGGGACTACCCCAATGGGACACACACTCTAATGGGCCAGTCCTCCTCAGCCGTGATGCCAGTCATTCGCAAAAGCATATCCCAAACTACTTTAGAATTTAAAATATTTAATAGTTAAGACAGCACCACTTAAACTGCATGCCCACACGTAACACTCACTGCCTTCCAAAACGCATCTGAGGCTCATCCGAGGCTCTCTTTCCCTTTGCTCCCAGGGATTCTGAGAGCTAACACCACGTAAACCTCTCCCTAAGACGCATCCTCTCTTGGGGCTCCTGCAAGGCTGGGCCGACCTGGTTTGATCCCGGGAGCGGGGTGGGGTGCGGGGTGGGGGGGGAGATGTGGCCCGCCAGCCTCCGGGTCTCGGATGACAGCCCACGACCATGAAGGTTTCGAGGGGTCTGCACACCCTGCTCTGGCCATGGGCTCCTGCTGGCCGTCCCCTCCACAAAAAACGCCCACATGTATTATTCCCCACTTGTTTGGACAAGAACTGCCATAAGAACAGAAGGGAAAACGGCAAGGCATTCTGAGGGAGGAAACCAACCCGGAGCTTTCTCATGAGCCTGGTATTTGTGAGAAGGCCGCGGAGAGGCACACCCATCTGTGACTTGACACCCCCTCGTGCACTGGGAAGGAGGGAGGAACCATCACAGGAATGTCAACTGAGCTTCCTGTGCCTCTCAAGAGCCTTCACTCACAAAATTCTAAACGGCCAGATTTAAAATAATAAGCCTGTAAATATCTTTCTCACACTCATTACAGTTTTCTTCCATGTTTCCTTTACATTTCTGCCCCGAATCAAAGGACGAACCACAAGCCATTAGTAAGGAAAATCTAGCCAAGTGAAAGGATAAGAGGTAAAGGGGCTGAGTAATTCACCATCACAGGTAGAGGGTTCCATCCGTAAGACCCTAGATCCCAGCTTTGCCCACTGTTATTTCTGGCACTATACTGAGAACATGTAAGCTCATAAAGCTAACTCAGAGAACTGTTCTGTGACCACATGCCCTACTCCAGCTGCTCTCTCTGCATGTATTTTAGGTCTGATTAACACATGACATTCTCACACATACAAACAGGCACCTCACAATTTACAACTGAAAGCCACTCACTACCCACTGACACATGCAAGCTATATATACATAAGCATACTGAAATAAATGAGTATATTTGCTTTACCAGTAAAGGCTAGTTTTATTCTAACCCCAACCAACTACTTGTTAATTAAGAGACAGCATTTACCAGACAGGAGGCGATCAATAGTTCTGAGTCTTCTTTTGTCCAATTGTATGCTGTGCATTCAAGGGCATTATTCTCGCCTTGATGTTTGCACATATAAGCACAGTTTCTCTCAAAAACGGTACGGATGCCTTTAAACAGAATCACACTAGTAGTGCAGCCCATCCCCAAGCTGTGGATGCTCAGGTCTCCAGCAATCTCTACTCCATTTCCACACTATATTCCTTGGCTCTTCAGAGCAGACTCCCACTGTACCATCTTCACGACAGGCAGTTGCCGACACCAGAACAGAAGGGAAGCTCCGAGCTGCTGTACTAGATGCTGCTCCTGCCCAGCCGCCTGACAAAAAAAAAAAAATTCCGAGCTCCGAGTGTAACACAGGAGGGGTGGTGCAAAAAAACAAGATGACACACCTCAGATGCACCAAAATCTTTAAAGTACTGTATTTTTTCCAATAGACTTCCTCACTGTTAATACCAAAGGACAAATAAGCAGAAGATGTACATGTGGTTACTGGAAAACTGCCGGCTCCGGTGATTTGCTCGGGATTCTTCTCAATCTCAGAACCTGCCCCAAAATGAAAAAGACGGAGCCAGACAGTCACCCTGCTGCAGAGGCTGCCGGAGGCACAAAGAATGTTCATCTGCTGCAAGAAACCTCGCTCCCAGAATGCTTAGCCTAGCATCTATATTAGCAAACATCTCTTTCCTTGACCTAAATATGCTGTTTGTTTAATCCCGCATCAGCGAGGAAGAGAGAAGCAAAAGGGAAAAAAAAGGTCCAAAAAACGAGAGGAATCACCAAGATGACTGCTGCTATGGAAACATGTGTAAGCCCACTTCAAACAACCTTTGGCGTGTGTGGGTACCAGCTTGCTGACAGCAAACCACAAGAGAACACGAAATTGCTGTGTCAATCTTGACTTCTACCCACTCACGCTCTTTGCTGGAGAGGGGGCTAGCAAGTTTGCGCTGCTTAAAAGAAGAATTCCCCCCTGGCTGGTACCCAAAGATGCAAACGAGAACACGGATACAGAAGCAGCACTCTGGTATGCAGGGTAAATGCAGACTTAAGGGCCACAGGCAACAAGGCTATTCTGTTTGGTACATAAGTGATCCAAGTCCTTCACCTGCAGACTGAATTCAGTAACACTGTTCTACCTTGTGATATCTTTGGGACTAGCTGACAGGAAAGCTTGTCATTGACAGAATACCAAGTTGACTCTTGCCATTTTTCCTTCTAGAAAATGAAAAGCAAATTATGTAAAAAGACCATCATGAACACACAAGGAAACCCCTCCCACCTACAACATGTATCTAGAAAAAAGTTACTGCTCTTTTAAAATCTATTCCGACATTCTGCCTTACTTCACAAGGCAACAGATGGTTTCCATTTTCTAGCTATAGATTTCAAAGTTAGAGTGAATTATAATTGAACACCTACAGGTTAGTAACAGAAACCTGTGTCATGCAGGGAAGGCAATCACATAATTCCAACATTTGTATTCTCTACAGCTAGTTAGCCTATTAGGACCAACAGATAAGCAAAAGTCTAGGATTTGTCTATCTCCTGAATTTTTATGCAAAGTGTATCAAATAGCTACAGAGATCAAAGGAGTACATACTGGCCACATGCAAAAAAAAAAAAAACCAGAATAACTATATGTGGTCTAAAGCAATCAGCTTCAGAATAGTAACTCTGTTGAGAGAGCAGCAGGGAAAGGTGTAAGTTATCATTTGTAAAACAGACAGCTAGTGGAAAGTTGCTGTATAGCACAGCGAGCTCAGTTCAGTGCTTTGTGACAACCTAGAGAGGTAGGACAACATTCAGGAGTGAACGTCGACATTCTAGGAATTAGCAAACTAAAATGGACTGGAATGGGTGAATTTAACTCAGATGACCATTATATCTACTACTGTGGGCAGGAATCCCTTAGAAGAAATGGAGTAGCCATCATGGTCAACAAAAGACTCCAAAAATGCAGTACTTGGATGCAATCTAAAAAACGACAGAATGATCTCTGTTCGTTTCCAAGGCAAACCATTCAATATTACGGTAGTCCAAGTCTATGCCCCAACCAGAAAGGCTGAAGAAGCTGAAGTTGAATGGACCTACAAGACCTTTTAGAACTAACACCCAAAAAAGATGTCCTTTTCATTATAGGGGACTGGAATGCAAAAGTAGGAAGTCAAGAAACACCTGGAGTAACAGGCAAATTTGGCCTTGGAATGCAGAATGAAGCAGGGCAAAGGCTAATAGTTTTACCAAGAGAACGCACTGGTCATAGCAAACACTCTCTTCCAACAACACAAGAGAAGACTCTACACATGGACATCACCAGATGGTCAACACCAAAATCAGATTGATTATATTCTTTGCAGCCAAAGATGAAGAAGCTCTATACAGTCAGCAAAAACAAGACCAGGAGCTGACTGTGGCTCAGATCATGAACTCCTTATTACCAAATTCAGACTCAAACTGAACAAAGTAGGGAAAACCACTAGACCATTCAGGTAGGACCTAAATCAAATCCCTTATGATTATACAGTGGAAGTGAGAAATAGATTTAAGGGACTAGATCTGATAAATAGAGTGCCTGATGAACTATGGATGGAGGTTTGTGACATTGTACAGGAGACAGGGATCAAGACTATCCCCATGGAAAAGAAAGGCAAAAAAGCAAAATGGCTGTCTGGGGAGGCCTTACAAATAGCTATGAAAAGAAGAGAAGCCAAAAGCAAAGGAGAAAAGGAAAGATATAAGCATCTGAATGCAGAGTTCCAAAGAATAGCAAGGAGAGATAAAAAAGCCGTCCTCAGTGATCAATGCAAAGAAATAGAGAAAACAACAGAATGGGAAAGACTAGAGATCTCGTCAAGAAAATTAGAGACATCAAGGGAACATTTCATGCAAAAATGGGCTTGATAAAGGACAGAAATGGTATGGATCTAACAGAAGCAGAAGACATTAAGAAGAGGTGGCAAGAATACACAGAACAACTATACAAAAAAGATCTTCACAACCCAGATAATCACAATGCTATGATCACTCACCTAGAGCCAGACATCCTGGAATGTGAAGTCAAGTGGGCCTTAGAAAGCATCACTACGAACAAAGCTAGTGGAGGTGATGGAATTCCAGTTGAGCTATTTCAAATCCTGAAGGATGATGCTGTGAAAGTGCTGCACTCAATATGCCAGCAAATTTGGAAAACTCAGCAGTGGCCACAGGACTGGAAAAGGTCAGTTTTCCTTTCAATCCCAAAGAAAGGCAATGCAAAAGAATGCTCAAACTACCACACAATTGCACTCATCTCAAACACGAGTAAAATAATGCTCAAAATTGTCCAAGCCAGGCTTCAGCAATACGTGAACCATGAAGTTCCAGATGTTCAAGTTGGTTTTAGAAAAGGCAGAGGAACCAGAGATCAAATTGCCAACATCCGCTGGATCATGGAAAAAAGCAAGAGAGTTCCAGAAAAACATCTATTTCTGCTTTATTGGCTATGCCAAAGCCTTTGACTGTGTGGATCACAATAAACTGTGGAAAATTCTGAAAAAGATGGGCATACCAGACCACCTGACCTGCCTCTTGAGAAATCTGTATGCAGGTCAGGAAGCAGCAGTTAGAACTGGACATGGAACAACAGACTGGTTCCAAATAGGAAAAGGAGTATGTCAAGGCTGTATATTGTCACCCTGCTTATTTAACTTCTACGCAGAGTACATCATGAGAAACACTGGGCTGGAAGAAGCGCAAGCTGGAATCAAGATTGCCGGGGGAAATACCAATAACCTCAGATATGCAGATAATACCACCCTTATGGCAGAAAGTGAAGAGGAACTAAAAAGCCTCTTGAGGAAAGTGCAAGAGGAGAGTGAAAAATTTGGCTTAAAGCTCAACATTCAGAAAATGAAGATCATGGCATCCGGTCCCATCACTTCATGGGAAATAGATGGGGAAACAGTGAAAACAGTGTCAGACTTTATTTTGGGGGGCTCCAGAATCATTGCAGATGGTGATTGCAGCCAGGAAATTAAAAGATGCTTACTCCTTGGAAGGAAAGTTATGACCAACTTAGATAACATATTAAAAAGCAGAGATATTACTTTGCCAGCAAAGGTCCGTCTAGTCAAGGCTATGGTTTTTCCAGCAGTCATGTATGGATGTGAGAGTTGGACTGTGAAGAAAGCTGAGCACCGAAGAATTGATGCTTTTGAACTGTGGTGTTGGAGAAGACTCTTGAGAGTCCCTTGGACTGCAAGGAGATCCAACCAGTCCATCCTAGAGGAGATCAGTCCTGGGTCTTCTTTGGAAGGACTGATGTTGAAGCTGAAACTCCAATACTTTGGCCACCTCATGAGAAGAGCTGACTCATTGGAAAAGACTCTGATGCTGGGAGGGATTGGGGGCAGGAGGAGAAGGGGACGACAGAGGATGAGATGGCTGGATGGCATCACCGACTCAATGGACATGAGTGTGGGTGAATTCCGGGAGATGGTGATGGACAGGGAGGCCTGGCGTGCTGCGATTCATGGGGTCGCAAAGAGTCGTACACGACTGAGCAACTGAACTGAACTGAACTGAACTGAGGGGTAGGATGGGGTGTTTATTATGAATAGCATTAAGTAAAGTCTTTATTGAATTTATTACCAAAAAAAAAAAAAAAGACAATTCCATTAAAGAAGAGTTACCATAGCCATGTTCTGACATTAGAAGATCTAAGTCTTCATGTGACATCACAGTGAGAGTGACAGTCGTGCCCGATTCTTTTGCAACCCCACGGACTGTAGCCCGCCAGGCTCCTCCTCTGCCCATGGGGATTTTCCAGGCAAGAATACTGGAGTGGGTTGCCATTCCATTTTCCAGGGGATCTTCCCGACCCAGGGGTTGAACCCAGGTCTCTTGCACAGAGCGCAGACTCTTACTGTTTGAGCCACCAGGGAAGCCCTGACATCACAGTGCAGGCAGATAAATAACACGGGCACTAACCTGCACAGAAACTGAAATTTGTAGACTGTAAATCAGTAAACACCTGGGTTAAAAATCATCTTAAGATTTCAGAAAATTCACCAACTAATCTAACTCCTATACTGTAAGGGAAACAATTTTTAAAAAGTAATAGTTAAATGAATTAAATAAAGATGATACCTAGAAATTTAAACTTAATTTACTAGTATTACTTAGACATCTGGGGTGCAGAAGCCAGTGAATACTACTTAATATACAAAAGATGATGTTTGAATTTTACAATGGATCATAAATGATAAGCAAGCGAATATGAAGCTGCTGGTATATTCTATTTGATTTACTTTAAAAAAACAACAACGCTAAAAGTTAATATTTAAAACAATGAAAGAGAATGAAACAATTTCCTAACAATCATTCAGAGGAAAAAGAAATTTCTCCTAGAGATACATTTAATAACCATTTAGGCAACCTGTATCAATTGTAAATATCAATCATTTTCCAACCAGCAAAATTAGTGAGCAAGGAAAACAAAAAAACATTTAGAGTGAAGGATACAAGGCCAAAAATTGATTTTCATGCTAAGAGAAGCATGACAAAATGAATCACTCAAAATGTGCATTTGGTTTTGCTGAGTTCTCTCATCAGAATGATCCTGGACTAGTGTAAAATGATAATTACCATGACCCGCATCAGAGGACATGAATAGACGGGTGATATCTATTGGCAATCATTTCCACTACCTACAGAGGACGTATTTCAATTTGAAGGATCACGTTTACTCTCACATCTTGAAATGTAACCCCTAATTAACACATCTCCCAAGACAGGATGTCTGCCCTTGACTCCCTTTGAGATCCAAGTCTATGTCTATCTCTCCTGCTAATAATGATACCTGGTTCTCCCATCACCTCCACACCCTCAGATCCAAGGCAATCATCTTTTAATATGACAAACTAGGAGAGCAGCAGAATATTACTCAGCCATAAAAAGGAATGGTATCCCAGTGCATGGTACAAAGGGGATGAAGCTGGAAAATGTCACACCAAGGGAAAGAAGAGTTTAAAAGACCTCATATTATCTCATTTTTAAAAATGTCCAGAATTAGGTCAATTCATAGGGATAGAGAGTAGATTAGTAGATTTCAGGGAATGCAGGATGACTGCTAATGGGTATGGCGTTTCTTTTAGGGTTAATGAGAATGTTCAGAAATTAGTGGTTCTAGCATATACACTATCTATACATAATATATAGTCTGTAAATATACTAAAAACCACTAGATTGAACATTTTTTCTTTTTTATTGAGGAACAGTTGATGTATAATTTTATATAAGTTACAGGTATACAATATAGTGATTCCCAATTTTTAAAGGTTATATTCCATTTATAGCCACTAAAAACTACAGGCTGTATTCCCTGTGTTGTATAAAGAACACTTTTAAAAAGTGGATTTTGCTGTAGGTGAACACAACAAAGAGCCTGACTCCATTTTTGATGTTTTACTGCTATCGGCTTTTAAGTCTCACCTCTCCTTTCTATCCTTGTGGGCAAGTAACAGGGAGGGCCGGGTGGCTTCCTCCCTTCGTGCCAGCGGGGAATTCAATCCACTCTCAGGAACTCTCAGGCCAGCCCCAGTCCCCACAGGATCCCCAAGCCTGTCTCCTTTCCCTGCCCTGTCAAGCCATTTTCAGACATGCTTGGGTGTAGCCCCGCTCTCCTTACAGAACTCCATTACCTGAGTAGTAAACCTTATCAAACTCTCTTGGTATGTGTATGTATGAACTCTCTTGGCGTGTGTGCGTGTGTGTGTGTGTGTGTGTGTGTGTGTGTCTGTGTGTCTGTGTGTGTGTGTGGTGTCATTACTCAACATACAAAGCAAATTTTGGGTGGGGGTCAATCCTATGTCTGTAGAGCAACTCCAACATTAAATTATATCTCAATAAAACCGTTATTTAAGATACAAGAGGTGAATAGGACTGTACCTAATTCTGCCAACCCCCTAAGGTCCTCAAAGTTCAAATAAAATAACAGGAGAGAACTCAACCAAGAAACTGTTATAAATACGTTCATAGTTGTTGCTTTATACTTCACAAAGGATTTACAGTGCCACTCAAAACAGCCACCATGCTTAAGGAATTCAAGGATGTCTGAAGGTTGCTTTGGCCCCAATTCTCAGGAATGGGCTTCCCTTGCGGCTCAGCTGATAAAGAATCCACCTGCAATGCGGGAGACCTGGGTTGGGAAGATCCCCTGGAGAAGGGAAAGGCTACCCACTCTAGTATCCTGGCCTGGAGAATTCCATGTATAGTCCATGGGGTTGCAAAGAGTCGGACAACTGAGGGACTTTCACTTTCACTTCGCTTCACTTTTTCTTGGACTACACTAACCAAGTAACAGGGAAGGTGGCGGGGGCTGTCCTCAGGGCGTGCATGCCAGGGCTGGGAGAGGGGCTCCATACTGTACTAAGAGTAAGGTCGGGGAGGGCTGGGCCATCTGGCCGCCTCAGCCACTCAGCCACAGACGCCTTGGCACACAGGTGTCGTGCGATGAGCCCCCTCGCCCCCAAAGCATACCACCTGGAGCTGCTCCCACTGGCAACCTCTCTCCTGGCCGAGTGTCCTGTTTTAAATAACTTCTACATCTCATGTAATAATATACCACATATGATAGTCAAGTTTCATAAAACCCAGATAAATGCGGTACGAGTAGAATTTGATCTGACGTGTCATTTATTCTATTTAAGTGCCCTCATGATGGCCAGTCCATATAAAGAGCTTATTTCCATCCCTAACAGTCCCTATTTCATAAGTTAATGCAGTGAATCCTGCTGAGCAAAGAAACCTTATATAAGTTGACCTGTCAACACTCTATTTTTTATTCAATCAGTATAATCAAACACTAAGTCTAGTGTCTAGCAGAGGGCCTAGTATATACCACATGCCCAATAAATGTCGGTCTCTCTCTTTTACTCCAGGTTAAAAATTTTCCTCCTTGATACTAAGAGCGAGATAGTTCTTCCAAAAATATAAGCACCCTTTTCATAAAATCCATGTATATGAAAATGCAATCAAGTCAAACTATAGATTACTTCTATTAATAAAAAAAATAATTAAAAGAGAAATGTGGGTGTAGGAACAGGAAAAAGGAGTTAAGATAGTTGATGAAGGGGCAGAAGTTTGAGCAAAGATCATTAAAAAGGGCAGTGGTCTTCCAGAGATGACCAGAGTCCCCCCCAAAAAGAGAGAGAGACTCCTCCTTTTTCTTTGGCAGGAGACCAAGTTAAACCTTTAAAATAAAACAGACGTCCAAGAGGAAGAAAAGTTTGGGCTAAAAAAAACCAAGTTACCTATTGGTAGGAATGTCAAATAGTGTAGGTCACTTTGAAATACGTACGGTATGGCAATTCCTCACAAAATTAAACAGAATTATCTTATGGTCCAGCAGTTCCACTTCTGGGTCAAGCCCCAAGAGAACTGAAAGCGCAGTTTCAAAGAGATGTTCATATACACCCATGATCACAGCAGCACAAGAGCCAAGAGGTGGAAGCAACCTAAGAGTCCATCAAAAGAGGAATGGATAGACAAAATGGGGTATGTGCATGCAACGGAATATTATTCAGCCTTAAAAGGGAAGCAATTCTGACACAGCTACAGCAACACGGAAGAACCCTGAGGACACTACACTAAGTAAAATAAGCCAGCCACAGAAGGACAAATACTATATGAGTCCACTTACACAAGGTACCTAGAATAGGCAAATTCATAGGAACAGAAAGTAGAGGGACTTTCCTGGCTGATCAGGGGTTAAGACTCTGCGCTTCTACTGTGGAAAGCAGAGATCTGACCCTTATGGAACTAAGACCCCCGCATACCATGAGGCATGGCCAAAAAACAAAACAAAACAAAAGGTAGAATGGTGGTTTCCAGGGGCTGAGGGGAAGAGGAAATGGGGAGTTGTTATTTAATGGAAACCGAGTTTGTAACGATGAAAGAGTGCTGAAGATGGGCGGTTACACAACAATGTCAAAGTACTTAAGGCCACCAAATGATACCTAAAAAGATGGTAAATGTTATGTATATGATACGTTATACATACATTAAAACAATAGAAAGCCAACTTACTACTAGGCACAGATTTCCTATAACTTCCAGGAACAACTGATATGAAATAACAGGAAACTCGGAAGGGTAACTAGTCTTACCTCCCATTCTCTCCTCCCACCCCTCACAAAGGTCAGATAAGCCCAAGAAACAGGCTTCATATGCCCATTTTCCTTCTAACTGTTTTAACTAGTTTATATTAGATTAACTTATGTACTATAATTTCTATAACTAATAACTATGGTATTTCCTCATTACACTTGGTAATGAACTTCTTAGAAAAACGCTTCAAACTATGTACCATCACTGAAAAAAAACAAAGCTGAGACTGAAATTCTTCACTGATAGACAACTTCTGCTTCTTCATTTCACACTACAAAACGAATGAACCAAGAGCGTTTATACAGGTGCTGATTTACCCCTTAGCTCAGGAAGCTGCAGGCGAAGTCGGAACTTCAATCACAGTTACAGGAGGTCATGGAGCAAAACCACGGTTTCTGAGGGAGCTCAGTTTTTTGAAGAGAAACCAATAAACCCACAAATGCCGATGCTTTGTCAAATATGAGAAGCTGCCAAAAGAGCTATTTGCAAAGCTTTCCATCCTTACTGAACACATTGGTGGGGAGGGGTGCACTGGAGGGGGCTGGAGGCGCAGAAGAGCACAATGACTACAGCAAGTGCCAAGGCCCAAACTGCAAATGAGACACGAAGTGAAAAAGAAGGCAGCAGGGCAGATGCATGAGGGCTCAGTGAGAGGCCTCCACCAGCCTCCTCTCAGGAAACGCTGTTTTAGGCAGGCATCTGAAAAAATCACAAGGTATACTGAGCTTAAACAATGGAAAAGGTACACAGCATAATCTGTGTAAAAAAGCACCCACGCCAGTATTCTTGCCTGGAAAATTCCATGGACAGAGGAGCCTGGCAGACTACCCATCCAGGGGCGTCACCAAGACTCGGACACGACGGAGCCACCGAGCACCCAGACACTCGTGAAAACAGTTCATGTGCTTCAAACGCGGAGTTAGCTATTGGAGAGATGATCTCACATGTGAGGAGAGACAAAATTCAGATTCCGTAACACTTCAAGTACGCGTATCTTGGATTTTAGCAGCTGAATATTTTAAAAATTGTACTGTCATTGTGTCAGTATAGAAATATTGTCTCAATATGAGTAAGGAAAGGAAATAAAAAGGCAAATATAAACATAAAGTTTGTCTGCCATTTAAAAAACTATTGCAATTATACTTCAAAAAAACTGCAGCTCAAAATCTCACTCCTGTGTATATATCCAAACACAAAACCACTATTTGAAGCTACAGGCACCCCAACGTTCGCTGGGGCATTATTTACAACAGCCGAGATATGAACAAGACCCAAGTGTCCAGCAGCAGATGAATGGACAAAGAAGACGCGGCACCCACACACAATGGAACACTGCTCGGCCGAAAGGAGGAGGAAGCGACGCCATCTGCAGCGGCTTGGATGAACTCGGAGGGTATTACGCTTAGCGAAACAAGTCAGACAGAGACAGATACTGTGATTCCACTTGCATGTGGAATCTAAAATATACAACGAACTAGAGAGTATTACAAAGAAGAAGACTCACAGATACAGAAAATATACTAGTCGTTACCGGTTGAGGAGAGGGACCGGGGAAGGGACAATGTAAGGGGAAGGGATTGAGGTACAAACTATTACCTGTAAAATACGTTACAAGGATATACTTTACAAGGGGAATACAGCAAATACTTTATAATAACTACAAATGCAGTTATTTGTTTAAATTTTAAAAACTCAGAATCACTATACTATACGTATAGCTTATTTTTTTTTTTGAAGTTGAATTTCTCCTGAAGGCACTCTATCCTCGACAGAGTTCTCTCTCCAAAGCATATGACAGTCTCCGACACAGTGAATTCCCAAAAGCATTCCTGGCGCTGAGAATTCAGAAGGGAATGGTAAGATGACTTCTTCAATAATGGCCAGTTAGAGCTATCCAGCTTTATTAAATTCACAGAGCACTTCAGGGAAATCTTTGTTGAGTCAATAACTTTGGCTCATTCATTCTGTGAGGCAAGGTCTGGGCCTGAGGGCTGAGCCATCTATCCCAATTCATTCTAAGAAATTTATTTTGCAGATCTTTCCCCACAAAATTTTCATCTCTGCTATAACCACAAGGCTTTCAAGGTCCCCCCCAAAAAAATTCCATTTGGAGAAAAAGTCAGAGGAGGGATGGAAAGAGAGAGATGATGAACGGGGTAGCTGAAGGTTTATTCAAATCACAGAATGGGCTCTATTTAGGGCACTCTAGTCATCTAGACAATGAAGGGGATTTACATTTTAAAAATAAATTCTATGGTAAAACTTAAGAAAAACTTTATATAAACAGTGCTGGGCACATCTTTCACAGAGTCTGTCACGTGTACCTAATTCCTACTACATGCCAGAGGCTGAACACACAAATTCGGTCACACGGTCTCACTTAATCGTCTCAACAACTCTAAAGGTTAAGTTTATAGGTGATCTCACGCATGACTGCCATCCCTTGATCTTGCTGCATGTAAACAAGGTCCCCACAGGAAGCCGTCCTGGTGCTCCAGACCACAGGAGCCCTGGGCCAACACTGACATCGTGTGGCCTGGGGCTGACAAACCACAGGGGGTGCCGGATGCGAGAACCCCACAGGCTCAATGTCTCCAAAGTACTGTCACCCTGAATTATGTTAAGAAATGAATTTTAAATCATGATATCTGTGTGCAGAAGAATACTTCCCCCCAAATATGTACTCTTGCAACATGCGTTACTGTATTATTTTCTGTCCCAGCCTCTCTAGTCCATTCTAGCTCACTGGAAAGAAGGGAAGAAAAATGGAAGGGAGTGAGGAAATGTAGGAAGGAGGGAGGGGGACAGTCAGAGCCCCTAAACCGTCTTCAGGACCACCACGGCTCACGCCTACAGCTGGAAACCCCACATGTACCTGTCCTCTCTCCTCGACACGGTATCACGACACATACACTCGTGTCTGTCAACACTTGGAATCACCAGTTTCAAGGCACATCCCATTCCCTACGAGCAGCTCATCCTGGCCCAAGAGCAGGATGGAAGGGCCTGCTGAAGACGACAGTTTTAAGAACATGCCCAAGTCAGAAGAAGCTGGTCCAGGAATCAAGGGGTAAGAGAGTGGTCACTCTGTTACCCTAATAACGCACTCCACCCCTGCTGGTCACAGGGCCTGGTTTGAAAGGGAAGAACGCTTGCAATTAGAGGAGAAAATGAAGCACAATGAATGGAACGGTGAGGCGGCCGCCTGGCCACTTAGGGGCCCCATAAGCTGCTGAACCAGAAGGCAAATGAGGAGGATACTCTACCAGCTAAGGCGAAACTGGGCTGCTGCCTTCCAAAGAGTCAGGAAGGACCATGGCTGGACCCCAGGGTGGATTCTCCAAGACATCTTAGTATAGCTCCAAAAGTACAAGTTCATGAAAAACCACAGCAATTCAAAGAAAGGCAGGACTACTGAGAATTCAGATGTTCAGGTAAAGAAGGCTAATCAGTTGAAGTGGGCAAAAAACATATGGAATGAGGAAGAGGACAGTAAATGTATGATTATCAACTACTGCCAAACAGCCAGTTAGGGCAGTGAGCACTGCAAAACCCGTGCCGATTTCCTTCCTGCTTCCTCTCTCCTCCTCCTTCCTCTTTCATTATTTTACACAAGCGTTATTGTTGAAACTTGACAATTTAGACTTTGCATAGCACATACTCACACAAAGACTACTACTGAATTTAAGGATTAATTAACGAGGCTCAGAAATGGGTGCTATTACTCTCTCCCAAAGAAAGATACAACGGAAACTTTGTGACTCCTTGTTTGTGGAGCCAGTGAGAATACCTTCCTGTGCCTCAAGGATAGCTATGCTCTGTTGGGCTGAAACATGTATGGAAAGTCAAATATGTGTAGAGGCTGGGTCTGCACGCTGAGGAGTCAAAGGGGAGGGCTATGCCAGTTACTAAGCTACTGTGTGTCAGCTCCACTCCTCCCTTCCACACTCAGCTCTAGGATGCTAGGGCTGGTCCTCTGAAAACCACAGTTTTACTAGTGGGGTCCCTATTAGGCTTGCCAGGAGGGGGCACCAGAGGGAGATTGCAAAGCCTGGGGGAGAAGGAGCTTGCTCCTTGGCGCTAGCTTCCTACTGGCTTTTTGGTTCCCAGTATTACCAGCAGGAAATCAACCCTGAATATTCACTGGAAGGACTCTCATGCTGATGCTGAAGCTCCAATTTTTTGACCAGCTAACTCAAAGAGCTGACTCAGTGGAAAAGACCCTGATGCTGGGAAAGTGAAAGTGAGAGTGTTAGTCGCTCAGTCCAACTCTTTGCAACCCCATAGGCTATAGCCCACCAGGCTCCTCTGTCCACAGGATTCTCCAGGCAAGAATACTGCAGTAGGTTACCCTTCCTTCCCTTCTCCAAGGGATGTTCCCAACCCAGGGATTGAACCCTGGTCTCCTGCATTGCAGGCAGATTCTTAACTGTCTGAGCCACCTGGGAAGACAATGTTGGGAAAGAATGAGGGCAGGAGGAGAAGTGGGCGGCAGAGGATGAGATGGGTGGATAGCATCACTGACTCAATGGACATGAATTTCAGCAAACTCTGGGAGACAGTGAAGGACAGAGGAGCCTGGAGTGATGCAGTCCATGGGGTCACAAAGAGTTAGACACGACTGAGTGACTGGACAACAACAATCGCTGAGCGACACGGCTCCCCTGGCAGCAGGAAGCCCTCCTTGTGCAGCCACAGCGTCAGGTCTGCCATTTCTCCAGCACTGACAGGACCATCGTTACACTCGCCGCCAGAAACACCATCACCAGCCGCCTAGCACCCACTCCTCAGAGGTCTGGGTATCAGCTCCGGGGAGCTCCTCCTCTAAGCTTCTAAGATTTAGTAACACAGTCTCAACCCTTGGTCCTCCCCAGCTCCTGGCTGCTTTCTGCAGCCACTACCGCCATGATATGTGAATGTTCTCTTGTTATCTTTTAATACCTACTTAATTTTTTACCTAATAGCAAGTCTTTATGTTTAATTATATTAAAACAACTGGTGTGATTTCTGTTTCCTGGCTGTACGCTGTGATGCTATAGTCAGCCCTTGTTATATGCAGACGATCGGTTCCAGGAGCCCCTGCAGATACCAAAATTCAAAGATGCTCACGTGGCAGAGTACAGTCAGCCCTCAGTGTCTGCAATTTTTGCATCCACAGATACAGAGGCCTGACAATACTAGGTTCTAATTAGTTTTTAGATTCTTAAAATTCTCACCAAAAAATGAGAATAACCAATAAGCACATAAAAAAGATGCTTAACATCATTAAGAAAATGCAAATTAAAACTGTAATGATATTTCATTATATATAGGCCACCAGACTCCTCTATCCATAGGCTTTCCCAGGCAAGAGTACTGGAGTAGGTTGCCAGTTCCTTCTCCAGACATACCTACCAGGATGGCTAAAATCTAAAAAGACTGACCACACTAAATGTTGGCAAGATAGCTGGAACTCTAGTAAGTTGCTAGAACAGCCACTATGGGAAACACTGTTGCCAAAAACTGTTAAAGAGTCACCATATAACCTAGCAATTCCACTTCTAAGTATCCACTGGTAACATTAGTATCATGAATAATATTGCTGTTAACATTAGTATACATATGTTTTCATTTTTATGGGCAGATACATATATTGAATGATTCCATTTATATGAATTGTTCTGAAAAGGCAAATCTTTAGATACAGAAAGCAGATTCATAGTTGTCTAGAGCTGAGGGTAAGAACTGAGAATGACTAAAAAAGGGCATGAGATTTCTTTCGGGGGGTATCAATCCAGTTCAGTTCAGTCGCTCAGTTGTGTCCGACTCTTTGCAACCCCATGAACTGCAGCATGCCAGGCCTCCCTGTCCATCACCAACTCCCGGAGTTTACTCAAATTCATGTCCATCGAGTCGGTGATGCCATCCAACCATCTCATCCTCTGTTGTCCCCTTCTCCTCCTGCGCCCAATCCCTCCCAGCATCAGGGTCTTTTCGAATGAGTCCACCCTTTCCATGAGGTGGCCAAAGTACTGGAGTTTCTGCCTTAGCATCAGTTCTTCCAATGAACCCCCAGGACTGATCTCCTTTAGAATGGACTGGCTGGATCTCCTTGCAGTCCAAGGGACTCTCAAGAGTCTTCTCTAACACCACAGTTCAAAAGCATCAATTATTCAGCGCTCAGCTTTCTTCACAGTCCAACTCTGGCATCCATACATGACCACAGGAAAAACCATAGCCTTGACTAAATGGACCTTTGTTGGCAAAGTAATGTCTCTGCTTTTGAATATGCTATCTAGGTTGGTCATAACTTTCCTTCTAAGGAGTAAGCATCTTTTAATTTCCTGGCTGCAATCACCATCTGCAGTGATTTTAGAGACCAAAAAAATAAAGTCTGACACTGTCAGAAGTGTTCTAAAGTTAGATCACTTGCACCAGTCTACAAACTTACTAAAACTTGTTGAACTGTACCCTCAAAATTTAGAATGAATTGTGTGGTATATAAATGATACCTCAATGAAGTTGTGAAACAAAAAAACTAGGGAAAAGATTTGAAGAAACTCTAGTGAGGTGAGCAAAGGAAATAAATCATGATAAGAAACCACAATGCACTAATAAATAAAATGAAACATTTGTATCTGGACATACATATAATTGCATGGGATAAATACAGGATGCCTAAGAACCAAATCGTTTCAGCAAACAGAATGTCTTTATTTCAAATGCTTAAGAATAGGTCTGGTGTGCTCAGTTCCAAAGAAATGCTCAGTTCTAGTGAATGATGGTTTTTTGACTGCTTCAAAACTGAACAAATAGGATAGTACCAGCATTCACATCTAGCCAATGTCCTCAAATAGGGAGATACTGTTTTGAAGCTGAGAAAATTCTTTCCTGTGAATGGACAGGCTTTTTTTTTATTTTTTTAAGGAATGCCCTTAATAGTGATAGTGTCATTGCCAAGGAAGACAGACTGACGATGCCTTATTACAAACCAGCAAAGACTGATTGACCACAGGTGCATAATACAACTAAATACCTACATCACTGAAATTATTCTTTACCTTGAAAAAAAAGGTTGAACACAGACATCATTACAATGTAAAAGTAAGGGATCTCTAAAGATGGAAAAACTCCCTCCACTGGACTAATGATTCAGACAGGCAAATACTTTTCCTTAAAATGAATGACTCAGATTTTGAACTTTCTTGTTGATTCCCAGGCTTCCCTGGTGGCTCAGATGGTAAAGGACCCGCCTGCACTGCGGGAGACCTGTGTTTGGCGCCTGGGTCAGGAAGATCCCCTGGAGGAGGGCATGGCAACCCATTCTAGTATTCTTGCCTGGAGAATCCCGTGGACAGAAGAACCTGGCGGGCTACAGTCCATGGGCTCACAAAGAGTCGGACACGACTGAGCGACTAAGCACAGCACAGATGACATTTATGCTTATCATAGAGAAAAGAACTATCCTTTACCCCAAAGTTCAGAGCATTCACATTGCTGTTTTGTTTTTGAAGCTATAAAAAATTTATTTTGTGAAATTCAGTATGTACTGGAAATTTTTTTTTTTGTCTTATGGATCGGGGGCAGGAGGAGAAGGGGATGACAGAGGACGAGATGGCAGGATGGCATCACCGACTCAATGGACATGAGTTTGAATGCACTCTGGGAGTTGGTGATGGTCAGGGAGGCCTGGCTTGCTGCGATTCATGGGGTGGCAAACAGTCGGACACTACTGAGCAACTGAACTGAACTGAACTGAACACTGTGTTTTGCTTAACATTCTACAAGGCACCAGCACCAAAAATTATTTCAGATGAACGTCTGCAGGGCGTTCATATTTAAAGAAGACTTTCCCCCAAAACTCCATGAAAAAATATCTCAAAAAAGGAATATAATGATAACAGATTTTTTTAATAAATATCATTTTACATAAATGTTTGTAAAAGCTAATACCCATTATTCCAACTTATAAATCATCTTTCATGCTTTTATAGTATAAAAGTATGTTCTACAAAAGAAATTCAGTTTATAACATTGTGCTTAAGAGAAATGTATGGGAAATTTAATGTTATCCAGGAACTAATTAGGCCATGAGACATGGGTTGCCTGTATTACCTCCCATTACAGATGACAAGACCAAGGTTCAGAGAAGTGGAGCTGATGTGACCAAAGGCACACAGTTGGTATGTGGGATAAGAACCAAGGATCCCTGGCTCCTAGGCCCTTGCTCTTTCCAGCATGTCTTCAATCCCATTAACAAATGATGATGATTACACAAAAGGTATTTAAAGCTGGTAAAGAATCAGCCTGCAATGTGAGAAACCTGGGTTTGATCCCTGGATTGGGAAGATCCCCTGGAGAAAGGAAAGACTACCCACTCCAGTATTCTAGCCTGGAGAATTCCATGGACTATATAGTCCCTGGGTTGCAAAGAGTCGGACACAACTGAGCGACTTTCACTTTCACCGATACATGTAAGATGCTGCAAAACATGAGCTTCCAGGGCTTTACCAACTTGTGTTAGTAGTTTAAAATAGATTTGGTCCTCTATTTGGGAAATGTAAGGCTGGGATTAGGTCCTTTTCCTCAACTGAAAAGTGAGGTACGTCCTTTAGAGCTGAAGAGCATCAAAGAAGATGCTCAGTAAGCAGGTAGATATCTATTACTCCCGCCTTCCACCAAAACTTCTAAAATATGAAGTGGTTCATACACAGCCAGTGTAGTCGCCATTCAAAAGGCCGGCCTTGTGTTCTACTCAGGACAGGGATCCCTCCAATCCACAGAAGGTAAGGAGTCAACCCTACTGCTCCTGGTAAGAACCACAGAGGACTCAAGGGCCGATGTCACAGCTGGCTGCTGAGCACACAGCACTGATCAGAGGGAGAGGCTGGAGTCCACGTCCTTCCACAAATGAACAAACTCAAGGCCACTTTCCCTAAGATATGCTTCTCAATTTCATAATGACCAGTGATTGATTACCCCTATCATGTGACTGAAGAAATATCTTGATGATTCAATATTTCCTAGGAAAAACGAGGAATGATCCATTTCCTTCTATTAACCCATCAGAGTCACCAACGCTGGTCACTAGCTGGAGGTCACAGGAGATCAACGTACATCTTTATACTTAGTGGCCTCCGTCTAAGGAAGCTTCTCAGTTTATAGTTCTCACCCACTGGAGAGGAATATGGTGATATACATTTAATCCATTACTTCAGTGCCAATGAAGATACAATGGAGATTATACACTAAAGTTCAAACTGATTCCAAAATCCACTCAAATATATGAACTTTTAAAACCGCTCTATTTGGGAAATAAAATATTGAGACTAGGTCCTTTTCAACAACCAAAAGAAGAGGTACTGTAAATTTACTAATTTACATGTTATAAATTGATGCTTTATTGATTTTCCACTGCAGATACCAAATGTGTAATTTTAAAGGAATTATGAAGAGTATGTTTCAACACATCACAAACTTTTTTGTGCTTGGCAACCAAGAAGAAGATCAACCTAAATTAAAGGTCTTTATTCAGCAGACATGTACTCAATTTAAAATTATGAATGGTAAAATTACACATTCCCACAGAAAGTTCAAAGTAGCCTAAAAAATGAAAGTTTTTCATTTTACTTCACCACACATTAATAGCAGATTCAAGTAGTCTAAGATAATCACTGGCTTTTAGGAACAAATGTGTCAACCAACAACTGCTGAAAAATAGCTCCCTGCTATAAAAGCTAAAAAAACTTAGGGACTTTCCAACCCACCAGGTAAGAAATAAAGACTGAGAAACATTTTTACAATACTTTTTATTTCTTATAGATCATTTAATTCAGCCAGGCAAAGAAGTAAAGAATGTTCCATCTTGGCTCTAAAACAGAAAATCTGAATAGGGAAGACAGAACACACTACAAGATCTGGGTTGCTCTAGAAGGGATCACCAGAATCAATATGCAAAACTTCTCTAACAAACAGGAGCAGGAATGCCAGTGAGTGATGACGTACTGCAATGGCAACTGAACTAGAGGACATCAAAGGCCCCTGTGGGTCCTACAATTTGATGGAGTCTCCACTTTATAGGCACTGGCTGTGAGTGCGATTCCAGCCAGGCAGAATGGGAATGAGTGAATCTTTGGTGGCACAGGTAACTTTAAGGGATTGCACAGAAGGCCCAATATGCCTCATAAAGTATAGAAGACATACCTTGTAAGGTTTATCTTACATATTACCTAGGCTTCCCCATAGCTCAGCTGGTGGAGTCCGCCCGCAATGCAGGAGACCTGGGTTTGATCCCTGGGTCAGGAAGACCCCCTGGAGGAGGAAATGGCAAGCCACTGCAGTATTCTTGCCTGCAAAATCCCATGGACACAGGAGCCTGGCGGGCTACAGTCCATGGGGTTGCACAGAGTCGGACATGACTGAGCAACTAAGCACAGCACAGTAATGCCACCTGCAAGGACGCCGAGGTTCAAAGATGTTTCAAGAAGACATGTCAAAGTCAAAGCACCCTGGGTGTCTGAACTAGGACCTCTCGTCCCGCATCCCCAGACGCAGACTCTTTCTACTCTACCATGATGCTTTCCCGTCAGGCCCCCAAAGAACCTCATTCCTTACACATAGAAGTACTAAGCAAGTGAAAGAAAATGTGACATTTATAGAGAAAAAATAAAACCCACAGATCAAGATGCCTGCCCAACTTCGGGGGGGGGGGGGGGCTGCAATATGGCTGCAGAGGAGACCGCATCTTTCTTCCAAGGTTTCATCATGAAACATATGCAAACCATGTGCTCCATCTAGTGGACTCGTGGGAGAGCCTCAGGATGAGGGAATGCAGGTGTTTAGCTCTCAGTTCACACACGCCTGAAGCACGCGTTTGCTAGCGCAAACCTCCAACCGAAATGCCAATGCTAAAAAAAGAGATTAGAAAGATTCCAAGCTTCCCAGAGTCAAGGATAAATTCTTCCCAACGAGTTAAAACTGGTCTCCACACTTGCTTCCTCCCTCGTTCCCAGTTCTCCCCAGCATAAGGAAATAAGTCAACGAGGTAGGTCACCTCACAGGTAATCAAAGTAAAAGCTTTCACGTGACACATACCCCGCAGGTATAACTCAGACTTGACTCTGAAATTCACAGCATCTCTTGATGTTACTGTGGTTACTGTCACCTTAAACCCAAAAGCAGACCCTCCTCTCAAAAAAAAAAAATTAATAATAAGATGTTCTGGGAAAAACCCAACTCAGAAGTCAGCCAACATTCCTGGTCCTGCCAAGTTTCTGAATGTTGCAACCTTCAGTCATTCAACTGCTGCCTAGGTCCCTCCTTTGTAAAACGTGGACGATGCCGCAAGGATGACGAGGGATGACCGGTGTCAAGCACCTCCGGGGGCCCACGGCGCTCAGTGTACGGCAGAGACAGACAGGTGGATTCAAGTGGGCTTCTTGTTGATGCGTGCTTCCATTCCTTCACCCCCAAATTTTTATTTTAAAAAGGTAATACATCAAAACAGCAAGCAGAGTTGCTAGAATACATGGAGATGATAAGAAGCAGTCAAGAAACTGTCCCTTATTCAGTATGACCAGAAAAACAGAGAAACAAGAAGATGGGTCCTTATAAACCACACTAATGTGGCTGAGTTTCATCCAACAGTCAATGAAAAGCCATGGCATTACCCTTTCTTGACCCCGATCTGTCACATTCCCACACGGCTCCAAAACTTCGTCCACCTGTTTCCTAAATTATAAAATAGGATGCTCTTAAAGCTGTGTCTCTGTCTTCTGTCTCTGCTTTGCAACTGGAATGTCAACTATCACGCACATCTTCACTCTAGACTTGTGTTTCAAGGGCTGAAGAAACATCAAATAATGTCCACTATGAGCCTTTTGTTGTGTCATAACTCTCAACCTATCCGTTTTGAGCAAGCGTGTTTCCTAACAGCAGTAAACATCTCGGACTCCAATTAAACTATTAACTGTAACGTAACATAAAATATGAGTGAGACTGCCGATTGCCTCACTCACCCCAACGTCTATCTTCCCCTTTCAAAACAAGTGGGTGTATGGCCACCCGGCCAGAGACGATGTTTCTCAGCCTCTCGCAGTGCGTTGTGGCTACAGGAGCAGGTTCTGGCTGATGGGATGTAGGCAGAAGTGATGTGTGCAAATGTAAAGTCATGCGCTTAGACGGGAAGGAGTCTGCTGTCCTCATGCTATCTATCTCCCCTTCCAGCTGGCAGGAGCTGGAGTACCCTTCTAAAACTACAAGAAGAAATATCTTGTGGAAGATAGCAGGACAACAAGCTAGCAGGAACCTGGACCCCAACATGGTAGAGTCATCAAGCAAGCTGTTTACACTTGGACAATTATTGTAAGAAAAATTTCCCATCCTTTATAAGCCACTGTTTTATTAGTCTTTGCTAAAGTTAAATCCTAACAAATACTGAAATAACTACAAACCTGAAAACAAATATTTCGTCCAGTCAACAGATATTTATCGGGGATCCATTACAGCCAACCATACTACAGACTCTAAATATACAATTGAGAACAAGCCTCAGTTCCTATCCTCTTAGGGCTCATACACTGATGAGCTGAATGACTTTGGATCATGGTATTAAAAAAGAAAATAATGCAAGTGTACTTCATGCCACTGAACAAATCCCTTAATGTTTAAACAGTACATTTTATATGTACATTTCCATAATGAAAAAAAATTGTCAAAAAAAAGAAAAATCCAAAAGAAACAAATTTTAACTCAGTGTTTTAAAGTTTTCCAGTCACATATCTGATAAAGGATTTTTATCCAGATAAGAAGAAATTCTAAACTCGGTAATAAAGTGAAAGTCACTCAGTCGTGTCCAACTCTTTGTGACCCCATGGATGATACAGTCCATGGAATTCTCCAGGCCAGAATACTGGAGTAGGTAACCTTTCCTTTCTCCAGCAGATCTTCCTGACCCAGGAATCGAACCAGGGTCTCCTGCACTGCAGGTGGATTCTTTACCAACTGAGCTATCAGGGAAGCCCAAACTCAACAATAATAATAAAGACAGACAAAATGTTTAAACAAAATAGTCACAAAACTATATCTATATTTAGAAACAGTACATTACAAAATGCACAACATCATTAGTAATTAGCAAAATTTATTTTAAAACTTACTGAGCTACCTCTACACACCTACTAAAATGGCTAAAATTAAAGTCAGACCATACCAAGTGATTGGAGAAGGGAATAACAACCCACTCCAGTATTCTTGCCTAGAGAATTCCATGGACAGAGGAGCCTGGAGGGCTACAGTCCATGGGGTTGCAAAGAGTCAGACAGAACTGAGTGACTAACACACACATACACACACACCCCCCACCAAGTGATGCCAATGATGTGGGATTAAGGAACTCTTATACACTCAGATGAGCTGTTTCTGGGAATGTAAAATGGTACAACCACCTTGGAAAACAGTCTGACAGTTTCTTAACAAGTAAACACATTTACCAACCATATGACCCAACCATTCTATGGTTATTTACCTAACGGAGATTAAAACATGCACCCATACAAAAGTTATACACAAATATTCATGGCAGTTTTTTATCTATAATAAACAAAAACTGAAAACAACCCAAATGCCCCAGTGACAAGAAAGACTGATCAATTATAGGATTCCCTTATACTCCAATGTTACTCATCAATTTAAAAAAATGAACTGTATGAATGAACCTGAAGATAATTATGCTGAAAGAAAGAAGACACACCAAAAAGAGTCTGCAATGTATGCTGGCATTTTTATTAAAAAATAATAGTAACAGAAAGCATATCTGTGATTCCCTCGGAAGAGGAAAGAGTACAAAAAGACACAAGGAGACTTTAGGAGGTGACAGATCTGTTCCTTGTCTTAATATGGTGATTGTTTTACAGATGTACACATATGTCAAAACTCATCACATTTTACATTGTCAGTATGTGCATATTAATGTACATCAGGTATCCTCAATAAAACTACTTAGGGGGAAAACATCTTACTGGAGAATTTTCACTAAGTCTCTCAAATGTACACCCGTTTTTAGCTTGAACTAATCCAATTTAGCCTGTGTGCTAAGGCTATTAAAATACCCCAGTATTACAAATTATTAAAATGAAAACCTGACATTATGCCACTTTTAAGTGAAAACAAAACTGATTTCTGGAAAAAAAAAGGGGTGGGGGGAGAACATGCATTTCAGACTCTCCGTCCTTTGAAAATTAAGAGTTCAGTTTTCCTGTGTGCCATTTTTGGCTTCTCCAATGGTGAAGTACACTTACACTCAGTCTGTGAGTGTGTATATTCCACAAAGGGGGATTACGAAAGGAAAGAGTAAGTGGTACCTAGAAGTTATCATGCACCAGCGGATGAATGAAAATTCTCCAAACTCACAAATACAGCATCTGTTGGCTATCTTGGAAATCATGCACATTTGGGGCATGACAACTATTATTCCACATCATGCTCAGAACAACTGCAAAATATGAAACAGTAGCTTAACTTTTATTTCACTTAATTTATATCCACTTGCTTTCCTAGAAAATTTCTAAATAAAAATCTGTGCTATTGTATTCGGTATGTCCAGGATGAATTACCAAAGTTTTCAGGAAACATCTTTCATAGATTAACACTTTAAAATGCATTATTTAAAAAACAAAAACTGTGTGGGCAATAGATTAGTAAATAAAATACTTCACTTTTTGAAGTTAGAAAATATATTATTTTGTACACATAATAATTATGCTAGTAAACTCTCCAATACATAAGACAAGACCTTAAAAGTCTTAATACTCAGCTCATAAAACAGGCTCTGTAATTTATGAGTATTAAAATGGCTGTATGAGTTAAATGACATTACTGTCAACCATGACTCACAGGAAGAGAAAAATGGTTTTCATTTCTTAACACTTGGGGGTTGCTTCATTGTGAATAAAATTAAAAACAAAAGATAAATTTTTAAAAAACCACTCTCAAATGACACTGTGGGAAACTATTACAAAGAAACCTTGGTAGAAAGTTATATATATAATACTTTAATTGAATCTTGATATTAACAATGGTATAGTGGCTGCTCTCTGCCCAGTGATGCCTTGGGGTTATCAGTCTTTCAACAAGCACTATGCTGGGTAGAGGAAATGCAGTGGAGAAGTAATTCAATGCCATGAGGGTCTCTGTCTAGTGAAGAAGTTTGCTGGACGAAAGGTGAAGACAAGCCCATTCTTGGCAACTGACTCCAAGTGTTTCCTCCTCCACATATGTTCACCAACAGCACAGCCACAGCTTAAGAAAGGCTGAGCACCACTATACTCGGATTATAAACTCCTGTCTGCATCACCTGTGGGAGTTACACTTTTCTGATGGTACTGAGAGGGTGCTCAAAACCCGGAGGGGCTCTAGAGTCAGACAGCTCTGGTGTGAGGAGTTCCAGCTCCCCTTCTCACTGGCACGTAACCCTGAACAAGTTACTGAGCCTCTCCAAGGCTCAGCTCCCATCCCTAAAATGGTGAAAGAGGCAGTGCCTACCTCTAAGCATAGTAAGTACCCCATAAATAACATCACTTCATAGTTCTTTTTCTATCACAATCAGCAAGAGGAATATCTACAAGAATTGCTGAGAACTGCGTAGAAATTGAAAAAAAAAAAAAACTGACACTGACTTTCTGAGAAACTGAAGAAATGGTCAGAGATATAAAAATGTTAGGAAAGTGTGCACATAGTGATTAAGTAAACTATATGACTTCAAAATTCAATCCAAATATTGTACCAAATATCTAGTGGCTGCATAAATCATTCATGGATCCCCAGAGTTCAAGTATTCATTCACCAAACATAGAGCCAAATACAGAGAGCTCCTATTCCGCTCCAGACCTCAGGGATGGCACACAGAGGGAAGACCTGCTCGTGTCCTAAAGGAGCTGATGACAACACGCGGGGTGGGGAGACGGGGGAGGAAGAGGGAGGACACACTCTTAATAGAATATACTGACCAACCCCTTCCTGCCCATTGCTCCACTGAGGAACCGCCTCTTCCCCACCTCACCCACAAGTAACTATCACTGCTTAAGTCAGCAGTGTAACAAAAGATGGCTTTCAGTATTGGGAGCTTCAGCTTCAGCATCAGTCCTTCCAATGAATATTCAGGACTGATGTCCTTAGTATTGACTGGTTTGATCTCAATCCTAAACGAAATCAGTCCTGAATATTTATTGGAAGGATTGATGCTGAAGCTGAAGCTCCAATATTTTGGCCACCTGATGGGAAGAACTGACTCACTGGAAAAGACCCTGAGGCTGCGAAAGACGGAAGGCAAGAGGAGAAGGGGGCAACAGAGGATGAGATGGTTGGATGGTATCACTGACTCGATGGACATGAGGTTGAGTAAGCTCCGGGAGTTGGGGATGGAGACGGAGGCCTGGCGTGATGCAGTCAACGGGGTCACAAAGAGTCAGACACGACTGAGTGACTGAACTGAAAAGATATGTCCACTTCCTAACCCCCAAAATCTGTGGAAAAGGGGCTCTGCAGATATAATGATGCTGAAATGAGATCATCCTAGATTACCCAGATGAACCCTAAGTCCAATGACAAGTGTCCTTACATATAAGAGAGAGAAGAGGGGAAGACACAGACCCAGAGGAGAGGCCGTGTGGAGTCAGAGGCAGGGACTGGAGTGACGCAGTCATGCGCCCAGGAAGAGGGGGTCCCCAGGAGCTGGAGGAGGTGAGGAAGGCACCTCCCTGAGAGCCTTCAGAAGGAACACAGCCCTGCCAGATTTCACACTGAGAGCCTCCCGAGCTGAGAGAGTAAACCTCTGTTGTTTTAAGTCACCGAGTTTGTAATAATCTGTTACGGCAGCCATAGGAAACAAACACAGAGACCCACAAGATTAATACAGGAAACCCTGTGGTTTTAAGGACTTTCTAGTGGGCTTTTATTGGCAGCGGAGGGTCAGGCACCTTTATTTCTGTTGTAGCTAACAATTCTAAGCAACTGCCAAGGGAGGAGGTGTAATCTCCACCCTACGACTTAAGTCACGGATGCACTGTAACTGAACTTGCTTGAGGATCAGGCAGCAAGAGACGGTGCCGTGGCATTCTACACCCCAGGCTCCACTAAACGTGGTCTTCTCCCTGCACCCCCGCGCCTTCCAGCCAGACACCGTGTAAGTTCACCGCACCGGCAGCCCTCCTCCTGCACATCACCGGTCACCGGCCTAATCCTGCCAGGCAGAGTGAGGCTTCCCAGACTTGAAGATCCCCTGTCAACGAAGGAAGGAACCCGGACAGATTTTCAAACTTTTGAGTAAACTATGTCAACACCAGTGAGTAACAACTCCTCATGCGTTTACAGTTTTAGACATTTTGCTTTCAACTGTGGCACAGAACGCTGTGTCAGTGTTACATAAATGAGGCAAAGACGTCCTCTGTGCGTTGGTCCCAGGGTCATTTATTTCTTCAGTGCTGAAGAAAGAAGAAATCAGGCTGAGACTGGTTAGCTCAAGAGCTCACTGGCACCAAACTCATTTTTCACACATTTGATTATTTTGAAAACAAACAAGCAGATTTCTAACCGCAGCGGCTGCTTTACAGAACCCACAGAACACCACCTGACATTGACCAGGTGGGACTTACAGTTATAAGTCTGCTAGGGCTCTCGGGGTGCTCTGCCGCTGAGCAAGGTCGCTTTGACATGTGAGCCCCTTCCAGCCGCCAGCCCCCCAGCCAGCCCACTCGGGGGAGGGGAGTCCCCAGCCCTCCTCCCTTCTGAATGGTGGTCCCCTGGCTGGAAGCCTCTGGCTAGCTGGCCTCCTGCAACTTTGTCTAAGCGCCATCCAATCAGGCTTGCATGTTACTACGGCCTCTCATGGGTGTGCCTTTTTCCCTGGTCAGCCCCCAAATCCTCAAACTCCCTACAGTCACCACAACATGACTTGGAGGCAAAAGAAAGAGCCTGGGAAGAAATCGTGCTCTCTTTTCCTTGCCTTGGAAATTGAACGTCCCTGAGAACTGGCCCTGAAGCAACTGCAGTCACCTGGGTGGGCACACACTTGGCCCTCTGCCCCAGACATCCTGGACAGGCTCTCCTTCTCTACGGTTTCCTGTCCTGGGATGTCAGCCCCTCCAGCTTTCCCTCACTGAGGAGGCAGAACTCAGCCGGCAGAGAGGAAGGCAGCCAGGCGCGCACACAAACAGGACCCAAGAGCAAGACGAGGCAGATGAAAGTGAAGCTGCCAAAGATCATCTCTATCCCTTATCCACCAAAGGTGGGGAAAGCAGGGAGAGGACAGCCCAGAGGGATCTGAGGAAGATGGTGAAGGTAGGCAAGGGTAACCGTGGAGGGGAACTGACCCCTTCACCCAAAGCTCCAATCCCCTGCCGCCTCTCAGCTCAGCCCCTCTCTGAAGTCCTCAAGACCTCTCTGTAGGCCTCACTGCAGTCGGGACAGCACTGATGTGCCCACCTTTCTGCAAGGCAGGGGTGAGCATCGTCTGGTGCCAGAGGCCTCTAGTAAATGTTTGCTGAATGAATGACATGAGCATGGACTTCTCCTTTACATTTAATTACTGTGGTTCTTATTCGACACATTAATTCTGCTATAAAGTATCTGCCAACAATGGCTCGGTCATGGTTTGCTGGTCGTCAAGCACGTTCAACTGCTCCTGCGACATTGCTGAAATTCACAGGTGGAGAGCCAGGGCCCAGCCTGACTGCTCACGCCCCACGTTGATGACACCAACTGATCTTAAGCACCAACACTGAGGGAAACAACCAGCCAGATCTTCTGAGACTGCTGGACTCACCGGCGCAAGAAACAAGAAGCCTGCAGGCAACTCGGCAGCCAGCACCGGGTGTTATTTACATGTGTTCCCTTGGCAGCTCGCAGGTACACAGCAGAACGTCCAGAAGTGCTCAGTGCAGGCTTTCCTGGAGCAGCAGATGCTTCCCACAGCTGAGATGCTTCGAGCTCTGCAGACAACAAATGCCCTCTCACCTGGCCGAGGGCCCCGGCCAGACCCACACCACCCAGGACCAGCACAGGGTGGCCACTGGAGAGGAACAACAGACCAGGCCGCTATGCACGAAAACAAGCATGACTTCCTGCTTCTTGAAAGTAACTCAGAGTGACGACTCACTGATGTTTTATCAAAGTGCAAATTTTGACACACACACCAAAAAAAGGGAATTGGGAAATCCAAAAACTTAGCAACTTAAAAGACACTTGCTTTGGGCTCCCTTAGAGATCATTTCCATATGGGCAACAGGTTGAAGACAAGGGCAATCATTTCCCCCAAATTATTAGTACAATGCAGTTATTAAAACCATAAGTAGAAGTTACACTAAAAGAACCTGCCCGATTATAAGCTCAGCTGCTGATATCACACACACACCCCCACCCCCTGCCCCTCCGTAACACACACACACTCCCGTTTCTCCCTATGTTTTTCAACAGGAGGACAAGATTTCACCACACAGAGAAAAAAAAAAGGAAGGAAACCTCCCATCTCATCCAACTCATAAAATCATCACCCACAAGCCACTGAGTAGCACCCAGGTGGACAGATCTACAAAACTTGCCTCACCATGTTAATCAGCTTTTTTTTTGGCAACCCAGCAAACAGCACTGAGTGTTATTTATAAGTGTCCCCTCGGCGCCTAGCAGGTATACAGCAGAACTGATATCACTGCCACTAAGAAAACAACCAGGAAACCTTAAAGCAGGCAGAAAGGCAGGGAACTCCTTTTTAACACAGTGACCTCAGACTCGCAGAACCCAGCTGAGTGACCTCTCCAAAGTCGGCTTTCCTCCAGGGAAGGTGGGACGCCCAGCAGCAGGTTGTGCTAGATCGATGCCCACATGCTCTGAGGAGGAGGAACCTGACCTCGGGGCCACTCACGTCCCATAACCAAGGGCTAGGCCTCATCACTTGCCCTCTCAGAGATTAAGAACGGAAGTAGTTTGTTGGTTTTGAGGTTTTCAAAAGGAGGAAGGATTTTACAACCAGTGTGCTAACCCTGCTTTGGCTCTACTTTGGAAAACAACAATTAAACAGTTGCCCAACTTTTAGGCCCTGTCTTGGCGGCAAACAGCCTGTAGAACTTGCCCAGTCAACAGGAAAGTTGAGGGGCATGGGGTGGGGGGGTCCCACAGAGCCACTCTGACTCACTGCCGTGTTAAATACCTGGTATGCATTTCACCCACACCCTCGAAACTGGTTTTATTCAGAGTATAGACTCAGATATGGGTATCTCTGCCTCATTCCACCATTTACTTTTTTCTTTTCATTACATCCAACTCCCGTGACCCATAGCTCTTAGCCCCGGAAATAACCTATGCTTACTTTCATTGCATTGATGCTACAAGAAGTAGCTCTGGGTGTTTCTTAAAGACTTTTTTTTTTAAGTCTTTATTAAATTTGTTACAATTTTGCTTCTGTTTTATGCTCTGGCTTTCTGGCCATGAGGCATGCGGGATCGCAGCTTTCTGACCAGGGACTGAACCCACATCCCCTGCATTGGAAGGCAAAGTCTGAACCACTGGACTTCCCTTTAGGTGATGCTTCAAGTGAAAAATCCATCCTGAAATTTCCTCTCCTGTCAGAGCGAGGAAGAAGAGAGAGCAAAAGCTGAGCAAACCAAGTTTACTCTCTTGTATCCCTACGAGTTAACAGACAAAATGTTTATTTAAAACAATGTCAAAGAGCCACTGAAATCTATGCCATTTTTTTGGTGGCTGTGCTGGACTCACATTTGGAAGCCAAATAAACAAACTGAGCCAAGCCTTTCAGTACACTTTGCTCAATGATAAATTTCCCAAGATGATGGACTAATTAAAACACATTCCAGTTGACCCTGGAAGTAAAGTATGGCCTATTTGCAAAAAAAAAAAAAAAAAAAGTAAATATTCTATTCTTGATCTCCTCAGAACACACAGCCTTTCCTATGGGACCACCTTAAGAAGAACAACTTCACAGATTCTAGAAAGAGCCACCAGACTGAGAAATGCCCCTACCATACAAATACACAGGTTTGTGACTGTCAAGGTCCTGGAATCAGACAACAAGAATCAGGGGATTCTTTTTTCAGGTCTAAGAATATTTTCTTTAATACCTTCTTTATTTGTTTTCACTCTAGGGTGTGGTACGAAAGTAATGAAACAAAAAATTAAACTCCACGGTCAAACTTGTTCTCAGATCAGTGGTTCGAAGAAGTACCAGCTTTAAGCAACATCCTTTCCTGCAAAGCGTCCCTGAACATAAGCTCAACATTGCACCCTTCCTTCCCTTCCCCTCTCCTATCTGTAGCTCACTTTCTCGCTTTCGCGTCCAGGAGTGCAGGGCTCCTCACCGGCAGGGTTCCCACTAGTCCAGGAAACAGCTCTGCCCCAAGTTTCCACCCTGGCAAGGGCCCCGGCCATGGGCAGCTCCGGGGACCACAGCAGCAGTGCAAGCATCGAGCCCACACTGGTGCCCAGTGACAGAGGACGTGTCCCGCCACGCTCAAGGTTGAAGGAGATGTCCACAGGGAGTTAAAACATGACTCGCTGCTGTTTGCTTCCTGGTCGGCTTCTCTGTTTGTCTTTCCATGTGCAAAGCTCTGGCGAGATTTCCACCAACCTGTGAGCTTTGGAGACAGGACTCTAGGCATCCAAAAATTCATGCCGTTCTCCCACTGCGCAACTTTATCACTCTGCTACTGTCTGGCCCTACTCTGGCCAAGAAGATAGCTGGAATTTTTAACAATATATGTTTTGTATTCGCCAAAGTAACATATGCACATAACAAAAAATATAAACACTACCAAAGGGCTTATAATGAAAAGCAAGTTCACTCCCCTCCACTCCCAGCCTTGCTCCTCAGAGGCAAATCCTTTCAGTGACTTCTCCTGGGAGTTCCCTCTGTATCTAATATACAGACTTTCTAAATTCATCCTTGCTAAGCATTTTCAATCAACTCTGTGCTATGAGAGATGAGGAAGCACACAAACAAAACTTTTGTGCTCACACAGTCCCCATTTTTACCTGTGTAAAGTTAAGTAATACACTTTATAATCTTATTCCATCACTGAGAGTTTCTCATGACTTCACATTGTGTAAGGTAAAGATGTCAAGTACCAAAAAGTGAAATTTCTATCACTGAAATTTAGCTTTGCTACTAGGTGGCACTAGTGGTAAAGAACATGCCTGCCAAGCAGGAGACACAAGAGACGCAGGTTCTGTCCCTGGGTAGGGAAGATCCCCTGCAGGAGGGCATGGCAACCCACTCCAGTATTCTTTTTTTTTTAAATATAAATTTATTTATTTTAATTGGAGGTTAATTACTTTACAATATTGTATTGGTTTTGCCATACATCAACATGAATCCGGCACAGGTATACACGTGTTCCCCATCCTGAACCCCCCTCCGTCCTCTGCCACTCCAGTATTCTTGCCTGGAGGACCCCATGGACAGAGGACCCTGGCAGGCTACAGTCCGCAAGGTCGCAAATAGTTGGACATAACCGAAGGGACTTAGCATGCATTAATACTAGCTGATAAATCATGTACCTGAATATGGAATGAAAAGGAAGAGTAAAAAATACATTTTGGCATTATATGGACCTCAATAAATCTCTCCATTTCATGGTTCCAACTGGCAGAGTAATCAATGGGTAGTCTCAAGAATTTGGGAAGGGAGGCCCAACCGTGAAGCAAAAATTCATCAACAGTAACACTGAGTTCGTGTGACTACGTTTACAACACCTCTGAACTCACACACCCTCCCCACCCCCTCACCTTCCAACCTCAGGGTGTCTTGCCAAGTGGAGGTAGCAGGTGATGCCAAGGTGTCTCATCAGACCTTGGCCAGCCCAGAGCTTCAGGAAGCTTACCTCAGCCAGGGGGTAAGGACGTACCAGAAAAAGGCAAATCTGATTTGAGGGTGCCAGTTAAAGGTTACTGGTGTAACAGATAATTGAAGATAAGACATATACTATAGCCAGTTAATGATCCCTAACATAAAACATTGAATTTTATGGGAAACTGTTGATGTTTCAAGATCATCAAAGCTGGAGATCAGGGGTCCCCAACCCCTAGGCCATGGAAGGGGACGGCTCCAAGGTCTCTTAGGAGGTGGGCTACACAGCAGGAAGTGAGCTGCAGGCAAGCAAGTGAGCAAAGCTTCCTGTGTATTTACAGCCGCTCCCCACTGCTCGCATTACCACCTGGCCATAGGACAACAAGTCCAGGGCTCCCCCTGATTCTGCATTATGGTGAGCTGCAGAATTACATCACTGTACATCACAAAGTAATAATAACAGAAATAAAGTACACAAAAAGTGTAATGTGCTTGAATCATCCTGAAACCATCCCCTGACCTCCCTAGTCGGTGGAAAAACTGTCTTCCCTGAACTCAGTACCTGGTGCTGGTAAGGTTGAGGACCACTGCTATAGATAACTCTCTTAGGCTAATATCCTCATTATACCCAAAAACATAAGCAACAAATATAGCAAAAATATTTTAAATAACTTACAAAGTTTTCCAAGTTTATCAAGGACATTTAAGCTTCAGAATATAAAATGACATCGGATTACATTTTGGATCCTGCCGAAAATTTCCAACAGTATCAAGTGAGTAAAAACTTGAAACTGAAAAACTGAAACACACATGGGATATGTAGTTCTTTGTGCACATACACATGTGTATATTCTTTTTCATACTCTTTTCCATTATGGTTTATTATAAGATATTGACCATACTTCCCTGTTACACAGTAGGATCCTGCTTATTTTATATATAGTAGCTTATATATACTAATTCCAAAGTCCTAATTTATCCCTCCCCCACCCTGGAATGTGTAGTTTATACTGTGCCACAAAGCAGAAGATAAAACTTCAGTGATGTTTTAATTATAACCCAGTGCCTATATTTCACCCCATATTTCAGGCCTGTAGGAGAAATATAAACAAGACAGCTTTGGGGTGATATGTCAGTAGAAATATCTAAGAGAGCAGAAATGTGAATCAGCTACGGTGTGATCCTCAATGACTCAATGACTCTCCCGGCCACTCAGTAACATTTCATAAGTACCCACTGTGCTCCAGACACCATCATCAAGTCCCATAAGCTCTCTTCATCTATAACCTGGAGCAGCTGCAGCCCGACCCACTCCAAAGTGCCTCTGGCTCTCAAACTGGATCCTATTTCAGACACATGACCACCCCAAATGTTGGTTCTCCTCTGACGCAAAGGTGCCTGACCCTTCAAATCAAAGAGCAAACCTTTTCAGAGACAGCTGCCTAATGCCTGAAGCCAAGCCCGACAAGCCCATTTCCCTAAGTGGAATAAGAAGGGTGAGGAGCAGGTGGGAGACTGCCTTCCACCCTCCCACCCTTGCTCTCACCCCCTTCCCACTTCTGCCGGGGCCCCTCCGTCCAGCAGGCGAGGGTGTGGGAGCCACTGCCCTCTGTGGACTCACAGTCGTCAGTCCCTCCGCTGTCACCTGCTGCAGCAGGAAAGACAGCACTTGGAAGGTGGGGACACCTCACCCAGGCTCTCTGCTCCGTGGCCGGCTCCATGTGCCCTTTACCGGCTGGGAGCTGGCAATTAAAACCATGACCTCTGTGCCACCTACCTCCCCCAGCTCTTTGGGTCCAAAGCTCGGTTAGTGCTTCCTACTTCACTGATTTCCACACATGCTCACTCTTCCTATACACACACCTCAGACTGCCTCAGAGCCTGAGGCCTCTTCATCCTCCCCTCTTCCCTGCCAATCCCGAACAAGAACCTAAGTCTGCATTTTTCGTACCCAGGAAAATATCATCCAAACAAATTCCAGGGAGTTATTTTGAATGGAAGTAGAGGTGATTTACTATATGGTGTTAGTTTCAGGAGTACAACATTGACATTGACATTGAAGTCGCTCCGTCGTGTCCGACTCTGCAACAGGTCATTCACTGATAGGCCAATCAAAGGAGCAAATCAAAGAAAGCAGAGACAGGAATGATGGGGACAGTCCCTGGGAGGACCTGAACCAGCCACAGAAAGCAGTCTGTCTCCATCGCCATACTCATCCTTCTTACCTGCAGTTACATCAATACCCAGACAAAAATGAGCCCAGTTGCTAAGAATGATCCACAAAGTATATAAACCCTCTCAAAACTCAGCAAATAAAAACCTATGTTTCAGAGGGTGGGGCACTTTGAGAGAGAAGCAGTGAAATATATGGATAGCGAGCAGGAAGCTGATGTATAACACAGGGAGCTCAGCCCAGTGCTCTGTGACAACCTAGAGGGCTGGGACAGGGCAGGAGGGAGGTTCGGAGGGAAGGAATACATGCACATCTATGGCTGATTCATGCTGATGAATGGCAGAAACCAACACAACACTGTGAAGCAACTATCCTCCAATTAAAAATAAATTAATTTAAAAAAATAAAAACAACCTATGTCTCCAATTGGGAGATAAAGATACTTTACTCCTCCAAGGGCTGAGAAAAAGTCAAAATTCACAATCTGCTGAACTTCCCTCAAGATACATTTGCCCACAAAAATACAAGGACTACAGGAAATACCTCTTCAGAAAGAGAAACGAGCTGGCTTTTTTGAAAATAAAGAAGAAATTCAAGGAGCAACAAATGCCAAACTGATATTCAGCCAAGGGGCTGTTCCTGTTTAAAGATTCAAAACATCCTTAATTACCATAAGTCATTAGCGCTTGGCATCTCGGTGTGGTCCTCTTCTCATGGAAACACGTGGGTGCCAGCAGAACCGGGGCGTGGGGTGGATGGAAGAAGCATAAACACGCCACTCCACGCGGAAACACAGACGCCTGCCAGGTGTGGCAGACGGCCAGCAAAGGGAGAACCCTAGCCTCCTCTCCTGCACAGGGACGGCTGCCCCGGCCCGCCGCCCACCACCTGGGCCTGAGGCGGGATGGAAGAATCTCATGTAAAACACATGCTAGCACCCAGCTGACTCCCCAGCTGGCTCCCCATCTCCCTAGACTCCCTGAAGGAGTAATGATCAACATATAAAATACTCTCTACTCCAACTATCAATTTCTTCATTTATCCTCTTGCCTCAATCTCCAAGGAAGAAAGATAATTCGGGGTTTATTGTAACATTTTTTACCCAAAAGGCCTTTGCCTTTGGTTGGATGGCATCACTTACTCGACGGACATGAGTGTGAGTAAGCTCCGGGAGGTGGTGATGGACAGGGAAGCCTGGCGTGCTGCAGCCCATGGGGTCACAAAGAGTCAGACACAACTGAGCGACTGAATTGAACTGAGAGTAAAACTATATTATTAGTTATTGATAACTACCAATAACATTTTTAAGAGGCTTCAAAAATCCAGTGCCTGTAAGGTGCCAAAGCTTAAGCCAGATATTTTATACACACCATCCTTTGTCTTCCCAGATTAGAATATAAAATTAGGGATAGATAAAAGCTGCTTTGGATCATGGCAGATCCATTCTTGCCAGAAATGACTCTGATAGTGAAATTTCCAATCTTATCACTAACCCAGCCGTAAACCAAGGTCACTGGGAAGCTTTACGAAGCTGCTCTCACATTCTGTGCTCTTCCCCCTTTCTATGGCCTCTCTTATCCCAGAGGACAATTATCTCATCGACAATTTAATCAGAAAATCTCACAGACAAATGAATTTGTACTATGATACTGGTGAGTTGAGGCATTATTGCTCCTAGAGATAAATCTCCATAAAGGAGACCACAGCAAGAAAGCTGTGCTTAACCCAAAGAAATGAAGGCCTACTGGTAGATTTTTGAGGGCTCAGGATTCTATGGTGGGCTGGAGTCTTTCCCGTCACCCCGTTCAGTCCCGTTTTTCAGCTGTCTCCACAAGCACAGTTCCTAAACAGCCCTGGCGGCAGCCTCGACCTGCCCCCTCAAACGGATTACTGTTGACATCGCCTCCATTCCCCTCCTCATTTCCACTGTTCTACTTTCCTACTGTCCTTTAGTACTGAAGTCAGGCAAGAATTCTGTCAGTAACTTAAATCATAGACATCACAAGGGCTTTGTTAAACAAGAAAAGTAAAAATTCACAAGCCTATAATATTGCAAAGAAGGTTAAGTTTGCAAAAAGAACTAAGGTGGTAAGTTTTGTCACTTGTACATTATTTAAAACTGCAGCAGTGGGTACCAGCATGTCCGACTCTTTCCAACCCCATGGACTGTAGCCTGCCAGGCTCCTCTGTCCATGGGATTCTTCAGGCAAGAATACTAGAGTGGATAGCCATTCCCGTCTCCAGGGGATCTTCCCGACCCAGGGATTGAACCCAGATCTCCCACACGGAAGGCAGATTCTTTACTATCTAAGTCACCAAGGTCCTTTAGATCTTCAGTCTAATGCTCTTCCAACTGAGCTATTTTGGAGCCCCAGTACATTAATTAAAACTGTAGCAACGGGTACCACAATTTCCCACACTAATCATGTTTGTCAAAGGGGGAGGAGGGAAAAAAGACCGAGCAACTCTGATACCTATTTTCAAAATATCACACTAGATTTTTAAGAAAAAGCTTAAGACTATAAATTTAATTCTTCAAATTCAATTTAATCAAATTTAATGTACTTGCATTAAATTATTTAAATTGTTTTCAAAGATATTCTTTCTATAAGCCACTTGAACCAAAATGTCACCTGGTTTTATTTAAGGTCAACAGTAAGAACTTTCTGAGAAAAGCAGGGACCTCTGTAACTCGGATATCAGGACCAAGGAATAAAAAAACAGGGTCCCAGGTTTCAGTAAGTGCTAGAGGAATCTGCTTCCTGCCATGGCCTGGAGTCAGGATCGGTTACTGTAACTAGGAAACCTCAAGCCATTACCTGGTCCCCTGTAATAGACAGTGCCTGCAGCCTGGGCCCATCAGATAACATGAACTCAGGGTTATCACCAAGGGAAGCAAAGCTCCCAGTGCCCACCTGTGCCCTTCACCTCCCTACTCCCAAGAAAATATCAGATGATTCTGAGAATAAGGGTCATTCTGCACTGGAAAAACACACAACAGATGGGGCTGAAACAGGTTAAAAGCCACATCTCAGAAATGATCTGCCCTAACACATTAAGCAAGAAAAGGGGATCGTGGAGAAGCCCAAGTGAATTTTTATACAGGATCATTTTCATCTTTCTCCTTTTCCACCATAAAAGACGCTGCAATACTCTGAGTATGTCAAAGAATGCGGCTCTTCTGCTGGGCTGCTCCGAAATCTAGTTCATGGGGATTATCGGATCTATTTATAAACCCCAAAGGCTGCAAAATTACAAATATCAGTGCTCTCACCTAGAAAAATGAAGACTCAATTTATAATTATAACACAGAAAATGTTCCTCTCCATTCTCTAAGACTCTTAAGGTAGGTTAGCTTCTCACCTAGCTGAAAATGTGAAAGAAGTTGGGCCCATAGGACCCATTACCACCTAGGACTGAGGCCAAGATAGCTGAACCCAGAATCCTAGTACATCCAAAACAGCAGAGAGACACTGAGCTCACGACAGCAGAAATAACGCAAATCACCGTGAAGCAGGTTTTACAGAGTAACAGGGGAAACCACGTTCTTACTAGCTCTGCACTGGGAATTTCAGAGGCTGCAATATTAAATAGTGTTTGATATAAGTACACAAATAAACATAAGATAGAATTTAAAAAAAAAAAAAGAAAGAAAAGGAAAAAAAGGCATAGCAGTACTGGGAAGTCAGACTAGTGGGGTTTCAGACTAGGGAAGAAATCATACCTGGTTCATCCTTGGCCCGTGTTCTTCCAGGAAGACGATCAATAATAACTGTACCTAATCTAAACACCTAGGGGTACCTGGGTAAAGGGTACACAGCACTCCCTGGTTTTAGTCTTGCCTTTGGGTGCAAGCTTGAAAGTCAATAAAAGTTCCAAAAATAGAATGGGGGGAAAGTTAGTAATTTGCCTTACGTGTGGGACAGGGTTCCTTCTGAAGAAGACCAATGCTGAAGGAGCTTTCTAGAAACTTTCAAAAGCAAAATCTGTATCCCTGTGTGGAAGTAGGATTCTTCTCCTAGGAGATGGGGTGTTTGTTTGGGCGGGGGGTGCTCTTGTGGTTGGGGAAGGACACCTCAGGACACCTGGCAGGGAAAGCCAACTGGGCTTCTCTGCCTGGAGATGGAGCAGGGCAGGGACTGGAAGAAAAGGCAGCCTGGCAAGCACTCAGCTAACTGCGGTCAGGCCAGAAACACAGGGCTGAGGGGAAAAGAGGTACCAGGAATTTGGATTGGGGTTTTAATGGAAAACGATATGCAATTATATGGGACCTAAGCGACATAATCAATTTTGTTAATTACTACTCTGCACCCAAGTTCCTAACTTTTCTCCAGGCTTTCAACAGATCTCCCTCATAAGCCTGTACAGCCTCTCTCCAGCTTTAAATGCAGACAGACACCAGATACAGAGAAGAGAGCTCGGAACGATCCTAGAAGTATGCCGTGCTAGACCCAGAATCTGAGGCCTATTGTAAATTCCTAGCCCAAGGCATCTGCTCTTTTTCCAAAACAGGCCGCGCTTTCCCAAAGCACCCTCCGAACAGAGTATCGGCTGCACTAGCATCTCAGGGACGAGGAATTTTAACAAAAGTGCCTTTGTAGCTGAATGAAACAGAACCTCGTCTGGTTATTGTATTCCACACCAAATGCTTCGAAGATGACAAATTTAAATTCCAGAAGGTCTTCTTCCAGTTTAGTGAACACAAGTGCCTCCCTGGAAATTTTTTTTTTTTCTTTTTCTTAGGAAGAAAGCACTAGATATACTTTTGGACCATTTTTAGAATATATATAAATGCAACTGTGAGAGTGGTTTTGCCGCACAGGCTAATAATAGGCAATTTAACTTCCCCTCTGGGCACCCAGCGACTTTATTGTTTGACACTGCTTTGGCAATGTTAAATGGTGCTGAGGAAGTTGTTTTTGAGCTTGTCCTTTAAAACAAATCTTAATGGAAAACATCAAGGGGAGATTTAAATACTAAACATTCAAAATATTATACAGATATGTTAATATCCTTATAAAAGATAACTATTTTTTTTTGTACATTATTAACTTTGAGGGGAAAAAAGATGTTATGTCTGTAATGATTCAACTAGGTGTGGCCCAGGCTTCACTGTGAGTAAAACCAGCTCCTAGTCATCCAGAACAAAGAAACGAGCAATCTACAAGTCATTTCTGAATGGATTTATATTTTGGGGCAACAAACTGTCCTCTCCAGTTCTGTTGTCTAAGTTAAAATAGATGTTGTGGAGTGAACGCTTGCTGGATGGCTGCCCCGCGCTTCCCTCAGCCCCTTCACACACTTTTTTTCTGAAATGCCCCTTTTCCTATAACCCCCTCCATAGCAGTGCGGGCTCACTCATGCCAAAGCAGGTTGGAAGGCGGCCCAGGCCAGCTCATCCCTGGGGCCAAGAAGCAGTCCCTTGCTCTGACGAAAGGCAGTAAGTAGCCTTACAAAGCCAGAGGTGTAGCCGTGGGGGCCCCTGAAGCCATGTTCCTACAATGACCCAAGGTCCTGGCCACAGAGGCGGGTTCTAAGGATGGTCATCAGGTCCAATCCAGGTCCCCTCCTTGTGGGTGTCAGAGATGAGCAGTCTCTTGTCAAGTAGCTGGACTCTCAAGAGTGCCATTTCCCACCACATGGATTGGTAGCAAAAGAAGAAAAGGGAGGCAGAGGATGAGATAGTTAGAAACGATGATCACTGACTCATTGAACATGCGTCTGAGCAAACCCCAGGAGACACTGAAGGACAGAGGAGCCTGGCGGGCTACAGCCCTTGGGGCTGCAAAGAGTTGGACACAACTCAGTGACTGAACTGCAACAGGACTGGGAGCAAAGCAAGGCAATCTGCAAGTAGAGGACTCAAAACCTTACGGAGAACACAGGGATAAGGAGAGCTTACTGAAGGCTGGGAAACCCCTAGATACACCCAGCTGCCTCACTCCCCTAAGCCTCTGGGAGACACCCTGCACCTTTATAATACACTGACTGTCCTTTTTCACTTAAATTACCTAGACTGACTTATGTCACTTGGAACCAAAATTCCAAATTAATACAAAGATTTTCAGCAGTCACACTAAAAAACTGGTCCAAAATACCAGGTGAAAGATACCTTGGGTATAAAATCTTGCAAGCACAAAATAGATACCATAGAATAGGGGGGAAATTATATTTTTTAAGTCCTAATTTAAAAATAATTACCCTGCCACCCAGGTAGGGGAAGTGCTGGCTTGAGCTGGTTGACTGGTCTTTCATCTCTGATTTCTTTACTAAACCACTGACTTAGGGTCAATTTTGCATTTAGGGGACTTCCACATCTTGCTATTACACAATTTTCCTCCAAATAAAAGAATAGTTATTTGGACATTTAAATGTTTCTGTAATACTAATGTGCTGCCTTTAACACTACTGTGCTGCCTTTAATAAAGAAAAAACTGTATCTTATAAATGTTAAGTGTGCAAATTATAAATTTAAAAGTGGAACAGCTTCAAAGCTCTTTGAAACAATATGTAAAACCTCCTTAAGGGATAGTGGTTTCAAAAATACAGATAAGCAGAAGCGGAGTTCCATGTTGGCTTACAAGAGACTAAAGGACGAGCAGGCACCGTGCTTAAACAGTAAACTACTTGAAGTGTATTTAACTGAGTTTGAAGACACTTTCATTCACACTGATTTTTCTTATACTGACAATACACCGTTAATTTTGTTAAGTTGAAAACTGATGAGATCTACATTCACAACCCTAAGAGAATCACCTAACTTGTATTGGACAATATTTCAAAAGGCAAAATCAGGGTTGGGAGGACTATTTCAAGTATTTGTATAATATCTCTCCCAAAACCATACATGACCCACATACCAAGAAAAATATGAAATGCCCCAACTTCAAAAACCCCAGTCTTAGTAATTTAGACCTACAGCATAGCAGTCCGGGCCTTCCTCGATGGCTCAGTGGCTAAAGAACCTGCCTGCAATGCAGGAGACACAGGAGATGTGGGTTTGATCCGTGAGTCAGGAAGATCCCCTGGAAGAGGAAATGGCCACCCACTCTAGTATTCTTCCCTGGGAAATCCCATGGACAGAGGAGCCTGGTAGGCTACAGTCCTTGGGGTTGCAAAGAGTCAGACACGACTGAGCAACTAAGCAGGCACGCATATGGCACTACCTGACATCTTGACACAGGCTGTGCCGCTGGGCTCAACCAGGTCAAGTGAAAACCCAGATGGGACATCTACCTGCATCAGCGACCCCAGGACCCTCTGCCCAAAGGCTGCATCTTTCCTCACCCTAACAAGGCTCTATGTGTCCCGCAGGCCAGAGCCACTAACCAAGGGTTTCCCCCAAGCACCCTGGTCAAAATTCACCCAGCGGAGGCCCCTGGACATATCTATCATGCTCCAGCAAGGCCAAGCGGTAGAAAGGAGCAGAACCAAGGAGAGCGTGCTGGGTGGCACTGCCCATCAACACCAGCACTCTGTCCCTGCAAGGACCCCGGGGCCTCCTGTGGAGCCCCATGCCAGCCCTGCTCTGGGTACATGTCTGCACCATCCATGGCCCTTACCCAGCATCACCTCGTCAGTGAATCCAACACACAGCTTGCATCTATTACCTTACCTGGCCTCTCGGAAGCTTATGACAAGCTTATGTGTCCGTGCTTTGAAACACTCTTCCTGGCTTCCCCGACACCCCACCCTCCTGGATGCCTCGTATCTCTCAGGGTCCAGACCCCCCATGAGGTCTCTTCTTCCACCACTGAGCCCATAAATGGTGATGGAGCCACTTCTCTTCTCCTCCACAGTCTCTCCATAGGAAATCTCACACCACTCCCTTGCTTTCGAACTATGTCCACAGGGAGGCCTTAAATTAGGTTACTGTTTAGTCCCTAAGTCATGTCCAACTCTTGGGGTAGATCCACCCAGATCAGAGATACTGACTTAATACACATAAAGTGAAGTCTAAGAATTTGCATTTTTTTTTAAGAATTTGCATTTTTAACCAGCCCCCCTTAGATCCTGAGCTCTGTGTATCAACCAGCTACTCAGCACCTCTATACTGAGTAGACATCTCAGTGGGTCCTGCTGCAGGCATGCTGACGTCACCTGCTCGCTCCTCTACCTGTGGCTTAAGTTGGGCATACAGGCACAGCCCTTGAGGTCCCCCCACCTCTGTCCCTCCCACATCTAATCAATCACTGAGCCCCGTTAAGTTCACTGTCCACTTCCTGTCATTCCCACTGCCATTTCCTTAGTTTAAGCCAGCAGAGTCTCTTAGAGGGATGCCTGCCTCTACCTTTCCAAGCCACTCTCCCTGCAGCCAGAATAATCTTCCAAAACCAAATCCAACCACGTCAGCACCCTGCTGAGGATCCTTCAGGCAACCCCAACCAAGCTCAGGATAAAATTTACATTAAAAAAAAAATCTAGTAAGATACAATTCAGGCTTCCCTGGTGGCTCAGCGGTAAAGAAGCTGGCTGCAACACAGGAGCTGAAGGAGATGCAGGCTCGATCCCTGGGTGGGGAAGATCCCCTGGAGGAGGGCATGGCAAGCCACTCCAGTATTCTTGCCTGGAGAATCCCATGGCCAGAGGAGCCTGACGGGCTACAGTCCATGGGGTCTTGAAGAGTTGGACATGACTAAGCAACTTAGCACACACGTATGCAAGATACCATTGAGACACCACAAAATCCATTCAAAGTATACAACTCCCTGACTTCAATATATCTACAGAGTTCTCAACATTCACAACAATCTAATTTTTATCACTCCAAAAAGAAACCTCGAACCTATGAGCAGTCTTTCTTCATGCCCCCTTTCCCCAGTCCCTGGCAACGGCTAATCTCCTTTCTGTCTCTGTGGACGTGCCCGTTCTGGACATCCTAAATATGTGTTCTTTTATCTGGCTTCTTCCGCTTAGCATGTTTCAAAGTTTATCCACGTTGTGGGATGTATCAGTACTTCACTCCTTTTTATGGCTAAATAATATTCCATTGTATGGTATACTATATTTTGTTAACTATAATATTTGTTCTTCACCAGTTTTAGATATGTGGGTTCTCTACTTTTTTTTTTTTTTTGGCTATTACCCATAATATTACTATGAACATCTCTTGTGACAGTTAATTTTATGTGTCAACTTGACTGGCTCACAGGGTGCTCTGGGTTTGTCCGTGAGTGTTTCTGGATAAAATTAGCATTTGAATCAGTGAACTCAGTAGAGCAGCTTGCCCTCCCAGTGTGGTTGGGCATCATCTAATCAACACAGCCCCCGAAATGGGACCAAAAAGCAGAGAAAAAACCTGGCTCTTCGTGCACGAGGACTTAAGGCAGGACGTCAATCTCCCTCTGCCCTTGGTACTTCCAGTTCTCAGGTCTTCCGACTCCAAACGAATCATACCACTGGCTTTCCTGGGTCTCCAGCCTGGAGACAGCAGACTGTGGGTCCGCTCAGTCTCTAAAATTTCATGAGCCAACTCTTCATAGTAAACTTCTTCATGGGTGTGTGTGTGTGTGTGTGTGTGCGTGTGTATGCGTGTGTGAACATTGCTCAGCTGTGTCTGACTTTTTGCAACCCTATGGACTGTAGCCCGCCAAGCTCCTCTGTCCACTGAATTCTCCAGGCCAGAATATTGGAGTGGGTTGCTGTTCCCTTCTCCAGGGGATCTTCCCGACCCAGGGATCGAACCCAGGTCTCCCGCATTACAAGTGGATTCTTTACCATCTGAGCCACCAGATAGATATATATTAATATATATATATACACACACGTGTGTGTATATGTATATGGCTTCCCAGGTGCCTCAGTGGTAAAGAATTTGTCTACCAAGCAGGAGATACGGGTTCAATCTCTGAGTCAAGAAGATCCCCTGGAGGAAGAAATGGCTACCCACTCCAGGATTCTTGCCTGGGAAATCCTGTGGACAGAGAAGCCTAGAGAGCTATAGTCCATGCGGTCGAAAGAATTAGACACAACTTAGTGACTAAATAACAACAACAATATAGGTATATTGTCAGCCGCTCAGTCATGTCTGACTCTTTGTGACCCATGAAGTAGAAATAGATGTTTTTCTGGAATTCTCTTGCTTTTTCGATGATCCAATGGATGTTGGCAATCTGATCTCTGGTTCCTCTGCCTTTTCTAAATCCGGTTTGAACATCTGGAAGTTCTCGGTTCATGTACTGTTGAAGCCTGGCTTGGAGAATTTTCAGCATTACTTTGCTAGCATGTGAGATGAGTACAACTGTGCAGTAGTTTGAACATTTTTGGCATTGCAATTATTTTTTTATTAGTGAAGTACAGTTGGTTTACAATGTTCTGTTTCAGGTATATAGCAAAATGATTCAGCTATATGAGTGTGTGTATACATATATACACATCTACATCTGTACTTTTTCAGATTCTTTTCCTTACAGATTATTACAAGATACTGAGTATAGTTCCTTGTGCTACCCAGTAGGTCCCTGCTGGTTATTTCTTTTATATATAGTAGTGTGCATATGTTCATCCCAAACTCCTAATTTACCCCTCCCCACTATACTCAGCTTTCTGAAGAGCTGCCAAACTGTGTTCCAAAGTGGCTGCACCATTTCACGTTCCCCTCAGCAAAGTATGAGGACTCAAATCTGTCCACAAAGTTCAGCAACACAACAATAACAGACAAGGGCTGTTGCCTGTCTTTAGGTTCCAGCCATCCTAGCAGGGGTGACGTGGTAGCTCACTGTGGTTTTAAATTACATTTCCCAGATGACTAGTGTTAAGCAGATTCACTTGTATATTTTCTTTAAAGAAACATTTCCTTATATTTGTCACTTTTTTAACTGAATGGTCTTTTATTAACGAGCTGGAAGAGTTATTTTGCACATCCTTTTCTCTCATTCAGTGGGTTATTTTCTCACTTTCATAGTGTCCTTTGAAACACAAGTTTTCATTTTGATAACATCCAATTTATTTTTTCTTCCGTTGCTTGTGCAAATCTAAGAAACCACTGCCTAACCCAAGATGATGAAGATTTACATCTATGTACTTTTTCATGTTTTATAGTTTTAGGTCTTAGATGTTTAGGTCTGTGATCAATTTTGAGTGGGATTTTACACATGCTGAGACAGAAGGATCCAGCTTCAATCTTTTTGCGTATGGATATTCAGTTGTCCCAGCACTGTTAGTTACAAAGACTATTCTATCTCCATTGAACAGTCTTGGTACTCCTGTGAAAAATCGATTGATTATAAATGTATATCCAGTTCAAGCCTCTACACTTTCCACTTTACATGCTAATCCTACATTACCAGTAATAAAATGGCTAGCATATGGTATATAAGTTTTCACAAATATTTTTTAAAAAGCAAGATAATTTGATCCCCTATCTTATAAAATTATCTCAGTAGCCTTATAAGCTAAATCTGACTAAAAGTATGACCTGCTGACAGCTGCTCTAAGTGTTTACTGAGATACAACAGTGAAACAAAGCTTATTCATTCCATAAAACACCTAAAAACTTGTCAATATTGCGAGACATGGAGGAAGCGGGAAGGTCAGGAAGACACAGAAGGATGACAGGGGCCGTGGTTTTAATACATTTCTCCCTCACCCCATCTCCCCACCAAAACTGTGTTTTACTCTTCAGCATCTTCTTTTATAATTTCATCTCCGTTACAGCCAAGGTTTTCAGACTTACTTGCACACACACACACCTCTCACTCACTCGCTAAGATAAATCTGTCTCTCTTCAGAGATACTCCCTGGCTAGCACTCCACCTCCTACACAGACAAGATGTGAAACATGCTGAGTTAACTGGCCTTTCAGCTTGTCAACACACAGTTTTCCAGACCCAAACAATCTTGGAACGATCAGATCTGACCTGTGGCAGAGTGGGGATGCCAGCCTCAAAGGGTATAAAGTCACCACTGAAGGGTGGCATGCACGCAAGACAGCCTTCTGGGGGTGCCGGGAGGTCTTCTGACCCTTCCCCACACCCACTGCTCCAGGAAGACGCTGATTTTCCTCTCCTTTGCCACACTGTGCTAATTTTCCACTTCCATGTCTTGCTAGCCCACTCCTGTACTGTTCAGTCGTCCCTAGGTGCTTTCTAATTTTCCTATAACAAACATGTCTTGCTCTTGCAGTGAGATGAAATAGTTCATTTTTAAAAGCACCAAAGAATGGTCACCTAAGAGCATATACCAAAACGCCTTCTTACAAATCTAATTCAACAAGAATTTGCCATCTTAAGTGATTTTTAAACTTAATAATAAATAAAACTTGGACAGCGTTTACATTTACTTGTACAGTTCACGGCCCCCTCCCAGGCAAACTTAGAACGACCTCATGGGAAACAAAAAACTATTTCATTTCTTCCAATTTGTCATGTGCTACAGATCTCTGTGTCTGACAAATTTTTAAATCACACAGCACACACTTGTAATCTTATTAAGCACCGTAAATAAAAGGAGAAGCACTCTGACTTGGCCTGTCTGATTTCCTTCCCAACTCCTCCTATTCCTTAAAGACACGGGAAGAACGAGGTATGTTTGTCGACATTCACATCCCAAGCCTCCTCCAACAGGATATCTCCATCCGCTGCTCGCTTTTTGTTCATTGCTCAGAACAGGAAAACTCGCTTTCCTGCTTTCTCAATACCAAATGGGTTAGAGCGGCGGAGGGAAAACATCCCCTCAGAACCCACCCCAAGGCTACACAGAAGGCAAGAGAAACAAAAGCTGGTCCATTCTTTTCCCAAATATTCCCCTGGCAGGCAGCCGAGGGCCGCGCCAGCTCAGTGGTTTAATATCCTGTCACTTCGGCGGAAAAGATAGAGAATTAGGAAGCTGCCAGCCCAGGAAGCCAGAATCTGCTCTGCTGGTGTTAATATCTATCTGCTGGGCATCCATCACACCACCACCTTCACAGAAAGAAAAGCCAGCCGTTGGCAGACAAGTGACAGAATCAGGAAAAGGCCTACAGAAAGGTGCACGGTTTAGAAGACAAGGGGTCCAGGAAAACCATCAACAGGAGGAATCCTTTTTAATGTTAGAAAAATTGTAAAGAAGCATTGGGGAAATAAAAGAGAAAAATCATCATTAAGGTTTGTGCAGAATGTCTAGACAGAGTCCAGGCAGGAAAGAATGAGGACAAGTAAAGAGGAAAAGCAATCTCAGGGCACACAGAAAGACATGATAACCTGTTCATATCTGGTGAGCCCAAAGTCACATCACGAGTGATGGCACAGAAGCCCCAGCTTCTCATCCTCTGTCGTCCCCTTCTCCTCCTGCCCGCAATCTTTCTCAACAACAGGATCTTTTCCAATGAGTTGTCTCTTCACATCAGGTGGCCAAAGTATTGGAGCCTCAACTTAAGCATCAGTCCTTCCAATGAATATTCAGGGTTATATTCTTGGCAGCTGAAGATGGAGACACTCTATACAGTCAGCGAAAACAAGACCTGGAGCTGACTGTGGTTCAGATCATGAGCTCCTTATTTTAAGATTCAGACTTAAATTGAAAAAAGTAGAAGGGCCTGGCAGCGGGGTAATATACACAGTTGTACCAAATCCTAGGGCTGGGCCTTACCTGGGTGTGGGACAGGAGGAAGCAGAATAGGGAAGAGTGAGAGAGAAACAAACACATGAACAGGAAATCAGTCCTGAATATTCATTCAAAGGACTGATCTGAAGTTTCAATACTTTGGCTACCTGAGGTGAAGAACCAACTAACTGGAAAAGACCCTGATGCTGGGAAAGATTGATGGCAGGAAGAGAAGGGGATGACAGAGGATGAGATGGCTGGATGGCATCACTGACTCAATGGACGTGAGTTTGACCAAACTCTGGGAGATAGTGAAGGACAGGGAAGCCTGGCATGCAGCCCATAGGGTCCTAAAGAGCTGGACACGACTTAGCAACTGAACAACAGCAACAGTATCAAAGGAAGATGGGATTTCAAAGAGGTGAGATCTATGGTCAAAGGAAGCAAAGAAATCCAAGAGGAGGAAAACTGAGAACACTTTTCCATGTATAATTTATCAATCCATGCGGTGACTTAGCTTGTATCAGAAATGTTAAAGAAGCTCACATCCAAAGACGAACTGGGGCCCCATTGTACAAAGCAGTCACATTTATATTCTCTTGCCTAAACCAAGTAAATGACAGTAATGTGCACAATAAATGGGTAACAAAATGAATTACTTATTATTTATCTTCTCTCTAAATAATTGTTTATGAACCTACCATTTTTAAAGACTTTAATTTTTCCTTAAAAGGGGACAGGGGGAAAGGTCATTCCAGAAAATTGATATGAAGGCAGACTTTTGGCCTTGAGGACACAGTGGTGGAGAAGGCAGCTGGTTGGGGCATGCTAATTATGGAGCAGTTTAAAAAGGACAACATGGGTGGTTTTTAAAGCTATCTGCTCTACCCTCCACACTCTAAAAAAGGAGGGCCCCTAGCAGCTCACTACTGATGCCCTTCTCCAGTGGGGGTGGACAGTGGGACCTGAGACTCTCACCTGTCTGTTTATCTGAAAGCAGGAGACCAGATAAACTGGACACTGGACACTCCCTTCAAAGCCCGAGGAAGAGGCGTGAGTGTTCTCGGATTTCTACGTCACCTCCTTCATGGTCTCCCACCTGCAACCTAAGGCTATGTTTAATACCTCCAGCTTCCCAATCTCACTTAGCCATGGAGCATCCAGCTCACCCCGGCGCAGGAGGTGGAAGGATTATTCAGTTCAGTCGCTCAGTCATGTCCGACTCTGCAACCCCATGAATCACAGCACTCCAGGCCTCCCTGTCCATCACCATCTCCTGGAGTTCACTCAGACTCACGTCCATCGAGTCCGTGATGCCATCCAGCCATCTCATCCTGGGTCGTCCCCTTCTCCTCCTGCCCCAATCCCTCCCAGCATCAGAGTCTTTTCCAATGAGTCAACTCTTTGCGTAAGGTGGCCAAAGTACTGGAGTTTCAGCTTTAGCATCATTCCTTCCAAAGAAATCCCAGGGCTGATCTCCTTCAGAATGGACTGGTTGGATCTCCTGGCAATCCAAGGGACTCTCAAGAGTCTTCTCCAACACCACAGTTCAAAAGCATCAATTCTTCGGCGCTCAGCCTTCTTCACAGTCCAACTCTCACATCCATACATGACCACAGGGAAAACCATAGCCTTGACTAGACGGACCTTAGTCGGCAAAGTAATGTCTCTGCTTTTGAATATACTATCTAGGAAGGCTTATTGGTAAATATTTACTAAATAAATAATCAGTCCATGGCTGCAGATGGTGAGTGCAGTCATGAAATTAAAAGATGCTTGCTCTTTGGAAGAAAAGCTATGACAAGTCCAGACAGCATATTAAATAGCAGAGACATGACATTACTGACAAAGGTCTGTATAGTCATAGCTATGTATGGATGTGAGAGCTGGACCATAGTGAAAGCTGAGCACCGAAGAATTGATGCTTTTGAACTGCAGTGCTAGAGAAGACTCTTGAGAGTCCCTTGGACTGCCAGGAGATCAAACCAGCCCATCCTAAAGGAGATCAGTCCTAAATACTCATGGGAAGGGCTGATGCTGAAGCTGAAGCTCCAATACCTTGGCCACCTGATGTGAAAAGCTGACTCATTGCAAAAGACCCTGATGCTGGGAAAGACTGAAGGCATAAGAAGGGACGACAGAGGATGAGACGGTTGGACGGCATCACTGACTCCATGGACACAAGTCTGAACAAACTCCGGGGGCTGGTGATGGACAGGGAGGCCTGGCGTGCTGCAGTCCATGGGGTTGCAGAGTCAGACATGACTAAGATACTGAACTGCACTGAAACCAAATCCAATCAGGCTCAAATACTTACCAGCTTTATCCCAGAATTCTTCTTATACATGACCTCTTTACCTCTTGCCTAATTATGGCAAAGCACCAATTCTCTGCCTCCATCCCCACCCTAACCACTGGGCTCAGCATCACTGTCACCCTATTTCCCTAGCAAAGCTCTGATCCAGGCACCTGCCAGCACAAAAACCCAAACAAAGTAAAAAGTTCACACCCAGCACACCCTCTTTCTAGCCCTCCTTGGGTCACCAGGATCTGCCTGCTCTCCCAACACCACACCAGACTCAAAAGACCACATTCAGCAGACTTCCTCCCTCAAGACCTTCACCTTAGCATCCCTCTACCCAGAATAGCTGTCATCTCTCAAATCGACTTCAGCTCAAATTGCCACCATCCTCATTAAGCTCTTTATGATTCCCTCCACTACTCTCTTTGCTGTTCACTTCAGTCGTGTCCAACTCTTTCCGACCCCATAAATTGCAGCACCCTGTCCATCACCAACTCCCGGAGTTTACTCAAATTCATGTCTATCGAGTCGGTGATGCCATCCAACCATCTCATCCTCTGTTGTCCCCTTCTCCTCCTGCCCCCAATCCCTCCCAGCATCAGGGTCTTTTCGAATGAGTCCACCCTTTCCATTAGGTGGCCAAAGTACTGGAGTTTCTGCCTTAGCATCAGTTCTTCCAATGGATCTCCTTGCAGTCCAAGGGACTCTCAAGAGTCTTCTCCAACGCCACAGTTCAAAAGCATCAATTATTCAGTGCTCAGCTTTCTTCACAGTCCAACTCTCATATCCATACATGACCACAGGAAAAACCATAGCCTTGACTAAATGGATCTTTGTTGGCAAAGTAATATCTCTGCTTTTCAATATGCTATCTAGGTTGGTCATAACGCTCCTTCCAAGGAGTAAGCATCTTTTAATTTCCTGGCTGCAATCACCATCTGCAGTGATTTTGGAGCCCAGAAAAATAGTCTGACACTATTTCCACTGTTTCCCATCTATTTCCCATGAAGTGATGGGACCAGATGCCATGATCTTCGTTTTCTGAATGTTGAGCTTTAAGCCAACTTTTTCACTCTCCTCTTTCACTTTCATCAAGAGGCTTTTTAGTTCCTCTTCACTTTCTGCCATAAGGGTGGTATCACCTGCATATCTGAGGTTATTGATATTTCTCCCGGCAATCCTGATTCCAGCTTATGCTTCTTCCAGCCCAGAGTTTCTCATGATGTATTCTGCATAGAACTTAAATAAGCAGGGTGACAATATACAGCCTTGATGTACTCCTTTACCTATTTGGAACCAGGCTGTTGTTCCATGTCCAGTTCTAACTGTTGCTTCCTGACCTGCATACAGGTTTCCTAAGAGGCAGGTCAGGTGGCCTGGTATTCCCATCTCTCTCAGAATTTTCCACAGTTTATTGTGATCCACACAGGCAAAGGCTTTGGCATAGTCAATAAAGCAGAAATAGATGTTTTTCTGGAACTCTCTTGCTTTTTTCCATGATCCAGCAGATGTTGGCAATTTGATCTCTGGTTCCTCTGCCTTTTCTAAAACCAACTTGAACATCTGGAAGTTCACAGTTCACGTATTGCTGAAGCCTGGCTTGGAGAATGTTGACCATTACTTTACTAGCATGTGAGATGAGTGCAATTGTGCAATAGTTTGAGCATTCTTTGGCATTGCCTTTCTTTGGGATTCAATGAAAACTGACCTTTTCCAGTCCTGTGGCCACTGCTGAGTTTTCCAAATTTGCTGGCATATTGAATGCAGCACTTTCACAGCATCATCTTTCAGGATTTGAAACAGCTCAACTAGAATGCCATCACCTCCACTAGCTTTGTTTGTAGTGATGCTTTCTAAGGCCCACTTGACTTCACAATCCAGGATGTCTGGCTCTAGGTGAGTGATCACAGCACTGTGATTATCTGGGTCATGAAGATCTTTTTTGGACAGTTCTTCTGTGTATTCTTGCCACCTCTTCTTAACATATTCTGCTTCTGTTAGGTCCAGAATGAGGTCCACTGGAGAAGGGAATGGCAAACCACTTCAGTATTCTTGCTTTGAGAACCCCATGAATAGTATGAAAAGGCAAAATGATAGGATACTGAAAGAGGAACTCCCCAGGTCAGTAAGTTCCCAATATGCTACTGGAGATCAGTGGAGACATAACTCCAGAAAGAATGAAGGGATGGAGGCAAAGCAAAAACAATACCCAGCTGTGGATGTGTCTGGTGATAGAAGCAAGGTCTGATGCTATAAAGAACAATATTGCATAGGAACTGGAATGTTAGGTCCATGAATCAAGGCAAATTGGAAGTGGTCAAACAGGAGATGGCAAGAGTGAACGTCGACATTCTAGGAATCAGTGAACTAAAATGGACTAGAATGGGTGAATTTAACTTAGATGACCATTACATCTACTACTGTGGGCAGGAATCCCTTAGAAGAAATAGAGTAGCCATCATGGTCAACAAAAGAGTCCGAAAATGCAGTACTTGGATGCAATCTCAAAAATGACGGAATGATCTCTGTTCATTTCCAAGGCAAACCATTTAATATCACAGTAATCCAAGCCTATACCCCAACCAGTAACACTGAAGAAGCTGACGTTGAACAGTTCTATGAAGACCTATAAGACCTTCTAGAACTAACACCCAAAAAAGATGTCCTTTTCATTATAGGAGACAGGAATGCAAAAGTAGGAAGTCAAAAAACACCTGGAGTAACAGGCAAATTTGGTCTTGGAGTACAGAATGAAGGGCAAAGGCTAATAGCGTTTTGCCAAGAGAATGCACTGGTCATAGCAAACAACCTCTTCCAACAACACAAGAGAAGACTCTACACATGGACATCACCAGATGGTCAACACCAAAATCAGATTGATTATATTCTTTGCAGCCAAAGATGAAGAAGCTCTATAAAGTCAGCAAAAAAAAGACTGGGAGCTGACTATGGCTCAGATCATGAATTCCTTATTGCCAAATTTAGACTTAAATTGAGGAAAGTAGGGAAAACCACTAGACCATTCAGGTATGACCTAAATCAAATCCCTTATGATTATACAGTGGAAGTGACAAATAGATTTAAGGGACTAGATCTGATAGAGTGCTTGATGAACTATGGACGGAGGTGCATGACATTGTACCATCCCCAAGAAAAAGAAATGCAAAAAAGCAAAATGGCTGTCTGAGGAGGCCTTACAGATAGCTGTGAAAAGAAGAGAAGCCAAAAGCAAAGGAGAAAAGGAAAGATATAAGCATCTGAATGCAGAGTTCCAAAGAATAGCAAGGAGAGATAAGAAAGCCTTCCTCAGCGACCAATGCAAAGAAATAGGGGGAAAAAATAGAATGGGAAAGACTAGAGATCTCTTCAAGAAAATTAGAGATACCAATGGAACATTTCATGCAAAAATGGGCTCTTTGCTGAGTAACCGTTAACTTTCTTATCTTCGATTTGTTATTCTTGTTTAGTTGTTGAATCGTGTCCGACTCTTTTGTGACCTCATGGACTGTAGCCAGCCAGGCTCCTCTGTCCATGGGATTTCCCAGGCAAAAAAACACTGGACTGAGTTGTCATTTCCTTCTCCAGGGGATCTTCCTGACCCAGGGATCAATCCCACATCTCCTGCATTGGCAGGTGAATTCTTTACCACTGAGCAACCTAGGAAGCTCATCTTCAGTTTGCTGCTGCTGCTGCTAAGTCGCTTCAGTCGTGTCCGACTCTGTGCGACCCCACAGACGGCAGCCCACCAGGATCCCCTGTCCCTGGGATTCTCCAGGCAAGAACACTGCAGTGGGTTGCCATTTCCTTCTCCAATGCATAAAAGTGAAAAGCGAAGGTGAAGTCGCTCAGTCGTGTCCGACCCTCAGCGACCCCATGGACTGCAGCCTTCCAGGCTCCTCTGTCCCTGGGATTTTCCAGGCAAGAGTGCTGGAGTTGGGTGCCATTGCCTTCTCCGCATCTTCAGTTTAAACGTGTATAAAGTTTATTTGGCCATCTTCTCTCCCCTATCAGTCCTTCAGCAAGGTAGGAAAGGATGTCTTACTCATCATGGTTCCCCCAGGTGCTCAGTGCTTGGCACAGACAGGAACCCAGCAGATGTTCAATTAACTCCGTGCATGTGTAAAACAAAAACTCTATCTATTGCTGTACAACACGGGGAATGCAGTGAGTAGTTTATAACAACTGTAAGTGGAATATATCCTTAAAAAATTGTGAATCACTATTCCCTGGTGGCTCAGCTGGTAAAGAATCTACCTGCAATGCGGGAGACCTGGGTTCAATCCCTGGGTTGGGAAGATCCCCTAGAGAAGGGAATAGCTACCCACTCCAGCATTCTGGCCTGGAGAATTCCATGGACTGCATAGTCCATGGGATCGCAGAGTCGGACACAAAGGAGCGACTTTCACTTCACATACATACTGTACAGCTGAAACATATAATATTGAACACCAGCTATAGTTCAGTTCAGTTGCTCAGTCGTGTCTGACTCTTTGCGACCCCATGAACCACAGCATGCCAGGCCTCCCTATCCATCACCAACTCCAGGAGTTTACTGAAACCCATGTCCATCGAGTCGGTGATGCCAACCATCTCATCCTCTGTCGTCCCCTTCTCCTCCTGCCCTCAATCCTTCCCCGCATCAGGGTCTTTTCAAGTGAGTCAGTTCTTTGCATGAGGTGGCCAAAGTATCAGTTTCACCTTCAACATCAGTCCTTCCAATGAACATCCAGGACTGATCTCCTTTAGAATGGACTGGTTGGATCTCCTTGCAGTCCAAGGGACTCTCAAGAGTCTTCTCCAACACCACAGTTCAAAAGCATCAATTCTTCAGCACTCAGCTTTCTTTATAGTCCAACTCTCACATCCATATATGACTACTGGAAAAACCATAGCCTTGACTAGACGGACCTGTGTTGGCAAAGTAATGTCTCTGCTTTTTAATATGCTGTCTATGTTGGTCATAACTTTCCTTCCAAGAAGTAAGCATCTTTTAATTTCATGGCTACAATCACCATCTGCAGTGATTTTGGAGCCCAGAAAAATAAAGTCAGCCCCTGTTTCCCCATCTATTTGCCATGAGGTGATGGGACCAGATGCCATGATGTTAGTTTTCTGAATGCTGAACTTTAGGCCAACTTTTTCACTCTCCTCTTTCACTTTCATCAAGAGGCTTTTTAGTTCCTCTTCACTTTCTGCCATAAGGGTGGTGTCACCTGCATATCTGAGGTTACTGATATTTCTCCCGGCAATCCTGATTCCAGCTTATGCTTCTTCCAGCCCAGAGTTTCTCATGATGTACTCTGCATAGAACTTAAATAAGCAGGGTGACAATATACAGCCTTGACGTACTCCTTTACCTATTTGGAACCAGGCTGTTGTTCCATGTCCAGTTTTAACTGTTGCTTCCTGACCTGCATACAGGTTTCTCAAGAGGCAGGTCAGGTGGCCTGGTATTCCCATCTCTTTCAGAATTTTCCATAGTTTTTTGTGATCCACACAGTCAAAGGCTTTGGCATAGTACAATTAAAAAATTAAAATCTATTCAGATACATAGAAGTACAGATGTGGAAGCACTTATAATATGTATATTTATTTGTCAGTCAAGCACTTGTTCATTTCTTTCCCAGGGGCTTACTAACATAATCCATACAGTCTTAAAGTAGGAAGCAAAAATCAAAATCAATCAATGAAACTAAATAAGAATTTAGCCTAAACTAAGTAACGCACCTTTACATAGAACCAGTTTTAGTATTTTATGAATAAAGATATTCCTCTGCACTTGAAAAGTGGTGCTTGTCAAGTATCAGCTATGCCTGTTATTACGTATCATTATCAGTATTGTCACATATCAGTTACGCCTGTTATTACATACCAGTATCAGTATTGTCACCTATCAGTATTAGCCTAACTGCAATCAGCAGGATGTCACCTTGCCTCCAACAGCCCCCATGCTAAGTAGTCACTATCTTTTACAATCACTGAAAACCCAGGCAATAGCACCATGCAAATCTGTGTTCCATAGAGCTTAAAGTCACTGACAATTTTGCATAAAAAACTGAATTTCCTTTTCATGCACAGTTCTCACAATCAATTCAGATTATTTTTAATCTGGAGCCCCACGAAAATTGGTTTCCTTTTCACTTCTGAAGAAAGCTGAGGTTTTACAGTTCTTACACCCTCAATGATAGCAATATAAATAGCTATGATAATACACTACCATATTATTTAACATAAGTTTAATATGTTAATATGATACTATACTATTTAACATAAGTTTCATATGACTTAAGGACTAAATAAGGATCCAGATCCAAATCCTTGCATATTTGGGGGTCTTTGTGACTCAGAACATATTTTAGATGCCATGAGAAATAAATCTCTTAAACGCCCAATCTGTTCTTCCTAGTTGGCGAATTACTGGTGCACAGCTAAAGATCTTAATTTAGGCCTCTTTAGAACATCAATAGCAACATTATCATAAAAATGAAACGCCTTCCCTCCCTCTCTTGCGCTCCAGGTCGGTGCCTAGAGCCTCACCCACAATTCCCACTGCACTCCTACTATTGAGGCGCATTTCCTCTATTTAATACCTTCTTGAGACAAACGTCCTGTCACTACTCCTACTGAACATCCAGGTCAAGCTTCGTGTTTCCTGGGTCTCAGGAAAGCAGTGTGATAGCTGAGGTCCCCGTACGCTTCTGGTCCCCTAGAAGCCACCTGCACTCTCAGCATATTCCTAGGAACTTGACCTGCTCTCGTCACAACTGTTCTTCTTCCTTCCAGGGTGCAAACAGCCAAGAGGCAAAAGACTGTTGAAGGAGAACACCAACCCAAGAGCTCCCTGGGTCCTGTCTGCGCACCTTTTCCCCCAAGCCTGCGCACTCTCCGAGGACAAGGTTTATCTCAGTGTTTACCCTTCAGACTCTATTGAGCACCTTGATGACCAGAGACAACCGGGGCTCTAGTGAACATTACAGCACAAGAGCTTAAAAGATGGTATTAACAACAGGGCATTTTTGTCTGCTAATGTCATTGTTAAGTAGCCAAATAGAAAAAAATGCCTCAGGATCTGCTAATATTCCAACTGAAGGATAAACAAGAGGAGCTGAATCTCAGGAGGCTCCAGGGCAAGACACCCTGGCTTGATAATAGAGAAGATCACAAGGAAGCCTGGAGCAGAGTAGACTGGGCTCCATCTGGCCTCTGCCCCTCCTCTCCCAAAGGTCACCTTTGATGGAAATGAGCTCCAGGGCAGCACCAGGCCAGGCTCCAGAGCAAAAACTGGTCGGAAAGGAGCTTAAATCCACTGCAGGCTGGTCAGTGTCCCCCATGTTGCACAGGTGACATTGGGTCAAGACCACGAAGAGGCAGGCATCACAGGGGGAATCCAGGTCTCCTGACAGGAAGTGTGGGGCTCACTGGGACATGCTGGGAGGATGGGGGTAGGTGGTTGGGGCTTGCTTTAAGACTCCAAGATGCCAAGTGGTAAGCAAAGAAGTCAGGACTCTTCCTGGTCATTTCCAACAACTGAAGCTATGGGAGAGGACATCTGTGATTCTCTCAGATTCTGGAAGCTATTCTGAAACCCCTTTCCTCAAATGGACCCCTCTCCCCAATATCCACCAAAGGAGCCCATCCCCACCATCCCACCTAGACAGTCTCAAGCAGGTACGCCTGATACAGTAATTGGAGAAACACACTGTGTCAGGAATCTCAGCCCATCTCGGGTATAAGTGGCTTCAAGTTTTAAGTCCCCTGCATGGATCACAGCCTTGCTGTGGTGAAGGGGCTTGTGTGACTCAATGAAGCTATGAGGAGACAGAGGAGCCTGGCATGCTGCAGACCATGGGGTCACAAAGAGGCGGATAGGAATGAGGGACTGAAGAACAACAAATCTGATACATTAATTGGCTTCTGATAAATTAAAATTTGATATATTAATTGGTTTTTCACAAAATCACCTCCAAAGAAATCAGGAGAGTACACACATTCTTCCACACACAGAAAATAATAATAAAATAGTTATTTCTGTTCTTTTGAAAAGAAATAACCAACATTCTCTCAGAAGGTTTTCTTCTAAGAATAAAAAACATTTTAAATGTCTATGAACATTCTAAAAGACTGGAGAGAAAAAAAAGTTAACCTCAGAGATTAAATATCCTGTAAATTCTAGCCAGTGTAATGGTTTATAAATGAATGTAATATACTATAAATATTATGGCACCTCTGCTATCACCATAGGAACTCTGCTTTCTACTTAAGAAAACAGCAATATGTTAGAATGACAGATTAAATAAATTCTCTAAACAGTATTACAAACGCAACTCTTTCTGTAATGATATAACTTGAACAAACTGCCATTTATAGCTGAATATTTATTTTAGCCAAGGGAAACCAGCCTGAAAGGTAAAATGACCTAGATTAACAGAGTTTATTATTCTACATTAAAGAACTTTAGGTTACTAGGTCCAGGAAGGGTTTTTTCCCTCAAGCTACATAATTATTTTAACCAAAGTACACATAAAACTATGATCTTATATCCCTTAAAAAATATTATTTGACTACTAAATTAATTCTTCCTTCATCAATAAGTTTCTATTGAGATCTTTTTTAGATGAATCTTGTCATTCTGGCTTTTTTATTTCTTTCTCTCTGTCCTAATATTCCTTAAACCGAAATGAAGAATGTATTTCTTGGCTTATGGAAAAGTGAATGTCAATCACCCATAAACTGGCTTAGGACTAATGAAATACATAAACGGGAAAAAGATCCATGGTACAAATAGATGTTTGATATGCTGATATTATCTGATTACCACGGTCTGTAAAGATATTTGATGAAATGCAAGAGCAAACAAGGTAAATTCAATTATTTCCTGTGATCAGTGGAAAATACATTGGATCAAGAGCCATAAACTGGATCTCACTCCTGTCTGTAATACAGACTGTATGACCACAGACAAATCAATTAACCACACCACACTTTATCTTCCTCATCTGTAAAACTAGGAAGCTGGAACAGATAACCTCTAAACTACCTTTTACCTTCAAAACAGTATGATTTCTACCAACCCAGAGAATTTATGGTACTTTCCAGAAAGGTACATAATGATTCGAGTTAACCATTTAAAATTTTCTGAGAAACTCAAATTTTAAAATGATATCTTCTGACAGTCCCTGCCCTCTTATCAAGAAAAAATGTCAGCTATCAGCCAGGTGACCTTAAGTGAGTCACTTGATTTCTCTGGTCTCGTTTCCTCATCAAAACAGAAATTTAAAAAAAACAAACCAAAAAAAGAAAACACAAACACTCACTATCCCTGTCTATCTAACTAGATTTTCCAGAGGCTCAAACAAGTTGTTCTTTGGAAAGGATTTTATAAAACTGCCAAATGCAAGATTTAATTATTTAACCTGGGTCTCCTTCCTCCTTGAACATTCAAAACAGAACTCTTAACTAGTTGACAATATTTCTGCTACCAAGATGCATGTGTATATCTTATCCCAGGAATACATTTTACATTAAGGTGCACATGTATATAAACGTTAAGAGGTACAATTTTCAAAGAGTACTAATTTGAGTGTCTTAAACGAAGCACCAAAATTTCCCTTCTATATTCATTACTTTTTTCTAGATAATTATCTATTCACTTATGAAAGCTAGACAAGAAACCTTAGAATATATAAAGAACAAATCATATTCCCTTTTCATGCATTTTCTTTAAAAATTTCTCTTACCCACAGGTTATTTCTTTCACAACTGTGACATACCTATTATGTTTCCACGTACTATTTCTTTTCCACCCAACATTATAATTTTCCCGTTATAAATTCTCCTGAAGGAGCTCTATTATGAGTTTATATGATATTCATTTTTAGGATGCCCTTATGAATCACAAAAGTGTGTACTATTGGGTATTCAATGTGCACCAGACCCTATTCTAAGTGTTTTTTATGCATCTTCTCACTTAATCACCACAAACATCTAAAAGAAAGTGTTATTATGATATCCATTCCTGGGGTCGAGGCATTGAGAAAGCAGAGCTTTCTCTGAAGAGCTGGGTTTAGGATCTCCTGAGCCCAGGTTCTTATCCAATATATCCTACCACCACTTATCACAGAATTACTTCCCTATTAACAGAACTTGGGTATACCAGGGTATTTTCTATATTCCAGAATTCAGAGACTAAACATCTGATATTTAACTTACTCCTGAAACAAGAGCAAGTTTAATTTTTTTTAGATTCTTATCATTTTTGCTTTTTGTTTCTGTCTGTCCTTCTTCCTAATGGGCTTCCCTGGTGGCTCAGAGAGTAAAGAATCCTCCTGCCAATGCAGGAAACCTGGGTTCATTCCCTGGTTGGGTAAGATATCCTGGAGAAGGAAATGGCAACCCACTCCAGTATTTCCTGGCAGTTCAGCTGGTAAAGAATCTGCCTTCAATGAAGGAGACTCCAGTTCGATTCCTGGGCTGGGAAGATTCACTGGAGAAGGGATAAGCTACCCACTCCAGCATTCTTGGGCTTCCCCGGTAGCTCAGCTGGTAAAGAATCCGCCTGCAATGTGGGAGACTGGGTTCAATCGCTAGGTCGAGACGATACCTTGGAGAAGGGAACATCTACCCACTCCAGTATTCTGGCCTGGAAAATCCCATGGGCTCGCAAAGAGTTGGACATGACTGAGCGACTTTCACTTCCTGGAGAAGGAAATAGCAACCCACTCCAGTATTCTTGCCTGGAAAATCCCATGGACAGAGGAGCCTGGTGGGCTACAGTCCATGCGGTCGCAAAGAGTTGAACACGACTGAAGTGACTTAGCACATACCATAAAACTTCATCAACAAAATAGTGTTTATACTTTAAAAAGTGAACAACCTAAATACACTGTTTATGGGTTTTTTTTTAACTTTTCATGGTAAAGAACTTAATCTATATGACAGAATGTGTGTTTTCTCTACGAAAACAGTATGTGAATCTGTAAATACAAAAGAGTTTGAGAATAAACTTCTCGTGGCCAGTGGAGACCGTAGGCAGTTCACTGACATTTGCTTTCAGATTCAGTTTCAGATTAACATTCAACAAATGTTAATCTATAATAAATTAAGTGGGCATGTCTCTAACACATGCACTGACCCAACCAGCCTCCCTAAGCAGACATACCCAAGCACTATCTTAACTGGATTTATTCCCGCCAACTTCAAAGAAATGGGGGACAGGGAGATTCCAACAAACCATTTGGCATTAGAGTCCTGATCAGACTATAAGTCTCCTTGCCTTCTACTTGCTGATAAGAGTTAAAGGAGTCCATTCAAGAAAAAGTGACAGAGATGTAAATGAAACCGAAAAAAACTTCCTCATCTAAGTACTCTTGATGATTTGCAGAACTGATTCTAGTGATAGAAAAACACTTCCAGATTTTTATTCTTTGTGTTTTTGTTTTGTTCTCAGATAAATGAGTTACCAAATACCTAACATAAGAATCAGATCACTGTGTTGTTTTACATACTGGAGTTCAACAGAGTTGGTGAAAACAAACTGCCCTAAAAAAGGAAATTAACCTTACTTGTGTTAAAATGTGTTCGGGTCAGTTCAGTCGCTCAGTCGTGTCCGACTCTTTGCGACCCCATGGACTGCAGCACGCCAGGCTCCCCTGTCCATCACCAACTTATGGTTAAATTAAAATGTGTAGCCGCTCTCAAAACTTATGCAAAGGTCATACAGGTGTACTGCCAACCGCTTTTTCCTAAAGCAGACAAAGGGCCAGCCCCAAAATGATGCATTCTTACTTACATGAACATTATCAAATCTATCAGGCAGCAATGAGAAACTAATGAAACAACACATCCTCTACATTAGGAAAATTAATCTGGCGGAGGGAGATAGGCTGGAATGAAATAAATAGAAATGGGTTGCAGGGGAGAGACAAATTAGGGGCAATGGGGAATCAAAAAAAGATTTTAAAACAAAACATGTCAGATATAGAAACTTCAGGAATCTTTCATTCATCAAAATATACAGTTATTGCTGTTTAGTTGCTCAATCGTGTCCAACTCTGCAACCCCATGGACTGCAGCACTCCAGGCTTCCCTGTCCTTCACTATTTCCCGGAGTTTGCTCAAACTCATGTCTGTTGAGCTGGTGATGCCAAAAGTATTTATATGTATATATATATGCATAACTGAATTACTTTGCTGTGCACCTGAAACTAATACAGCATTGTAAAGTAAAGTCGCTCAGTTGTGTTCGACTCTTCGCGACCCCATAGACTGTAGCCTACCAGGCTCCTCTGCCCATGGGATTTTCCAGGCAAGAGTACTGGAGTCGGTTGCCATTTCCTTCTCCAGAGGATCTTCCCAACCCAGGGATCGAACCCAGGTCTCCCACATTGTAGGCAGATGCTTTACCGTGTCTATTGAGGCCCTGCTAATTGCCAGGTACTGGGGAAACCATAGTGAACCAACAGGCCAGGGAGGGAAACAGGTGACACAAACGTATATACATGTCAATATATAAACTGTGTTAAGAGTACAAAGGAAAACAACAGTCTGGGTGGATAGGCAAGGCCTCTGAGAGGCAAGGACCTGCAAGCACAGTTCCAAAGACCCAGGCGGGTGGCCTGGCGGTGAGGAGGGAGGCAGGGTGGTGATTTCTGTCCGCCTGGGGGCAAGAGCTCCCGCCAAGGCCGTGGGGTACGAGAGAGCCTGGCATCCAGAAGATGGAAAAGCCGGGCTGGTGAGCAATGCACAGGTGGTGCCTAGTAAGGAGAGTGCCTTACAGTTCAGGGAAGAGGCTCCTATTCCCAGGGCAGCGGGAGGCACTGCGGGGACCAATGTGGTGTGCAGCACGCTCAGTTGCGTTCGACTCTTTTGTGATCCCCATGGACTGTAGCCCACCAGGCTCCTCTGTCCATGGAATTTTCCAGGTAAGAATAGTGAAGTGGGTTGCCATTTGCTATTTCAACTGGTGCGTTAAGGATTCAGATCTGCAGTCCTAGGGATGGAGTAAGAGTGGAAGCAGAGACCAAAGAGGAAGGGTGTTAACCTGCAGGAGCCGAAGGAGAGGCAGGAGCCGAAGGAGAGGCAGGAGCCAGAGAACTGGTTGGCAGGCGGCAGCCTGCAGCACGGCTCACCACAGACTTTCGCTCTCCAAAGGCCCACAGGCAGGACTGGGCTTCCCTGCCCTCTGCAGCTGGGAGTGTGGCCAAGAGATGTGCTTTAGCCAACAAAACATAAGCAAAAGGGGTGGGTGGAAACCCAGGAACCTATGAGGGAGACCCCACATGTTTTCCTGGCACAAGAAAACCCACCTCTTTCAAGGCAGGGGCCATCTCATCAACCCAGATCCCAGGATGTGGACAACGTGGTCCTCAGCCACCCGCAGTGGAAGGGCCGCGTGAGGGAGAAACAAGCCTTTCCATTTTAGACCGCTGAGACAGAGGAGTCATTAGCCCATTCTGACTGATGCAGAAATAAAACGTGACGGATGCTGTGGCGATAGGATGAGGAAGGCAAAGGAGGTGAGCAGAAGAGACAAAGGAGGAATCAGAGGTTTCAGAGCTGGTGACCATGCAATGGTGCCTCTCACTAAAGAAAACAAGTACGCAAGACAGACAGCTGGTTTGGGACGAAAGGTGGCAGTTTATGATTTCACAGGTGCCAAACGTAAGGGACTGGTAAGACAGCTGAGTACATATGTCAGGCAAGTTAGCAGAAAAGCAGCTCTGAGCTGAGGGGGAAAAAAATCAAAACTGAGATAAAGATTTGCAAACTGCAACAAGGAACCCAGCTCCTTGCAGAGTCAAGGGAAGCGATAAATTGTTACGAGCCGAAGGAAGACAAGGCACTCTTTAGGAAGGGTGGTGAGGAGCGAGGGGACGGAGGAGCCGGAGGAGAACCACAGGAGGGGAGGAAGGGGTGCTGAGTGGTACCAAACGGTGCAGGTGACAAGCTGAAGGGGTGAGGACTGAGACCCTGCCCCACACTAAGGGTAGAACCAGGCTGCGGGGCCACAACCCGAGGTCACCCAGTGGTTAGTATTAAAGCGGTAACAGAACCCAGGCCCCCTAACTTGACCACAGGCCTCAATGCCTCCTGACATGATCAGGGAAGAATTTTCTCAAGTCATTATTCTTCTAAAACTAAACTTCATGGCATCATAAACAACCCAACCCCACAATTCATTTAGACTACTGTTAAGACCTTTAGAGAGTTTGCAGTGGGTCGGTGGTTTACATTTTTTGCCCTGAACCCTCAGCACTGTGACTTCAGACACTGTCATTTATGTATATTTCAGTCCAGTCCTCAGGGGGAGTTCATACAGTTGTTTAAGTACTGCGCCAAAGAATGGGAGCATGTGAAAGTTCTTGATACATATAGCCCAGCTCAAGTAGTCATACCATTCATCATGTTATAAAACCCAGGAGACACAATTCCCATAAAATGCCATGTTAATGGAACTGTGAGATGAGGTGACCCTGCAAACAAAAGTGCCCAGCTCGCCCCATCCTTGCAAAACCTCCTCTATCTTTGCAAATTTATCAGGCAAAGATAGCATCCTGTTTTAATTAGTGTTTCTGGAATCATTAGCAGGGCAGAACTTTTTTTTTTCCTGTTCTTTATTGGCTAACTGTATTCCTTTCTTTGAGGAACTACCTATGAATATCCTTTCCTATCTTTCTTTCAACATATTTTTCTTTTTTTAATTGACTCCTAAGAGCTCTCATTAAATTTTTTTAAAACAACACTATGACTGAGATATAGATATACAGAAGAGGACAAATACTGTTTCTAAGCTTATGACTGGCTTTTAAATTTATGCTGCTTGTGACACAGAGAACGTAGGTTTGAGTGTTTGCCTAAGGAGGCAGGGTGGTGAGCAGGGACACATGGTCTGAAGCCACAGTCCCCAGGTTCAAGACACAGATTCCCCCACTTACAGCCTCTGACCTTGAAATGACTTGACCTCCCATGTGTAAAGCCCTGACACATATCCTAGGACACAGTAAGTGCTTAGTAAGTGCTGTCTCCAGATTCATTTAGTCAAGATGAGCAATCTTTTATTACAATATGAGCTTACCTTTGTTAAGCACTTACTATTAAGTATCTTTACATACATTAAATCTTTTAATCTTTATTTTAAGAACTCCCTGAGATAATAATACCCAACAATCCCAATTCTCAGATGAGTAAACTGAGACTTAGTGAAGACATCTGATCAAAGTCCTCAGATCATCAACGGCAAGGCCCTGGGTTCACCTCCCAAGCCCAGGCCAAACTGGTTTTGTCCTTTACTTTCATTCTTTAAAGAAGTCCCTCTCTACCCTTACATGATTATTCATCCATGTTTTATGCCATTTCTTTGGCTTATTTTACGTGTGTCTCTTACATGTAGTTATCACTTATTGCAGTATGTGATATAAGGTGGGGTCAATACTTTTTTGTGACATCATTTACTCAGTGGTGTACCCACCAGGTTTGACTTACTACTCACACGTACCCTAAAAGTTGACACACACAGAGGGCCGTTTTTGTTCTATGCCAAAGACTTCACTTTGGGTCCTTAGGACTGTGTGACACAAAACTGTCATATTATTTACCCCCAAGATCACACAGAGGGAAAGATCTCTAAGAAGAGGATGTTCAGGAACTGGTTTGAACCTCCTCCCTAAAATAGGTTTCAAAAAGACAAGAAGGAAAAATGTCTATTTTATGATCTGTTCTCAGCCAGTCCTCGAAACTGTCCTCCAAATTAGCAACTGTATTTCTCAAAACTTCTCTCCCTTCCTCTTAAACCTTGCCCTTCCCTGCCCAAGCTGCTCTGCTCCCACTTGGCCTAGCCAGGCCTTTGAAGGATGTGCTCGGTCTCTGCCTCTCATTCCTTTCTGGGAGAAAAGTCTCCCTGGTCTCAGCACCTCCCAGGTCCCGTTCAGTTCCTCACAAGCCCTCTCCCGAGTGTATCAATTCTCTGTTACTTCATCTTTCTCTGCTCTTTCTTAGTATGTGTTCCTTCACATGTCTTTGATGGGTTTCTCCCTACTGCTATCCTATGTTGAAGACTGACCTGTCCACCTGTTGAGAGTTGAAATCATAAACCCTTCAAGGCAAGAGCCTGCTCTGAACAGCAGCAGATCCTCAGCACCCAGCAAAAAGTCCTAGCGCAGAACAGTCCCTAGACAAACGTGGATAAAGGTTTCACAGTTCCACTCCTCCCTTTTCAAACTCAAGGCATTACAAATGCCCTCCTATCTCCCAATATTCAAATAGACCAGAAACCAAAGAAACACACACCTGTTGTTGATTATCGAGTTGGAGATGGGCCTTCGCCCTGCTTCCTGTATGCTGGGACATTTCTGTTGTTGGGACTCCACCACAGGGTGGAGAAAGACGGTGAGGTGAAGCCCCGGCCAGTCCAGTTACCGATTTACTATCCTATCTGATTTAAAATTACAGCCAAAATGAGGTTTTACGTTATCTGGGGATTTCAAAGAACACCACCCCTCGGGTCTCAGGTTACCTCGGATCATACTGAACTGGGAGGGTGAGAAGGGCCCCAGGGCGGCACTCCGGAGATTATCATGCCTGTCCGTCCCCCTCCAGTCACACAAAGGGAACTGTGGTGCCGGCCTGACTTGGTTTTACTTCATCTCACACTGCAGGGCTCTCGGATGCCTGTGGAATGGTGTCACCAGCAGGGACTTGATGGCGAAGGAGGGCCTCAAGCTGGGCATGCTGAGATAAGATCGGCAAGGAGGCAGGTGACTTGGGCAGCGATACCCGAGCGCATGGAGCTGCCAAACCCACGTGAAGGGCCCCGTCCCAATATTCACACAGATTTTTCAGAGAAAGGATATTTTTAGGCCCTGGGTGGTATACTTCCTTAGATCTAGGCCATTACAATGCTATCTTTAATACATCTGAAAGGTCCAATCACTACTCAACACTGCTCAGGGAATTATTTCTAGTTTTTCTCCTGAGCTTGCCTATGATCTGAACGTGCTGCCCTCCTGACTGTGCTCAATCAAGGAAAGCTAATTCTGGAACTGTGAGGATTCTTCTTTTACTACCCCAAATCATAAATGACATCGTCCACAGTTAGGAACATTACGAGTAGCAGCACCTCTACTGCTCTTATAAAAGAGTCGGACTCAATTTAGTGACTGAACGATGACAACAACTCCTATAAAAGCATCTTTGAATTGAAGCCTGATGGTCGGGAAAGGGGACTCTAGAGCAATCTAGAACAGCTTCTCATTTACAAGAACAGGAGCCCTGAGGTGCAGAGAAATTAAGGGACCAACCCAGGGTGACTTAAGTACTGGTAGGATATTGACCAGGCACCGTTTAAAAGCTTTACCCATATTGCTCACTAAATCCTCTCAACAACCATGGAAAGTAAGTACAAATTCTATCTCTGCTGCACTACAGGTGAGAAGCTCACCACGGCTGAATTATGTGCCTAAGACTGCACACAGATGGTTCAGGGCAGAGCTGGAATTACAGCCCTGGTATTCTGACTTCAGAGCCCATGCTCTGCACTATCAAACCTCCCAGATTAAAACCCAGGACTCCCGACTCCCGGGAGGGTTCGCTCCGTCATTACTGATTCTAAAGCTCATGAAAGAACAAACCATATTTGAAACGGCCAGTAAAACTTTTTAGGATCCTGATGCGAACAAACTACCACCATTCAAAGCTGTTTCTGAAGCAAACTGGGAAGTCTGAAGAGTATTTCAACAGATTATTGCTAACTTTGACATAATGGCATTACAGTTATGTGGGAAAATATACCTATTTTTAATAATATGACTTAGCAACTAAACAACTGGGTATTATATGGATGAATGACGGGCACCATAGAACTCGCAATCACACAAAAATGGAGGGGGAAAGCGGGACAGTTAAAGCAAGTTTAGCAAAATCTTGATAATTATTGAATCTGGTTGATGGATTATGAAGGTTCATTATGATATTCTCTCCACTTTTTTGCATTTTTTTCAAGGTTTACAAATTAATATCATCTTTAAAGGCCCACAAACCTGAGCCTATAAAAAGTGAACCTATCAAACAAAAAAAAATCTATGAGTACACCTTACTTTTTTTTTAATGGCAGCCTTTATCACCCACTGAATTATATAATTCTGTTGTTTCTGATGTCACAGCCATTCAGCAGTACTAGAAGCATGAGAAGAGCTAGTTAAGTCCATACTCTTATCTGTTTTTCTTTCAGTCAATCTACAGAATTGCTATAGTAGCCAGCTAGGTAAGAAACATTTATTGTGTGTTTACTATGCTATTAGCACTGACTCAGGCTGCCAGATAGAGCAAAGTATTACCTCCATCCTGGCTGGATCAGTGGACCCTGGGATTCCAAACCCTGAACTGGTTGCTGCTCTGCCTCCCGAAAGGATCTGGGTACCTTCTTAGACCTTCCTAGAACTAAGCCGAGACAGGTGCACCTGCTGTGGCTTCCTGACAGACACGGAAGCAGCAGGTGGTGGCAGAGTACCCAACAGGAGGTGAGGGGGGTGAGGGTGATGGGCAGTTTTTAATATCTGTAAGTTATCCCAAATTCTCTCCATCAGCAATGCAGAACCACAGCAACGCATTTCCCTTTTAGCCCAGGAGCCTTTCAAAGGCCCAAGGGGGCCCACTTGACTTGTTTCATCAGACAAGCGGTTGAAGGTAGACATCACTAAAGGGTTGAGACATCTGCCAAACGTCTGACTGTTCACGCTTCAGGGTGTCCAGGGAAAAAGAGATGTACTGTTAACGTGTCGTGAGACAGAACACAGCAGCAGCATGTCACACATGGGAATGGGTACTCCTGGGTCACTATCAGTAGGCCAGCCTCCTATGGGAAGGGCTGCTGAATTCAAGGACTGCTGCACAGCAGTGGTGAGCAGTGTTGTACTTGACCTAATGGCTTGTTAAATTAGAACCTCCTTTTCAGTCCAAGTCTGTCCGCAGTATGGAACTCATGATTTTATTTATTCTTTTGATTCAAATTTATAATAGTGGGATATTATTAGTACCCCCAGTTAAAAGAACTAAGTTTACTTTCATAACAGAACAGGATGCCACAGATGTTTGTGGGTTTTATCCTTAACATACACACGTTGGCAAAAGTCAGGAAGATGCAGGACATACTACTTAGGCCAAAGCAATGAAAGGCAGGAAGAGATCCCAGGTTTTGGTCATTATCAATTCCCGCTTTACTCCTTATCATCAAATGATCAACTTCAGTAAAAACAGAAATACAAAAATTCCTTATTACTGAACAGATTGGAGTTTAAGGAATCTAGAGAGAGCTGTCAGAGCCATCGAGAGAAAAACAAAACTGAGCCAACAAGCTATGGAAATCAGTGAAGCTTCATCTCCATTCTCCACAAACATCATTCATGTTATTCTGTGTCTGGCCAGGAAGGGCATCTATCTGCCACCAAAAGGATGAACCAGGCCCTGTGTTAAGGGACCCAGCACTCCACCAAGACAATACCCCACACACAACCCCACGAAGCCCTAAGAATCACTTCCAAGGCCCAATAAGCACAAGTCACTCACCCACAAACAAGCCCCTTTCAAGAAAACAAAACGCCAGCGCCCGGTGCAAGGAGCTGCTGAAAGTGTCCAGCTACCCATGAGGGCACGCTGCTGCTCAGACATCGCTCCTCTCTCTCACTGTCCAAGCGACCAGGGCGTACTGCGTTTCCAAACAGCAGGACCCAGCCCGAGCAGTTGAAAAGTTGATTTAAAACTCATCTTCCTCACACTCAGAGGCCTATGTTCAAAAGACTTTCTGCTAGGACCAGATTAATCCCCGAGGCAGCTTGCTATAAATCCCCCAAATCGTAGTCATTTGCACCCTTGCGGAAGTCACCAGCGATTCCTAGCAAGCCTCATAACCTTTCGTAAGAGGCGCTCAAATCTCAGGATGCCGGCTAGGGGGAGGGAGTGGAAGAGAGATTGCGGAACCCCTGCCCTTCTGGGGCTCAACCCACCCAAAGGGGGTCCGCGGGGCCGTATCCCACCCTGGGTGTCGGACTGAAAGAGGAAGCTCCCACATCCATTCCCCTGCGCCCCTCCAGGCCACAGGTGTCAAGCCCCCCGCCCTTAACCCCCGGAATAAGGGAGGAGGAGAAGGGTGGGGAGGGAGGGATGGGGGAAAGGAGAGAATAAATTCTCAGTTGGTAAACTTGGCGGGGGGGGGGGGGGTTTGAAATGAAGGAGATGGCGATTTCCCTCCCAGGGAATTTCCCAGGAGGGAGGTGGGCAGCAGCCGGGAGAGGACCCACGGGCGTAGGGTGGAGTTGGTGCCCCCTTCAGTATCTTCCCTTTTCCCCTGTCCGACACCCGCCTCCTCCACCACCTCTTAATCCTGCAAGCCCCAGGAGGGTCGGTGGCTCTGCCTCCGCCGGATCGACTTGAAGGAGCGCGAAAGAGGTGGCCGCCCGCCCTCCCGCCTCCCTCCGCGGTCCCGCACTCACCAGGAGCACCGAGCCGCGCACCACCTCCGACACGCTCTGCCGCAGCTCGGCCGCCGTGCCGGGCTTACTCAGCCCCCGGGTGAACTTCCGAGTCTCCGCCGAGGCGGGGAGCAGCGGCGGCTGCGACATCCTTGCCGCCGCCGCCGCGCCTGCTCCCGCAGTCCCCGGGCCGCGCCGCCGCCAGGTGCGCCCTGGGCGCTCGGCCCGGCCCGCCGGCGGCTCTCCCGGCGCCGCCGCCCGCCCG
>NW_024070208.1:74292455-74335194 GCF_014754425.2 Oryx dammah
ACTCCTCGGGGGCCGCACGCCCGAAGACCCCAGGGCAGGCCGCGTACGCCGCCGGGAGGGCGCGCGACCCCGGGGCTGTGGCGCCAAGTCTTCCCGGGGGCCCGCACCTGTACGCGGGGACCCCCGGCTCCCGGCTGGCGGAGCCCCAGCATCCCGGGGACCGGCAGAGGTCGGGAGAGGGTGGCACCACCCCCAACCTGGGGCCGCTGATGGGGGGACGGAACTTTCAGGAAAGCGGCCTGTGAGCAGCCCTCGGGAGAACACAGGGCGGTTGGCAGCGCCGGCCGGGCGGAGCGGAACGGAGCGCCCCGGGGCCCAGGAGCCGGCGAGAACGAGAGCCGCACGCACTTGGCGGGGGAGCTTCTCCGCCTCCCAAACCCCTTTCGACCCCCAGAGGCGTCGCGCGAAGCGTGGACGCCTCCGCGAGCCCAAGGGAGGGGTCCGCGATGAGTCACGCAGACCCTGGCCGGCCGGGACCAGCTGCTGCGTCACCGTCAAAACTTCTGAGCCTCGCCCCACTCCTCTGAAAATGGAGGGCCGCAACCTGCCCAGGGGCTGAAGTGACACGGCGAGAGCCGTCGGCCGCCCCCCTTTCCTCTCCGCGGCCGGGCCGAACCGCTGGGCTCCGAGCCCGGGAAAACCCAGGAGCGCCAGGCTGCGAGCCCAACATGACCCCGGGAGCTGGCGGCCGCGAGCGACAGCCGCGGCTCTGAGGAGCTTCCTCACACCCGCTGTTCCGGCTTCCCCGTTCCTAAGGGGCTCCCCACCTCTTCTCTTATTTCTGAGGAAACGTGGAGCACCCTAACTGACCCTCCTTAGGTGAGGGCTAGAGAGGAGGGAAGAATTTGCGTAGCGCCCACGGCGCATGCTCACTGGTTTGGGTTTGGAGGCGGGAGTTTGGCTTAAGGGAGCCTTGCTGATTGGTTGATATGCGCAGGCCACGCCCATCGCGTGCCTGATGGACAGCTCCTCACCTGCGCGCGCGGGGCCGGTGTGGACTCAGCCTTCAGAGGAATCCCTCCCGCGCCGTTGTTGGCCTCAGCGCGTGGAGGCCTCCAAGCCGTCGTCAGCCAGTAAAGGAGGTCGCCAGTGGCCTCCCACCCTGCTCGAAAGCCAAACACCGGCCCAAAGCAGAACCTTAAAAGTGGGAAAACTACCAATCTAGGGCAGAAAGCAAAACACCACCGTTCAGGACTTAATGGGCAGGTCTGGCCCATAATAAAGTCTGGAGTTTTCGGCATGCAGTTGGCACTCAATAAATGTTTTTGCTGGATCGGATTGTTCTCCCTGTGTCTTGAGATGCGGGATGTAGCACTACACGTGAGCCTGCCAAGCCGGAAGATAATAACGTATGAAAATAATAAGAGCAACTACACACTAATCTATTTCCTCTGCTGCGTAAAGCCTAGATATTAACCAGGCTGCTCGTGTTCCAGGGGAGCGCTGGGTGACCCCGGAGGCAGAAGGCGCAGCTTCACGCGGGAGCCTGCGGTGTCCGGTTTCACCATGCACATCCCTGGTTTGTACCGCTGAGCTGCATGGGGTAGGTCAGTTCACTTCTTACTTCTTACTGTTAGAAGGTGGTCTGAGAAAGGTTAAGTTTTCCCTTTGAGCTTCTGACACCTGAAGAAGTTTCCAGATAGCACAGACCTTTACCCCCCTGAGTTGCCTTGGCTCTCTAAATCGCATCTACTTCCAGAGAATGCAAATAATAGATTTTATTCAATCAAAAACAACAGAAACGCACAATGTTGTGCGGCTTTTTTTTTTTTTTGCTTTGTTCTGTTTAAGAAATGGATGAACACAGAAAAGAGCATGTATCTGGAAAGTGAAGAGTATCCATTTCTACCAGTCCTAGAAATGCTTACTGACTCATTATGTTCTAGAATTGGCAGATTTTCATTGAGGAAGCAGGGGTTGAACTGTAAGATGCTGCCAGTAGTCATGGACAATGTCTAAACAAGAACGAGTTCTGGCAGAGAAGGAGGCATGCTAATGTGAACTGAGTCCAGGAAGGCTAATTTTCCCAGCGACCCAGAGCACAGCCTCTTCTTCCTGGTGAAGTTAACAAATGGGGCATTTACGTTTAAATTTGAGCAGAAATTTCATCCTTCCTGTTTTAGGTTGAATTGTGTCCACTCCCCAACCCCTCAAGACATATAGGGCTTTCCTTGTGGCTCAGCTGGTAAAGAATCTGCTTGCAATGCAGGAGACCTGGGTTCGATCCCCGGGTTGCAAAGATGCCCTGGAGAAGGGCATGGCAACCCACTCCAGTATTCTGGCCTAGAGAATTCCATGGACTGTATAGTCCATGGAGTCGCAAAGAGTTGGACACGACCGAGCTGTGGGGTGGCAAAGAGTTGGACACGACCGAACGACTTTCAGTTTCACTTTTCAAGACATATTGAAGTCCTGACTCCAGTATCTGTGAATGTGACCTTATTTGAAAATAGGGTCTTTGCAAATGTCATCAAGTTTCGGTGAGGTCATACTGGACCAATATGACCAGTGTTCTTATGAGAAGAGAAGAGACACAGAGACACACAGCAAGAAGGCCTGAGATTGGAATGAAACATTTACAAGTCAAGGAACACCAAGGATTGCTGGCAACCACCAGAAGCTTGATGAAATAAAGGATTCTTCCTTGAATCTTTGGAGACAGCATGGCCCTGCTGATGCCTTAACTGGATTTCTAGTCTCCAGAACCATGAGAGAATAAATTTCCTTGTTCTAAGCCACCCAATTTGTGATGCTTTATTGTGGTATGATAGTCAACGAAAACTCACACACTTACCAAAGGCTGTTTGTCGTGTTTTTTTTTTTTTTTAATCCCCACCAGAGTGGACCTAGAATTGTGTGAATTCTTACTGCATCAACTCCTGGAGAGAGGCAGTCATACCCTTATCGAAGGAGGCACATCAGGTCAAGGTTGAAGATGCTGCATGAAATGGGGAGGGATGGTGTTTAAGGTGTGGTGGAAGATACATCTATCTACTTTAACTTGAGGGGGTAACCCCATCTTTGTTTCACCAAAACTGTAGGAAGAAAGCCATCCTTTTTGTTGAGGATCATACTAGTAGGTGCTAGAAATGAAATATAATTCCAGCCAGTTTTGAAGATTTGCATATAAGTGACAGTACAACATCCAAATATTTATAATTTAAGCATTATCCATGTTTTAATAATAATCTCTTACTGCATCATTTCTTGTTAGGTTAGCTTTGGGATCTGTGTATTTCTTAATGATACATAATTATTTTAAAATCTCTTCTAGGTTATCCTGAAAGAGCACATCTGTGAAAATGAAATATGAGGTCCTTATGAGATCATTGAAACCAGGGTTTCTCGAACTTTATTGTGCATAAAAATGACCCAGTGATCTTGTTACACTACAGAGTCCAATTCAGAAGATCAGGTGTGGTACCCAAAATCAAACTTCAAGAGATGGTGAGTGACAGAGAAGCTTGGCATGCTGCAGCCCATGGGATTGCAAAAGCATCAGACACATCTGGGCAACTGAACAAGAATGACAACCTGAAATCCACAGTTCTAACAAGCTCCCCACTGATGTCAAACTCCTCCCCAAAGCAGATGCTGCTGGTGCACAGACCACATTTTGTAAGCAGTGAGCATTCAGACTTCCATTTCCAGCAGTTTGGCAAACCAAAGGCCCTTAAAACTTCTCCCCTTTTAGAACAGTATGGAGGTTCCTGAATAAATAAAAATAGAGCTACCACATGAGCCTGCAATCCTACTCCTGGGCATATATCCAGAGAAAAGCAGGATCAAATAGGATACGTGCACCCCCAGTGTTTTTTGTAGCACTGTTTACAATAGCCAAGACGTGCAAGCCACCAAAATGTCCATCGACAGAGGAATGGATAAAGAAGATGTGGTACATATATATGATGGAATATTACTTGGCTATAAAAAGGAATGCATTTGAGTCAGTTTTAATGAGGTGGATGAACCTAGAGCCTTTTATGCAGAGTGAAGTAAGTAAGAAAGAGAAAAATTGTGCTAAACCACTCAGGTTTGAGTGTTGTTAGTTACAGCTACATTGAGAACAGTCTGGGGTTTGGGGAAGGAGAACGGAAGGAGATAAACCAAGGAGTAGTAGTTTAGTCGCTAAGTCATGTCTGACTCTTGCGAGCCCGTGGACAGTGGAGCCTGCCAGGCTCCTCTGTCCATGGGATTCTCCAGGCAAGAATACTGGAGTGAGTTGCTGTTTCCTTCTCCAGAAGCCAGGTAGGTGGCAACAACCCAACCAGAGGGAACCAGGACTATGTCTATTAATTTATGCATAAAAAACAGCATCCTATGCTTCTGAAAAGCTACTCATAGTCTAGTGGAGAAGACAGCTCCATAAATATAACTGTGATCCAATGGATCAGGAAGGTGGGACCACAAAGGAGAAACAACTAACTTGATAGGTATGAGCCAGCGGCAGTTTCTCAGAGAAAAGGAAGCTGGAGCTTGTTGCTCTGCCTGGAGGCTGCCTTGTGACCAGTGTCTGAACAACTATGGCAGAGAGCACCTGGGGCATGTTAGATTTGCATGATAATATTTGAAAAACACCAACACAGGATCTGTCTCACGTAACAAATGATCAGTCATTACTAGCTATTAAATAATTATAGAATATTTCAAGAAATTGTCATCAGAGCTGTTTACTATGCATCCAGGGAGAGTCCAGATTGTGACATAAAACTCCCTACGCCAAGACTAAGGAGATACTTTCATCACCAGGTTCTGCCTCTTTTTGAATTAGTCTGATTTTCCCTCCTTTTCAACTATTCATCACCAGCACTTTTGCTCTAATTTGTGAACATGTTTCATAATCTCCAAAGGTTGACTGACACAAAAAAAGCAAATGATGTTTGTTCATCTCGTTTTTTGTGCTGTAGCGTGCAATCCAAAATGACATTAATATTCTTTGTCGCAGTGTATATTGCAAAGTCCAAGTTCGTCATCATTTCATAAAAGAAAGCTGGGGACAGATGAAGAATGAAAATTGGCTTTAATATCATTGAATCTCAATAACCTGTGATTATTGCTATACTAGGTATAACCAAATAATGATCATATACAATCACACCAAATGCATAATCCTAATAGTTTGGTTTAAAAATGCTGTTATTAAAACCATTCTGACCTTATCAAATGAATCCCCACAATATTCCTAAGTGAGTTAAAATTTACATCAAAGATGAGGTAGGTGAGTGTGTGTCTGTCTGCCTGTCTGTCTGTCTGTGTAAAGTCACTCAGTCATGTCTGACTCTTTGTGACCCCATGGACTATAGCCTGCCAGGCTCCTCTGCCCATGGAATTCTCCAGGCAAGAATACTGGAGTGGGTAGCCATTTCCTTCTCCAAGGGATCTTCCCTACCCAGGGATTGAACCCACATCTCATTAGGTCTCAGGTATTGGCAGGCAGGTTCTTTACCACTAGCGCCACCTGGAAAAATCTTGCACAATATTCCTAAGTGAGTTAAAGTTTACATCACAGATGAGGTATAGAAACACAAATAGAAATGCACTCCTAGGTAATTCTCTCACCAAACATGCTCAAATGGGACTTGTAAATCAAGAACATATCTGAGGAAATAAATAGAGCTCTCCTGAATTATTTCCATTGTAGTTAAGGCTTTCCAATAAGCCAATAAAGCAGAAATTAGGCAGGAATTTTGCATGATTTTGCAATGTCTACCTGGTTAAAATAGGATCTAAAAGCCAGTTTCCTTTGGAAAAGATTTATTTAGCAAAATTTACACAATTTTTCTAGGAAATAAAGAATTTAAACAAATGGGGGCCTAAAACAGTTGGCCATGAAAAAAATGAAAATCAGGGGTAAAAAATGAGCTTGGAACAGGGCTATGCCTCTTAAGAACATAAAACTTCTCATAGCAGAAAAATGTTGATCTCTAAATGCTTTTTTCCAGGCTTGGGCTCCAGAAGAATGTGGGCCAGGATGAATGGCACAAGAGCAGGGCCAAAGAGAATCTGTGGTTAGCACAAAGAGGCTTGGCATGGCAGACCCTACATTGGACCTGGCAGAAACCTTAAGGCAGAATCCCCTTTCCACTTGGGAAAAGGTCCAGTGTCTAAAAGGGCAATGACTCTTCTGAGCACTGACTATGTATATAATTTGCCATAATCTACATCATCTGTTCAGGACTGTCTACATAATTTGCAGAGCCCAGTGGAAAATGAAACTGTGGGCACTGTTTTTCAAAAAAGATTTTCAAAGGACTTCCCTGGTGGTCCAGTGGTTAAGAATCCACTTTGCAAGGCGGGGGATGTGAGTTCTATCCCTGGTCTGGGAACTAAGATCTTACCTGCTGCAGAGCAACCAAGCTCGTGTGTCACAACTGGAGAGAAACCTGTACTCTGCAGCAAAAGATCCCATGTGCTGCAACTAAGACCCAACATAGCCAAATTAATTAATTAAAAAAATAAAAAGAATTTCAAGAGCCCAAGGGCCCTTCTAAGTACAGGCCTGGAGGTCCCTGTCACCATCAGTCATTAACCCTTTAAATGATCCCAAGCAGATAGGGAGGACCCAGAGTTACAAGGTGGTGGCTATTTATCAGCCAGTAAAGATATTGTTTTCAGGGCTTCCCTGGTGGCTCAGAGGTTAGAGCATCTGCCTGCAATGTGGGAGACCCAGATTCAATCCCTGGATCAGGAAGATCCCCCGGAGAAAGAAATGGCAACCCACTCCAGTATTCTTGCCTGGAGAATCCCATGGACTGAGGAGCCTGCTAGGCTACAATCCACAGGGCCGCAAAGAGTTGGACACAACTGAGCGACTTCACTTCACTAAGGATATCGTTTTCAGTGTTTCAGCAACAGATCCTATAGTCCCAGCCATACCAGCTTTAATGTCAACCAGACGCTGAGTATATATGGGAGTGATACAGACCAAGCTTAAAGTTTTCTAACAGATAGGAGATTGAACAAGTAAGGAGAATACATCATTTTGATTAACAGGGTAGAAATATATGTAGAGACAATAAACTCTAAAACAGAAATAAACAATAGGCCCAAAAAGATGGGATCTATGATTGCTCAAAAGCAAGTTTGGATAAACTGATCCCAAGAACTTCAAGAGAGAGAAAAGGAGAAAACAGCAGCAATTCTCAAAGGCTGAGCTGTGTTCTAACCATGACCGTGGACATGGCCGTGAAGAGGGAACTGATAGAGTGATGCTGTGTAGAAGCTCACCCAGCAAAACCGAATCCCAGTCATGACTTAGCAATATAGTAAGGGCTTCACACCCAGTAAGATGGCTATTATCCAAAAACCAGAACACAAGTATTGGCAAGGATGTGGAGAAATTTCACCGTTGATGGGGTACTACAGCTAAAGCACACTGTATAAAGCAATACAGTGTTTTCTTGAAAATTAAAAAGAGAACTACCATATCCAGCAGTTCCATATCTGGGCATATATCCAAAAGAATAGAAAGCTAGATTTGGAAGAGCTATTTGTACACCTATGTTCATAGAAGTATTATTCACAACAGCCAAGGGGTGCAAATGACTCAGGTGTCCAATTATAATCAAATGGATGAACAGAATGTGGTATATACACCCAAAGTAATATTATTAAGCCTTAAAAAGGAAGGAAATTCTGACACACGCAAAACGGATGAACCTTGAGAACATTACGGTAAGTGAAGTCACATGCTCACAAAAGACAAATACTATAGAATTCTACTTAGTGAGGTAGATGAGTAGCTTAGTTAAAATTTGTAGACACACAAAGTAGAATGGTGGTTACCAGGGACTGGGGAGAGAGAGTGATAGGGAGTTAATGTTTAAATGGGTACAGAGTTTGAGTTTGGAAAAATGAAAAGAATGGATGGTGGTGATGATTAGACAACAAGGTAAACATTCATAATACCACTGATCTGTACATTTCTAAATGGCTAAGATGGTAAATTTTGTGACTTCCCTAGTGGTCCAGTGGCTAAGACTCCAGGCTCCCAACGCAGGGGACCTGGGTTGTATTCCTGCTCTGGGAACTAGATGCCACATGCCACACTAGTGTTTCACATGCTGCAACTAAGATCAGTGCAGCCAGATACATAAATAAGTTAAATAATACATTTTTAAAGATCTCCCGCTAAAGAAAAGATGGCAAACTTTGTCATATATATTTTACCACAGTTTTAAAATGTATTAAAGATATTTTAAAAAGAAAAAAATGTATAAAAGATATAAAGCTTATAAAATTTCAAGAGGCCCTCTTTTAGAGGAAGAGTACAAAATTATAAATATCAAATTGGGTTTTAAAAGAGTGGATATTTAGTATAATAAAAATCACACAAACTACAATTTTTAGAGCTACTAAATACCACAAACATTACAAAATCCAGAAAGGTAACAGTGTTTCTAACTAATTTACTTCCTCATGCATCCCTGAAATACTTTTTTTCCTACAATATTAGTGCATAATTCTGATAATCTCTTCAAAAGACAGTGATTTTATTTTTGCTATTTTAACAGTGTGTACAGAAAGAAAATTCAGTCTTTCCTCATGCATACTTAATTGAAATTATTTTATTATTGATAATTTAGAAGAAATTTCTTTCAACTTTGCAACTAGCTGTTTAGTGTCTTATAACTCTTGGATTTTGTCAAATTTGGAGAAAGCAGGCAAGTTTCATAGATTAGCTGTAAGATTTCAGAGTATTTTAAGCATTTTTTGGTGTGTCAGTGTCTTCAAATTGACAATATTCAATAGTTTAATCACCAAAATCCTTAGTGTATTGGAGGATTAAGTTTTATATTCTCCTTATCAATGTCAACATTTCAGAGTTAATCCGTAAGAATTTTAAAAATTCTTTTCCAGTGAGTTCCACAATCCACTTTTCATTAATAGGATTTTCAAACAGTCCAAATACTATTTGTTTCTCCTGATAGAATTTTCCTTCCTCATAAAGAATGACTGGTTTTAGTATGATCTGAAAGTCTGTGGTATACTTTCCTTCTCTATACCAGTATAACCTCTACTGACTTAATCACTCATTGTAACTGTTTTATTTCCTATTCCAGTAATTTTTAACCTGAATTTTCTCCTAATTTTTTAATAAATGAATTTAAGAAACGTAAAATAAGCTACCCTTTATATATATATAAATAGAAGCTTATCATTTCTCATGTGTTTTTGTTAAATGTGCCCAAACATCTCTCTCAGTTGCAGTTAATTTAGGGTATTCCTAACTCAACCCTCCCTTAGAAAATCCAAAAACTATCCATGAAGGCAGTTGAGATGGAAAGACACAGTGGGGTTAACTGAATATGGTTAAAATATCCTACTTCTACAATTTTTTAAAAACTTAATTTTGTATCTATATGAGATGATATCTGTTCAGTAAACTTATAGTGATAGCCATTTCATGATTTAGGTAAGTCAAATCATTATACCATGCACCTCAAACTTACACAGCACTGTATACCAGTTACATTTCAATAAAACTGGGGAAAAAAGCAAAGATAATTTTTATTTGCTTAGAAAGATGTCCCAACAAATGAGACAAGTAGGTTACAGAGTAGCATATACAGTGTATAAAATGGAATACATCAGTATAGGTGTGTATTTGAAGAGATCGAAGTCTTCATGTGTGTATGAAAAGTGTTTACCAAAATGTTAACAGTGATTGTCTCTGAGTTGTTAGATTCCTGTTGACTGTCTTCAACTTCTCAAAAATTTTTCTGTATTTTTTAATTAAAAAAAAAACAATCCTTAAGATCGTATGAACACATTGCTAGGACCCCTGCCTAGCCTTGGAAAGGACAGATCAGAGAGGACCCTGAAGCTTAGGCAAACCCGCTTCCAGGCCGCCAGCCCCAAAGAAGCTGTACCCTAGGAACGGGTCAAGTCCAGATGCCAAGTCAGCAATTTGCCAGTTGTTGTACCATATTTTAGTTTTATCTCGTTTCATGACGGCTTCCTGCCAGACTCCTCCCTCTCTTGCCCTAATCCATGTAGTGAAGAATCCTGTTCCCTCCCCGCCCCTCCTCCTCTCTTGGCTGCTTTTCCATCCTTCTTGCATCCTGGGAGATCAGGTTCTGGGGCCCTGCTGGTGCTGACAGGTTTCATTAGCCTGATGGAAAGGTTTCTCATCCTCCTTTGGCAGCTGCTGGGTTTTTCTCCTCCTCCCAGGGTTCTGGGAGCTTCAGGTCAGGTCTACGCTAACCCATGCTATGGCATGGGACAGAACAGGGCAGTCAGTGGAAATCCAAGTGGGGACCCTGGCTGAACTTTTCCTTTAGTTCACATGAAGAAAGAATATATTTTGTTCCATGGAAATCAAAATATAAGGACTTCGCAGGCAGTCCAGTAGTGAAGACTTTACCTTCCAATGCAGGGGGTTGGCAGGTTCAATCCCTGGTCAGGGAGGTAAGATCCCACGTGCCAAAACATAAAGCAGAAGCAATATTGTAACAAATTTGATAAAGACTTTAAAAACTGGGGGGAAAAATTCTCCTATAAAAAAAGAAAAGAAGAGAAAAGTACAGCCTCTGTGCCCTGAATCTGATCTCTGTTCTTCAACCACACTTTGCCCGTCCACGTGTCTTTGATCTGAGGAGCGAACTGAAGAGTCAGGAGCCTGCAGGCTTTCAAATGCGGTGACATCCAAACTGTCAGGTGTGATTACAGTTTTCTGCAAATGCAAAATCGAATTACATTCTCAGTGCCAGGAAGTGATCATTTCAAAGAGCAGACTGCTTATGGAAGAATCCTAGTCATCTTGCTAAGCGTCAAGGTAAGTCTTCTGAGTCAAGGACCTGAATAATTTCTGGTGAGAGATGAGCAAACTGCTTTTGGTAATGCGACCTAGCAGACATCAGATACCATACAACTTAGGGGAGGACTTCCTGAGTCACATTGTCCTCAACTGTAAAAACAAAAGGATTGTTAAACTTCCCCATGCAGCCATGAAATTAAAAGACACTTGCTCCTTGGAAGGAAGCTCTGACAAACCTAGACAGCATATTAAAAAGTGAGACATCACTTTGCTGACAAAAGTCCATATAATCAAAGCTATGGTTTTTCTAGTAGTCATATATGGATGTGAGATTTGGACCATAAAGAAGGCTGAGGACAGAAGAACTGATGCTTTCGAACTGTGGTGCTAGAGAAGTCTCTTGAAGGTCCCTTGGACAGCAAAGAGATCAAATTAGTCAATCCTAAAGAAAATCAACCCTGAATATTCATTTGAAGGACTGGTGCTGAAGCTGAAGCTCCAATATCTTGGCCACCTAATGTGAAGAGCTGACTCACTGAAAAAGACCCTGAGGCTGGGGAAGACTGAGGGCAGGAGGAGAAGGGGGCGACAGAGGATGAGATGGTTGGAAGGCATCATTGACTCAATGCACATGAGTTTGAGCAACTCCGGGAGATGGTGAAGGACAGGGAAACCTCATGGGGTTGAAAGGAGTCAGACAGGACTTAGCGAATGAACAAGGTTCCCCCAGCTCTACTGCTCTAGTCATGCCCACAATGTTCATCGTCATTTCTTCATCTTTTTTTCTTTCCTTGCATGTGATCTTGGCCTCTTTCTTCCTGTGTTTACACAGTAAGAAAAAATTCTAAGAACCAAGTTCCATCAGGTCTGATATAGCCCAATAAAAACCCTTGGAATAGGAATGAGAAATACCAGCCATGGTCATAGTCCTGGGCTCAATTTTTCTGGAATCTTCAGGTGATAATCGATCAGTCTTTACTGCAGTCTGAAGCAGGGGGACCTAAACTGTTGTGTGCACTCTCAGTGCCAGGAACTTTGCTGAGGTGTTCTCTTTGCTCCGTGATGCTGGTCCATTCTAGTTCCCTGGGGTTCCCTTGTTGGTCCTCCATCTTGAAAACTATCCCACTCAGGTGCACACGTCTCAGAACAGTGCTCATGTTCAGGACTGAGAGATGGGAGCACAGAGGGAGGAGAAAGCACTAGGATTTGCTTCCCCTCGTGGGATCACAGCTCCTCTGACTAGAGAGGAAGGATCCACACTGCAGAGTTTTCTTCAATACCTACGGGCTCCACTGCCGCTGCTATGACTGGGATTGCCTGGAGGTAGGACTTTTCCTAGTGGCTCAGACGGTAAAGCGTCTGCCTACAATGCGGGAGACCTGGGTTTGATCCCTGGGTCGGGAAGATCCCTTGGAGAAGGAAATGGCAACCCACTCCAGTACTTTTGCTCGGAAAATCCCAAGGACAGTGGAGCCTGATAGGTTACAGTCCACAGGGTCGCAAAGAGTCGGACACGACTGAGTGACTTCACTTCAGGGCTCAAAAAATAGAGAAGAGAAGGAGCAAAAAAGAGTTTGGATTTCCTCCCAAACTCTATTAGGAGTCCTCTTTCTGGATGCTTCTGCCAGACCTAGAGAGTTTTCCTAAAGCTCTTTCTGTCCATGACTAGAATTGACATCTAGGTTTCAAACAACCTTGAGTCCAGGTATGGGGGCTACTGGAGGCGGTAAAAATAGGAGTTCACTTGCATCTGGTGGTAGTTCAGCTCCGGGCTTCTTTTCCAATCCCTCTGCTCCCTTTGACCCAGAACCAGAACTCCTAAACAGAAGGCTTTTGATGTATATTGAATTTTAATATATAGACTCTTTTAATATACATTGAATTTTCCAGAAATGTACCTAACATATAAAATCAAGAGATACTGTATTTGATTTTTTGTTTATACAAAAATGTGTTTATGGCATTTGGGTTGCCAGCTGCATTTGTTATTTTGTATTCTCTAGTGATTCTTTATACACCTGCCTTCTTCTTTCTGCTTATTGTGTGCTTTGCTTGAGGTATTGAAATATTGAAACACATATTTTATTATAAATTACTTACATTTTATTTTATGTATACTGTAGATAGGGCATCACAGTGTTTTTTTTGTATGATGTGATTTGGCAGGTTAAAGAGGGCTATAAGTCTTTTGACATTACTTTTGTCCAGAGGTGCTTCCAGGGCTGGCCAGGCATCTCTCTCTTGTAATTTCAGGGACTCACCATGTGGTCTCTTAAGCATCATGGTCTCAGGGTAGCTTGACTTAAACACAGCAGTTCAGGGCTTCAAGGATGCTCCCAGAGCTTCAGAACACATCTGCAAGATTCTTAGGGCCTAGCACTGTCTGTCCCCAAAGGCTATCTTCTATTTATCAAACAAGTAACTAAGGGCCAGCCTGAATTCAGGAGAGATAAGGCAGGAACTGGTCAGAAAAGGCTGGTGCCAGGAAAGGCTTGTGGATGAGATAAGGACTTGGAGGACAAAGGCTCCCTAGACTCCAGTGAATGATTAAACTGCTTAACGTTGAGTGAATCTTGATAGTTCATAAAGAAAATAGAGAGGAAGTCCCTTCTTTGGGTGAATTTGCATGTAATGTACAGGGTATATTTCTTATCCTTGTATAGAGCCACCAAGGATGTCCTTGGAATGCCTATAAGCACAGAGCAAATATTTATTTATTCAACATCACAGTACTAATTATGTGGGTGATGCAAGGAGATCCAACCAGTCCATTCTGAAGGAGATCAACCCTGGGATTTCTTTGGAAGGAATGATGCTAAAGCTGAAGCTCCAGTACTTTGGACACCTCATGCGAAGAGTTAACTCATTGGAAAAGACTCTGATGCTGGGAGGGATTGGGGGCAGGAGGAGAAGGGGACGACCCAGGATGAGATGGCTGGATGGCATCACGGACTCGATGGACCTGAGTCTGAGTGAGCTCCGGGAGTTGGTGATGGACAGGGAGGCCTGGCGTGCTGCGATTCACGGGGTCACAAAGAGTCAGACACGACTGAGCAACTGAACTGAACTGAACTGAATGTCAGTGTCTCTGTCCTTCAAGGCTACAATGCTATTATTTTTTTAAAGGCATGCAAATATATATAGATTAAGCAGTGTGCTATGGTTAAGCTATGGTTTTTTCAGTAGTCATGAGAGTTGGGTTATAAAGAAAGCTGAGTGCTGAGGAATTGATGCTTTTGAACTGTGGTGTTGGAGAAGACTCTTGAGAGTCCCTTGGACTGCAAGGAGATCGAACCAGTCCATCCTACAGAAAATCGGTCCTGAATATTCACTGGACGGACTGATGCTGAAGCTGAAACTCCAATACTTTGGCCACCTGATGTGAAGAACTGACTCATTGAAAAAGACCCTCATGCTGGGAAAGATTGAGGGCAGGAGGAGAAGGGGACGACAGAGGATGAGATGGCTGGATGGCATCACCGACTCAATGGACATGAGTTTGAGTAAACTTTGGGAGTTGGTGATGGACAGGGAGGCCTGGCATGCTGCAGTCCATGGGGTCACAAAGAGTTGGACACGACTGAGCAACTGAACTGAACTGAACTGAAGCAGTGTGCAAAAATTAGCAAAGAACAGCTTCACTAAAGAGCTTTATGAATCCAGAAGAGAAATTATCTCTTTTCATCTCTAACCATCTATTTTCAATTTCAACCCTGGCTTCCCATTGGAATCATGTGGGGAACTTTTAAAATATAACAACTGCTCCCATCGTCTTGGATTATGGTTTTAACTGAGGGGTGGGGCCCAGACATCAATATTCATAAAGAAGATTCATAAAGATCCATATGACTTTCTAGTAAGTGAGGTTTCCGACTCTTCTCAACCCCATGGATTGTAGCCTGCCAGGCTCCTCCATCCATGGGATTTTTCAGGCAAGAATACTGGAGTGGATTCCCATCTCCTTCTCCAGGGTATCTTCCTGACCCAAGGATTGAACCTGGTCTCCCGAACTGCAGGCAGACACTTCATCATCTAAGCCACCAGGGAATCTGACTCTCTATTAGGAAGCCGCTTCTCTACTTTTCTGATGGCTCGTCACTAACCCAGGGAGGTGGATTCATCAGGGTGGAGAGGAACCAGGAATCTGTAGTTCCACCAGTTCCCCAGGGTGATTCTTGTCCTGTGGGAACTTAACACTGCTGTGTTCCCATCTTTTGCAGTCCTAATGCAAATGCTGCTCTGAATCTAAACTCAATCTCAAATATAAAAAGCCATCCCCACTTCAAAACTCTCGATAAAATCCAAACTTCAAAGCCAGCTCTAAATTGAATCCTATGTATTTTATCATATGCCATGTGTTCAGTCGTGTCCAACTCTTTGAAACCTCATGGACTATAGCCCGAGAGGCTCCTCTGTCCCTGGAATTCTCCAGGCAAGAATACTGGAGTGGGTTGCCATTTCCTTCTCCAAGGTGTTATGCCCAGAGTCCGAGTCCCCAAAACTGAGAGAATAAGACGTTCACAGCAATGCAAAAGCATGAAGGGGTTTTATTTCTAGCTCAGGCTAGGGCCCCCACCACATCCAATGCAGTGGAGTGGAGCAAGGAGCCCCGAGCCCAGATTTACAGCAGTATTTATAGGTTTTGGAACAGAGAGTTGGCAAGGGCTGATTGGCTGCAGGAGTTTCCTAGTATTTACTAATTGGCTAATCTTTATTGGCTGCAGGGGTTTCCTGGTATTTACTAATTGGCTATTGGCTGCAGGGAGATGTCTTTTACGTCCTGATAAACTCAAACCAGGTTACGGGGAGTATGCTGATTAGACAAGTCCTGGCATCCACGGAGATGACCTCACTGGGCAATGACTCAGCTTTTCCCGTGAGTCCTACCTTAGTCCCTGAAGCCTGTCATGGCGTTTGTTAGGTCCCAACACAAGGGATCTTCCCAACCCAGGGATCAAATCACATCTGTGTGTCTCCTGCATTGTAGACGAATCCTTTACCTGCTGAGCTGTCAGGGAAATTGAATCCTAACCTAATGATTTCTTTCAATTCCTGCCTTATCACTTACATCCAATTTTGACCCACAAATCTATTAATACCTCTGAGGAAAGTGGCCCATATTTGACCCTGTTTTTTTCCCACCATGTTCTTCGCCTTTATCTTTAATCAGCTTGTTTAACCCTATGTGGGAATCACGGATACTTTAGTTTGGAGACAGACCTCTGCTTGAATCTCAGTTCCACTTTCTGCTAGTTGTTGAATCTAAGACTCACCCTTCCTTATCTGTGAAGTAGAGATAACAATGACTGATTTATAGGATTGTTTGGAAGAATTTGGCTTCCCTGGTTGGCTCAGAGGTTAAAGAGTCTGCCTGCAATGCGGGAGACCCAGGTTCGATCCCTGGATCAGGGAAGATCTCCTGGAGATGGAAGTGGCAACCCACTCCAGTATTCTTGCCTGGAGAATCCCATGGACGGAGGAGCCTGGTAGGCTGCAGTCCACAGGTCGAAAAAGAGTTGGACACGACTGAGCGGCTTCACTTTCACTTTTGGAAGAATTAAGAAAGTAATGTCTGGGGGGCATTTAGAGTTAATAGATGCAATGAACATTCTTGCATCTATTATATCAACCTCATTGGAAAAGACCCTGATGCTGGGAAAGATTGAAAGCAGGAGAAGAGGGCGACAGAGGATGAGATGGTTGGATAGCATCACCGATTCAATGGACATGAACTTGGGCAAACGGCGGGAGATGGTGAGGGACAGGGAGGCCTGGTGTGCTGCAGTCTGTGGAGTTGCAAAGAGGCGGACACAACTTGGCAACTGAACAACAACAAAATGATTCTATTCCAGGCTTCAGTCCCAGAAGTATCAGTCTAAACTCCTGCTTCAAAAAATCTAAACAAAATTTATTTGACAGTGTTGATGATGAACAGAAAAAAAAATCTTACCTTACTCAAAAACAATGACAAAAAAAATGAGGACAATTATCAGGCAAGAATGGTTTGCTGAGATTTCTGATCTCTTCCCCTTCTGTTACTGAAAATTCAGAAAGCAAGTTTTTACAACTTAGAACTACTTAATTTGGAAATTTTTACTGTAAGCATTAAAGGAATATTAGCAACAGATGTTTTGTGTTCTTTCTCTTTTGACCTCATTTATGAATCTACCGCTGTTCACTCTGTTTATATTTTGAAAAACTTGCTTTTCTTTTAAAACTGTCATTAGTTTTTCTCTAGGATTTAGATTTTGACATAAATCCACATTTCTCTAAAAGAAGCAAAATCATGCTTAGGGATGATTTCAGCTTTAATATTTTCAATATTTCAGAAAATAGAGAATGACAATTACTTTTTTAAACTACAGCTTCCCTTCATGTATTCCTCAGTGTGCACAGGCTCTTTTCTAGAAGTAGGACATAACCTACTTTTATGTCAGTTATTAAGATCAAAAGAAAAGGAAAAATACTTCTAACCTGACTTTTAAAATGGTTTCTCTTTTGGTAGAATGGGAATCAGTGGAAATGCAGTTCCCAATAAAAATGGGAAAAGAAGAAAGGTCATTTATAAAAGAAATATTATTCTCATTAAATACACAAACAGTCAGATTCAGGGTCAGTAATATTAAGGAAAAGAAAGTTTTTTTTAATTTTTTTTGAAAGTGTTTATTTTAAATACATATATGAGTGAGTGAGTGAAAGTCGCTCAGTCGTGTCCGACTCTGTGCAGTCCCAAGGACTATACAGTCCAGGGACTTCTCCAGGCCAGAATACTGGAGTGGGTAGCCTTTCCCTCCTCCAGGGGATCTTTCCAACCCAGGGATCAAACCCAGGTCTCCCACATTGTAGGTGGATTCTTTATCAGCTGAGCCACAAGGGAAGCCCAAGAATACTGGAGTGGGTAGCCTACCCCTTTGCCAGCGGATCTTCCTGACCCAGGAATTGAACCAAGGTCTCCTGCATTGCAGGTGGATTCTTTATCAACTGAGCTATTATACACTTAAACTTGGAGAGCATATGTGTATGTCCATGTGTGGGTATATAGATAAATTCTCCAGATTGAATTTTTTTAAACTACATTGTCAGTGGAATTTAGAATTGAAAATTCATTGCTAAGATATTTAACATTATTAAAAATTCTAGCAAAATGAATGAGAATTAGGGACAACCACATGTGAATATTCATTGGAAGGACTGATCCTGAAGCTGAGGCTCTAATACTTTGGCAACCTGATGCGAAGACCCAACTCACTGGAAAAGACCCTGATCCTGAGAAAGACTGAAAGCAAAATGAAAAGAGAGTGACAGAGAATAACATGGTTGGATGGCATCACTGACTTAATGGACATGAGCTTGAACAAATTCCAAGAGATGATGAAGAACAGGGCTGCAGTCCGTGGGGTCGCAAATAGTTAGACACCACTGAGCAACTGAACAGCAACATGTGAATTGAAAAAGAAAAGGTTATGTCCCGTACTGAGAAAGTCCTTTTTTTTTTTTTTTTTTGGTTGGGCAAGAAAAACAATCCTATTCTTCCCTCTGAGCTTTTTGTTGTAAAATTGCCCCCTTTATTTTTCTCTCCCTTTGGTGTGGATGCCTGCTGTAATCAGGACACATCATTCTTAATTTCTCAGAAATCCATAAACATGCAATTAGAATGAAATAGAAAATGTTTTGCTCAAAAGTCACAGCTCTTTTAGCCAAACTTTTCAATTCCCTTCTACAATTTGTACATTAATCTAGTTGTCTCCCGTCTGTGGTTGAGTGGTACTATATAAAGCAGAGTAAACAATAAAAGGCTTGTTTCCGTTGTAAAAGGTCCTAATGTTTCAGATCCTAATTAGGATGTAAGAGTATCACTTACACAAATTTGCAAAGTGATCACAAGCAGACTTCCCAACATGTGTGCGCCATTGTCCTTCGTTCTTAAAGATGCTGCTTCGGCTAAAATGGCAGTTGCTTTATTGTTGTTTTTCCCCCTTTTGGTCTGGTTTGAATGAGATAGCAGCCACATACATTGTTGCTGTGCTCTGCCACCTAAGGTGTAGAGCATTTCAGTCTAAACGTACTTTTTGCTCTACATTCCATACAACGTAAAATGAATTTCCCTTTTGGCTAATATGGCAGGTTCACAGGGTAGCAAAATTTGTTTCTTTCAATGAGAGGTAAACTGAACACACCTCAGTACATTTACAGTTCTATCAGAGGCTGAGCATCAGAATGAGAGAAATCTCAGTGGTGGGTTTGTAAAGGTAGACCAGAGTGAATTGAAGAAGAAAGACCTTGCTGTTTGAGATGACGCCTTTGATTTTGAACCTGAGATGGGAAATAGAAGGTCAGGGATGAGGAGCTTAACAGTAGAGCACTACAAGCCCTACCTGTGTCTGGGGCAGAGTCACTTTCCCTGAAAATATCAGGACTAGAACAGTCCAGCTGAGCCTGGGGGAGGGGACATTAGTCACAACATTTTTATCATAACCTTCCTGTTGTGTTTAGCCACTAAGTCATGTCTGACTCTTTGCGACCCCATGGACTATAGCCTGCCAGGTTCCTCTGTCCATGGGGATTCTCCAGGCAAGGATACTGGAGTGGGTTGCCATGCCCTCTTCCAGGGGATCTTCCCAGTCCAGGAATCAAACCCAAGTCTCCTGCATTGGCAGGTGGATTTTTTACCACGGAGCCACCAAGGAAGCCCAATACCCTTCCCAGTATCTCACAAAGCACAAATACATACCCAAAGGGGAGCTTTTATTGGTTCACAGGGACCAGGCACTATGTTGACAAAAGCTTTCTTAGGACTGATCAAGGAATCCAAGCAGGTCCCAGGAAAAGTGCAAGGGAGGTAGATGATAGCCCAACCCGGAGAAAACCATCCTAACAAATGGAGTGCTTCTCTTCAAGCTGCCTTGCCTTGGAGAGTCACCCCCCACCTGCCCTGCTGCTGCTGCTGCTGCTAAGTTGCTTCAGTCGTGTCCAACTCTGTGCAACCCCATAGATGGCAGCCCACTAGGCTCCTCTGTCCCTGGGATTCTCCAGGCAAGAATACTGGAGTAGGTTGCCATTTCCTTCTCCAGTGCATGAAAATGAAAAGTGAAAGTGAAGTCGCTCAGTTGTGCGACCCCATTGGACTGCAGCCTACCAGACTCCTCTGTCCATGGGATTTTCCAGGCAAGAGTACTGGAGTGGGGCGCCATTGCCTTCTCCCTAGTACCCCTGAATGAGTTCTTTTTTTAATTAAAAAAAAAAACTTATTTTTGATTGTGCTGGACATCTGTGGCTCTCAGGCTTTCTTTACTGTGGTGGTCAGGGGCCACTCTGTAGTTGCGGTATGCAGGCTCGCCATTGCAGTGGCTCGTCCTGCTGAGGAGCGCAGGCTCTAGGTGTACTCAAGCTTCAGTCGTTGTGGTGCACAGCCTCACCTGCTCTGTGGCATGTGGGATCTTCCCAGACCAGGGATCGAACCCGTGTCCCCTGCTTTGGCAGGCGGATTCTATCTACTGTACCACCAGGAAAGTCCTAGATTTTTTTTTTTAATTCATAGGACACATTTTTTTAAACTTTTTATTTATTTATTGTTGGCTGTGCTGGGTCTTTGTTGCTGTAAAGGCTTTTCTCTGGTTGCAGAGACCAGGGAGGGGGTGGGGGGCGTCTGTCTAGCAGCAGCGTGCAGGCTTCCCATTGTGGTGGCGTCCCTTGTTGTGGAGCACGGCTCTAGGGTGTGGGCTCAGAGCAACAGGCTCAATAGCAGAGGCACACAGATTTGGTCGCTCTGTAGCATGTGGGGTCTTCCTGGAGCAGGGATTGAACCACTTGTCTCCTGCAGTGGAAGCGGATTCTTTTGAGCCACCATGATAGCATTTTTTTTTTTTTTTTTTGAGGTGGACCATTTTAAAACTCTTTATTGAATTTGTCACAATATTTTTTATATTTTGGATCTTTGGCCCCCGAGGCACATGGGACCTTAGGTTCCCAACCAGGAGTCAAACCTGTACCCCCTATGTTGGAAGGCCAAGCCTTAACCATTGGACCCCCAGGGAAGTCCTGTCCCAGAGTGCTTTCTGACTCACACAGGCTCAGTCCTGCCTCATCCAATGCCCCACACGACCTGCAGCCTGGCTGGTATTAGTTGCTCCTTCTCGCAAGCCAGTGGGCTTGGGCCCATCTAGGCATCCTGTGCACTGGCTTTGCTAAGTACTGTTAAGCAGAAGCCAGGCCTAGGGAAAGCACCCTCCCCACCCCTGGGTGGCCGCCCTGCTGGCCCTTCTGCCTGGCTCCCTGACTCTCCTGTTTTCTACTAGTTCTGCAGAAAGGAGAGAGAAGAGAGAAAGGAAGGAAAGGAAGAGAGAAGCTTACCCGCTTCCTTCTAACCTCTTTGCCTAAGGTTTGCCCTGTGTTGGGTTTCCCCCCCCCACCCCCTGGGGAACTACATCTCCATCAGCTGCTGGAAGATGGTGTTTCCACCTCATTCATCATTTGGGTTCCAGACGCCTGAGGTCGTCTGGAGCTGTGGTTCTCGCTGCTCACCTTCACCCAGTGTGACTCAGGTTTGGCACAACATTCGCTCAGACTCGCCACCTCCATTACTCCAGGGTTCTCCCCCGTCCACCTGCACCCCACCCGCTTGGACACCACTGGGTTCAAGGAGTGAGTGTCCCATCCCTCCCTCGGGTCACAGTAGGAGTAGGAACGGGGATCTTGATTCTTTCTGTCTTCCCCGCATAGAGCAGATGTTACAGGTGCCCTTCACCCCAAACCCTTTGGCATTCGCTTCCAGAGTCAAAGGCTGACCTTGAAAATCTCCACTTGAAGGTCTTTTCTGCCTTGGGGAACACACAGGAATACACAGTGTCCAAGTACAGGGAAGTCAGAAATGCTGACCGTGAATTCCCCTGAAAGTGCCCTGAACCAGTGGAGAATTGGTGGATGAATCCCCATCCCCTTGTTCCTCGATTGGGTTAATCCTGAGTGTCAGTTCATGGTTTTCTGAGATCGCCAGTGGGACTGAACTCTCTTTGTCCACAGTGGCAACTTGCTTGCCAATGACCTTCATGTCTTCCTTCACGTGAGACCTTCCCTGTCTTGCATCCCCCGTATCCACTGTTTCCTGGAACCCTCTCACCCAAACTACTTGACTTATATCTTTATCTCAGGGTCTGCCAATGTGCCTGACTCTTTGCAACCCCAGGTCTCATGTGTGGTTTCCCTGGTGGCTCAGTCGTAAAGAATCTGGCCTGCAAGGTAGGAGACCCAGGTTCGATCCCTGGGTTAGAAAGATCCCCTGGAGAAGAGAATGGCTATCTCCTCCAGTGTTCCTGCCTGGAGAATTCCATGGACAGAGGAGCCTGGTGGGCTACAGTCCATGGGGTTGCAAGGAGTTGGATACGACTGAGTGACAAACATTGCCAACGTGCAAGGCCTGACATAATGTCTAGCACACAGTAGGTGCTGAATAAATATGTGCATACATTAACTAATGCTGGGCAGGTCATCTCTCAGTTTGGTAGAGAGGATTTCTGCCCTGGGAGAGAGACTAGACCATAGGACCATTCCGGGAGCAATAACTTTCCCATATAGAAATAGCTTTCCAGCTAGGAGACTTGGAAACAGAGCCATGAGATGAAAATAGGAAAAAAAAAAGAAAAGAGAGAGAGAGAAGCTCTTCTCCCCTCTGCGCCAATGCGCTTTCAGATGTGAAGGGGAGGGAAGTAGAACCACAGGTTAGCTATGAAATCATGCAATTCCTGGAGCCAGCACATTGCCTTTTATGGACACTGCAGTCCAGGGTTCTGTGCAGGGAGCTATTTTTCCATCACGGTCTATATAATTCACAGCTTCTAGTCACAACAAGAGGAGCCAAAAGTAATATAAGATATTCGGACCCTAGAGTACTATAAATACAGAAGGTCGAAATCATATACGAAATACAGTTTTAGTTACCATGTGGCTAGGATTCTCAGAACACCCCTTTAAGGCTGATTGGCGCTGCATTCATATTTCTGTGTTACAAGTGAGGAAATGAGGCACAAAATCTGTCAAAAGAACGTGCCGAAGACTCTGCGCCGCCGTCTGAGGACAGCTGGGAGAGAATGTTCCCGATGATTCTCCTCGTATGCTCGAGCCAACACGGGGTTTTCATCACACTTTCAGACTCTCAAATCCTCCTGATATATTTTTATAAGAGAACAAAATCTTGTGGTTAATGAGCTATAGAAGAGCCATTTGTGAAAGGGAGTTTGATGAAATTATACATTTAGGAGGTAAAATGAGAATGTGAAAATCAGATTTTTTTTTCCCCCATAACAATAATGAGTTTAACATGGTTGAAAAAAATCAGATGTTTTTTCAGGACAGCTAGGAGTTTAACCTTGGCAGTTCAGCTGGTAAACCATCTGCCTGCAATGCAGGAGACCCCAGTTTGATTCCAGGGTTGGGAAGATCCCCTGGAGAAGAGATGGGCTACTCACTCCAGGATTCTTGGGCTTCCCTGGTGCTCAGTCAGTAAAGAATCCACCTGCAGTGCCGGAGACCTGGGTTTGATCCCTGGATTGGGAAGATTCCCAGGAGGAGGACATGGCAACCCACTCCACTATTCTTGCTGGAGAGGCCCCAAGGACAGAGAAGCCTGGCGGGCCACAGTCCATGGCATCACAAAGAGTTGGATATGACTGAGTGACTAAGCACACACACACACAGCAGTTATAATACAGTTGTTATTCAGTTGTTAAGTCATGTCCAACTCTTGGCAACCCCATGGACTGCAGCACACCAGGTTTCCCTGTCCTTTACCATCTCCTGGAGTTGGCTCCAACTCATGTTCATTGAGTCAGTGATGCCATCCAACCATCTCAGCCTCTGTTGTCCCCTTCTCCTCTTGCCTTCAATCTTTCCCAGTATCAGGGTCTTTTCCAATGAGTCAGCTCTTTGCAACAGGTGGCCAAAGTATTGGAGTTGAGCATATGCAAAATGGGGTCCCCACCTCTAAGGAGCCGCCCTGCTGGGAAGTCCCTGAATTGCACATCCTTTCTATCAGAACAGGAGCTTGGGGATGGAGTAGACAGGACTGGAGCGCCCAGGAGGGGTCTGCACCTGGAGTCTACCCGGCTCCTAGAGCTAAGAAAGATGCGTGGAGGGAGGGGACCCACTTGCAGGCAGCACTTCACCTGCTGGGAGCACTATGACTGGCAGTGAGCCAGGCAGTGCTTAGCACTTGGGAAATCCAGAGAAGCACAGCTGGTCCTCTGAATTTCCAGGTTCCACACCTGCAGATTCAACCACCTGAAGATTCAGCCAACCTTGAGGTGGGGGAGGGAGGACCCCAGAAAGCTCCAAAAAGCAAAACTTAAACTTGCCACCTGGTCCCAACTGTTTGGTGGCTCAGATGGTAAAGAAGCTGCCTGCAATGCAGGAGACCCAGGTTCGATTCCTGGGTCAGGAAGATCGCCTGGAGAAGGGAATGACAGCCCACTCCAGTATTTATTTGTGTGGGGAGAATCACATGGACAGAGGGGCCTGGCGGGCCATGAGTCACAAAGAGTCAATAGGACAGAATGTGACTAAGCAGAAAGAAAGGACAAAAACTTACATGGTGTTTACATTGTAGTTACAACAATTTGCATAGCACTTGTGTATTAGAAGTAATCTAGAGACGATTTCAAGCAAAGAGAAGATGGTGTAGATGCCTTTGCATCCACCATGCCATTTTATATATACGACTTGAGTATTAGGGATTTTCTTATCTCCCTGGAACCAATCCCGCAGCCCTACTGAGGGGCAAACACAGTACATGGCTGCTGTGCAGACACTGAGGCACAGGGTAGGTGATATGTGATGATTCAAAAGGACAAGCAGTAATGTCTGACCGCCAGAGAACTGGTTAAAGGAGCGGTTGCTTGTCAAGCTACGAAGGCGAGCTTAGAAGTCAAGAGACACGAGAACCGAGTGCTGAGTGGGGACAGGGTATTCAGCCATTAGAATGAGAAACAAGGTTCGAGAAAATCCAGCCAGACTTAGCAGGACTCACTCGAGGAATGCAGGCAGCCTCTACAAACTCGAGAAAACAAGGAAACGAATTCTTCCGCAAAGTCTCCAAGAGGAACAAAGTTAAGCTGACATCTTAATTTTAGTACCTCTGACATCCAGAACAGTAATACATTTAAGTCACTCTAGGCCACTGAGTTGCAGTAATTTGTTAGAGCAGTAATAGGACACTAATACGAATACCTTACAAAGACACAGTAGCCACAGAGAAACAATCAGGATAGTCACAATAGTTAGGTTTTAGAGAAATAAAATTGTTGGAGGAGACAGACAAAACAGTTGAACTAAAATATAAAAACAGCACATGATAAGATTCACTCACAACCTTTCCAGAAATAAAAACACTTCTAACTAATATATTAAAAGAGAAAATAGTGATTGATCATCTAATTTGGTGGTATGGAAGACAATTAGAATAGAAGCTTAAAAGACAGAAAGAAATTGAAACTATGAGAGGGAAAAAAATAAAACCTCCAAAGATATAACTAGAAGAAAAACATAAATAAGAGGACTCCAGAAAGATAAAGAGAAATAGGTTTGCTAGAAAATAGAATCAAATCTTCTGTGCTAACATGTTCATGGGGCGTGCAAGCTCCCGGAAGCAGTGGAGGGGCAGATGGAAATGAGGCAGGGAAAGAGAGAGGGTGGTTGTAAAGGGATATGTACTGAGCTGCCTACAGCTTCATAAGAAGCTCGGCTGTAAGCTTGGCCCTGTGTGATGTATTCAGACAGGTGGTTTAAACCGCTGCATCCCAGAAAGACTTTCAGAAAGGGTAGAGTTGACTCTCCAGCCTCTACTGGGGTTCTGTCTCCTGCTGGTCAAAGGTCGGGGACTCTAATGACACAGATGTTAGATACTTAGTTACTGTCTCACAGGTCCCTGAGGCTCTGATTTCTCTTTTTTCCCCCCTAGTCTCCTTTCTTCCTTTCTTGCTATCTGATCCTTGAATGTATATTTCATGGCTGACGCCCAGGGTGCCTGCTGTCAAGCCATCATTTGATTATATAACTGTCCTTCCTTGTGCTGCAGCATTTTAAAAGAATGGCACCTTAGAGAAATGAGTCACAAACAAAATACCCAAATAGTCAAAAGAGCCAATGTCTTCATAAATAAGCCGCTACATCAAACACTGAGGCTGACCACTAGGAGACCAGCGATTAAAATATCCATCATTAAAAATTAACTCGTTACTGCATTGATTAACATAAACTCATGAAAATATGGATAAGAGGAATAGGAAGTGATCTTGAAAGTAACATATTGATGTATCACATAACAGCGTGGAAAAATTCATTTTTATTGCTGTTTTATTTTCTAGAACATAATCAAAGAAAGAGAAATAAATTCAATTAAACTGTCACATTAAAAAAAAATCCCCGAGAAACTCTACTGGGACTTTCTGGCAGTGCTCAGTGCTGGATTAGATAAAGTTCAATAATCACTTCAGGATCTCCTGGCTCTTGGGCCCAAGGAGAAACTCATAGTCTACATACATGTATATGCATTGGCTGGAGGAGGACAGATCCTCTGCCATCAGTCCCTTACTTCCTCTAATGCCCTCTCAGAAAACAGGTGTACTGCTGGAAAACTCAGAAGGAAAGGCTCTGAATGAAAGCCCAGGACAAGTCAAACTTTGGCAGCCAGAATGCAGGGGAGTCCTTTGAACCAGAGAGTGGAAGAAGGGCTGGGTGGGGGAAGAAGGACATGCAGAAATGCTGCGGAGTTTATTTTTTTTATTTTATTGTTTTTCTTTTCTTTATTGTTTTTCTTCTTTTTTGTTTTCTTTTTTTTAAAATTTTTTTCTATGTGGAGTTTAATAAGAGGGAAGAGCTATTAAACGTATTTACTTTATTTTTTTTAATTGCTCTTTGACACTTTGGTCTCACAGCCACAGCAGGAAGGGAGTGAAGAAAGAGAAAAATGAGCACTAAAGAATATGGAATTTAGTCCAGTAGATTTTAACCAACTTAGGAAGTCACTGGCAAAGTTCAACGGGGAGAAGACATAAGGGACCAGGTGAGAAGGGACAAATTTTGTGTGTTTTTCCTGAAAACTGTCAACTCTAATTCTCATCAAGGATTCAGGGCCAGTGCATAATTTGTAATTTCATAATTTCAGAGTGTTCTGGGCGCTGAGGGCTCCTGAGCTGGACGCACGAAGGGTCTGGTCGGTGCTGCAGAAGGACCAGTAAGAGGCAGCGCCTGAACCAAGCCAAGGAGTCGGAGGGGTTTCCAGGTCAGTTCAACCAGAACCCTTTGGAGAAAATCAACAGAAATCAGATGATGTGCTGAGGGTAGGGAATGTGTGCAAAATGGTGTGTGTGTGTGTGTAAGTAGGGAATTTGTGTGAAGGTGGAACACAGGATGGGGCGTGGTTCACCGGGGGTCATGGAAGTATGAAGTCGCTCAGGAGCATCGCTCTAAGAGTGGAGCATCAGTCCAAACATTTTTAATTGTATACAATTTTTTTTTCTTAAGGGGCCAGCCAATGGGACACAGGCGCCACGACAAGGCTGAAAGCAGAGACCCTCCCCCTGGCTAAGACACAGGACGGTTCCCTGCAGGATTCCTCAACACTGGGAGGAAACCACACTTTCTAAGCTCCTGTTGGAGACATGGGGCTTCCCAGGCGGCACAGTGGTCAAGACATGACTGAGCCTTTAACACTTTCGCTTTTCAATGCCTTCTCTCACAGTTCTGGAGGCCACATGTCTGAAATCAAGGTGCCAGCCAGGGTTTGCTCCGTCTGAAGGTTCTGGAGGAGGATCTGGCCCATGCCTTTCTCTCAGCTTCTGGTGCTGCCCACCATCCTGGGCATCTTCTGGTTCATAAACACATCACTCCAGTCTCCACCTCTTCCCGTGTCTGTGTGTCTTCTCTTCTCCAAGGACACCAGTCATACTGGATGAGGGGCCATAACCTAATGAGCACGGCCCCATTTTAACTTGACTATATCTGTAAAGGGCTTGTAATAGTATGACTTTATCTATGAGACTTAATTATTGGGTTGGCCAAGAAGTTCATTCAGAAAACCTGACCTTTTTAGCCAACCCAATATTTACATTTGTGTTTTCACTTCCTATAGTTAAAGCTGGATTCTTTTTCTGGTAAGTACTAGTTTTGAATTGGAAATTATGTACCCGTAAGTGTTACTTGCATGAAACAACTGAATCATTAATAATATAATATAATATAATAATATCATTAATAATAAACTGTACAGTGGTTAAGAATGTGGACTCTCCTGTCAGACAGCTTAGGTTCTCATCAGCTCTGTAACCTATTAGCTGTGTGACCTTAGTCAAGTTAATTAATTTCTCTGAACTTTCATCCCCTCAGTTGTAACTGGAGATGAGAACAGTACTGTTATTTTGAAGCACTCTGCTTGGCATTTGCTCACAGTTAACACTCTGAAATATTAGCTATTATTTTGTCTGAGGTATTCATTTATACATAATAAGTCCGGAAATGTAAAGACATAATAGAAGTGAAAATTTTTATTATCTTTTTAGGTAAAACCTCACACTTATCCAGGAAAGCATTACTAATATTTTCCTTTAAAATGAAAGACTATAATTAGTCTTTTCTTTTTGTCTTTCTGAATTAAACTATTTATTTCCAAGATAAAGTTATTGTTCTAACTCCTTTCATGAGAAAAAAATTTTAACTGTATACATCACTAAAAGAAATATAGTAAAAAGGACATCTCCTCCCCCTTTTCCCAAATTGGCACATGACCTTTCCAGGGCAATCACTGTTGGATATATAACCCCCAAATATAGTATTTTTTCTTTGGTTAAATCTGTCAGTAAGGTCAGAGACTTGCAATTCTGCAGTTAGCAGGTCAGGTGGCTTGGGATGGAGTGATGCTAGCGATGTGGTATTAAGTGACAGGTAAAGACACAGGTCCTGTGAAGCGAGAGCTTGCTGATACATTAAAGCAGTGGCAGGAGGTGGAGCGGACAAGGTGAGAGAAAGGGATGTTGATTCTGAAGCTTTTGGCCTGAGTAACCAGGTGGATGATGATGTCACTGACTAAGACGGACAAGATTTTGGGGGGAGAACGTCTATAAATGGACTTCCCTGAGTGTTCATCTGTCCACCAATGCAGGAGACGTGGGTTCTATCTCTGGGTCACCCAGATCCCTGGAGGAGGAAATGGCAACCCACTCCAGCATTCTTGCCTAGAGAATCCCCTGGACAGAGGAGCCTGGTGGGCTACAGTCCATGAGGTTGCCCAGAGTCGGATATGCCTTAGCTACTGAACAACTACAGGTTGTTTTGGAAACATGCTTCTACAAGCCTGGTTTCATAATGTGATACACACACAAGGTGATACATTCAGGTCCTGTTCCTTCATTGTCTACCGAGGTTCTTCCCATCAAAGAGAAGTGCTGAGTCAAACTACATACTCAGCATGTCTAAAGCAGTCTTTACTAAGTTGCATGTCCTCAGACGTGGTGACTTCAAGGCCCAGAGAGCTAATGTCATACCTGCAACGTGGTCTCTTCTGGGGACTTCAGCTATGCAGTCGCTGGGAGCTGTGTCCTGGGTTGATTTAAATGAGTTTGACTAGTTTCCCCTGACCTGGCTCTGTGTCTGGGATTGATTTAAATGAGTTGACTAGTTTTCCCTGAATTCAGGTATTTAACTGGCAGGTTGAGTCAGTTTAACAACTTGGCCCTGGTAACACAAGAAAAACAAAAAAAATCAGACTGGTTTGTACATGTCCAGGGAGAGGGCCATGGTCTGTGAGCTAAGTTGGTGGGGGCAGGGGAAAGGGTTGATATTTTCAGAGACTTTATAAACATAAAATTCCACATGGATGATTAATACTTCTGTGCAATATAATGGGTGTTGGCACACAGTGGGGAGAAAATCTTACTCAAAGTAGAAAACAGTGTTGTGGGATGATCCCAAGGGGAATTTAAGCCAATCTCAAGGAAATCTCGGAGAGCCTCTTAATTTGTCTTTTCGTGTATCCCTTTGACAGTAAAATTAATGCCAAGCATTACAGGATGCAATGAAGAGCAGCTGCCAAGGAACACCCTGACTTCCAATCACCAAGCCCTAAATATCTTCCTCAACAGCTTTCAAATCTGTCTATCTTCTTTCCGCAGCTTCATGGGTAAAACTGTGCCTCACCACCACAAGCTATCAAACATTCCCTGCCCCTCTGTGGTGTTCTGTAAACTGGGGAAAATAACAAGCTCATTGTACAGAGAGAAGATTGTTTAGTTATGATGCTTCCTTTGCTTTTTGTTGGTTCTGAGCCACTGAATGGTTTCAGTTCTGGTCACCCAGCTGACTTTCCTAATAATGTCTTAGAGTTTATCCAGAGGCTAGGAGAATAGAACACAAACATGCTCTATAAGGGAGCTTCAATACCTTGGCAGGCAGGTTACAAACTAGAGTAACTCTAGAAGGGACAGGCTCAGGTTACCAGCCTTGGTCAATTGTATTTTCTTGAGATGGTGACCTTGGACTGCAAGGAGATCCAACCAGTCCATCCTAAAGGAAATCAGCCCTGAATATTCATTGGAAGGACTGATGCTGAACCTGAAACTCCAATACTTTGGCCACCTGTTGAGAAGAACCGACTCATTGGAAAAGACCCTGATGCTGGGAAAGATTGAGGGCAGGAGGAGAAGGGGACAACAGAGAGTGAGATGGTTGGATGGTATCACTGACTCGTTGGACATGAGTTTGAGTAAACTCCGGGAGTTGGTGATGGTCAGGGAAGCCTGGCGTGCTGCAGTCCATGGGGTCGCAGAATTGGCCAAACTGAACTGAGATGGTGACAACGCTAGACTCCCATCCCCTGTGTGTCTCTGCAATGTGATCTTGTCACTCTCGCATACAACTGAGGGTCTCATTCCCCGCGCCTTGATTCTGGACCAGTATCAGTGACTTACTTTTCCTAGAGAATGTTGTAGAAGGGATGTTCTGGGCTTCAATGGACAAATCATAATAAGCCTTGCAGCTTCTGCCTGGGAATGTGGAGCTCTTGCTTTGAGCTACTCCCTCTTTGAACCCAGCTGTCAGACTGTAAAAAGCACATGGGGAGGCCAGGCTTGGGTGCTCTGGTTGACAGTCACCCAGAGCTCTCAGCCAATAGTCAACTTCACCCACAGGTCATGAGAATGAGCCACTTTGGATGTTCAGTCCAGTTGAGTCTACAGCTCACTGAGATGCTAGCTGACATCTGTTTGCCACTTCACGAGAAATCTCTAGTGAGAACTTCCCATTTGAGCTCAGTCAACTTACGGAAATGTGAATGGCTTGTTATCGAGGAATAGTCACTGAAATGTTTGCCATTCTAGGAGAAATAGGGGTCAGGGCAAGTAAAATCAACGAACACACGCTGAGGATTCTAGAGCACTAGGCTCTGCGGAAGATGCAAGAATCTGTGTGCAGTGGAGACGCGAAGAAGGAACACTTAAATAAAAGAGTAAGAAATCGTTCAGGGTAGCACGTGACTCCTAAATACAGGTGCCTAGGGAACAAAACTGATGCTCTTGAACGGTGGTCTGGAGAAGACTCTTGAGAGTGCCTTGGACTGCAAGGAGATCCAACCAGTCCATTCTGAAGGAGATCAGCCCTGGGATTTCTTTAGAAGGAATGATGCTAAAGCCGAAACTCCAGTACTTTGGCCTCCTCATGCAAAGAGTTGACTCATTGGAAAAGGCTCTGATGCTGGGAGGGATTGGGGGCAGGAGGAGAAGGGGATGACCCAGGATGAGATGGCTGGATGGCATCACGAACTTGATGGACGTGAGTCTGAGTGAACTCCGGGAGTTGGTGATGGACAGGGAGGCCTGGTGTGCTGTGATTCATGGGGTCGCAAAGAGTCGGACACGACTGAGTGACTGAACTGAACTGAACTGAGGGAGGGACTTTAAGTGAAAATGAACAAATAGGGGAGTGCAGCAAGCAGAGAAGAAGAGGAAGGCCTGGGGACAGCATGGATAGAAGTGTGGTTTTAGAAATATGCCTAATGCTTCAAGATTGAGTAGATCAACTTGGCCGGAACACAGAATTTATATATTTATGTAATAGCTGATAAAGTCAGAGACACACCCGGAATAACAAGTTAAACTGGTTATCAAGAGAAAGGCTAAGGCAAGAGTTTTGAAGAGCCATCTATGCTTAGATGAGAGGTGAGACCATGGAAGTGAAAGTCTCCAATGAAAAGAGCCTCAAAGTAACTTTGTAGGAGTATAGAATCTTTTAAACTGGTCGTTTACTTTGGGGGGAAAAAACCTGATTTTTTCAAAAGCAACTTCAGGTTGATTAAGGGGAAAAAGAATCATTCAGGGAAAGAGAAGCACTTAAGATGATCATTGTTGAGGAGAACAACGATAATCTGGAATGGTTCCAGCCTACCCAAGAAGTTCAGGAATCACCAGTAATCTAACTGGTGCTGAGATCACCCTAACAGGGCCGTTCTAGCTGTTTCAGTTACTCTTGAGGCTGGTTTCAGGAAACAGCCAGATTCCTCCTCAGCCCAACCCCAGCCTCCTGGGAGGGAAGCGGAGCTGGAGATTGAGATCGATCCCCAGTGACCAATGATTTAACCAATCTGTCTATGTGGTGACACCTCAATTTAGCAAACTCTAAACAACAGCTTCCTGGATGTCGAACAGTTGATGTACCAGTTGGATGGCATACCCTGACCCTACAGGCACAGAAACAGCTGTGCCCTGGACCCTTCCAAGCCTTGTCCTATGTATCTCTTCATCTGGCTCTTTACCTGTATCTTTTATAATAAAATCATAATTTTAAGTAGAGCACTTTTCCTGAGTTCTCTTTTTTTGCACATGTTATTTTTTTATTTTTAATTACTTTTTATTGGAGTATAGTTGCTTTACAATGTTGTGCTAGTTTCTGCTGTAAAGTGAATCAGTCACTTGTATACACGTATCCCCTCTTTTGTGGATTTCCTTCCATATAGGTCACCACAGAGCCCTGAGTAGAGTTCCCTGTGCCATACAGTAGGTTCTCATTAGTTATCTGTTTTACGTGCTATGCTGTGCTTCTCGCTCAGTCGTGTCCAACTCTGTGCAACCCCATGGACTGTAGCCTGCCAGGCGCCTCTGTCCATGGGATTTTCCAGGGAAGAATACTGGAGTGGGTTGCTATTCCCTTCTCCAGGGGATCTTCCTGACCCAGGGATTGAACCTGGATCTCCTGCATTGCAGGCGGATTCTTTACCAGCTGAGCTAACAGGCAAGCCCCATTTTATACATAGTAGTGTATATATTTTATACATAGCAGTGTATGTATGTCAATCTTTCAATTCATCCCACTCCTGAGCTTTCCTGAGTTCTGTGAGTTCTTCCAGTGAGTTATCAAATGTAAGAGGGGCACTGTGAGGACTCCTGAATTTTCAGCCAAGCTGGACAGAGGAGTGGGTAGCCCTAGGACCTGTGACTGGCACCTGAAGTGGAAGCCGTCTTGTAGAACTGAGCCCTAATCTGTGGGGGTCTGCATTAACTCTAGGTAGTTAGTGTCAGAATGAATTCAATTGGAGGACACTCACTTGGTGATAGGAAGCATGAAGGAGGGTAACCCAGCTGTGTGTCGTCATTAAAAAGCCCTATGTGTATAAGGCCCTTCCCTATAGTGAGGGAGTTTGGGATGCACATGCATTTTAAATGGATCACCATCAAGGACCTACTATAGAGCACAGGGAACTCTCCTCAGTGTTACATGGCAGCCTGGATGGGAGGGGTGTTTGGGGGAGAATGGTTCCATGTATATGAATGGCTGAGTCCCTGAGAGTATTTACAACCTTGTTCATCAGCTAGACCCTAATACAAAATAAAAGTTTTTATAAAAAGGCTCTTTCCTTGTGTAATAAAGGGGAAAGAGTCATGTTTATGAGGTCAGAACCTCTGTCTCTTGCACTTTACCACATTGGTAAGAGAGCCACCCACACATCCAGCGCGGTCTGGCACTTGGCGCCAAGTTACAAGGTAATCAAGAAAGGGGCAAGAACTACCTCCTAGATGTCTTGAGAGCAAGAGGGAAGGAATTTAGGCAGAGATGAGGTTGAAGAAGAATTAAATCTCCCCAACGCATGGATTTGGCGACATGTAGGGCCCTCCTGACTCACCTTTGGATAAGCATACCTTTCCTATTCTCAGTGTACATGGGGTGGGTGGGAGTTGACCCACTACCTGGCTCCTGATCCAAGTCAGTGATTGGTTCAGAGGGGGCCCACTACCTAGGCCAGACCAATCAGAGACAGGTAGCGTCATGCCAGGAATTTTGCTAGCACTACTTGGGGGAAAATATGCTTTTCTCTCCTCTGGGTTTGCAAGTTAGGAGATGTAAGCCTAGAAATGTGGATGGGGGACTCACTAGCTGGTCCAGTGGTTAAGATTTTGCCTTCCAATACATGGTTGCTGAACTAAGATCCCACATGCCTCAAGGTGCAAAAATAAAAATGTGGTGGGTGTCTTGACTCCAGCCTACCAAAGAGTGAAACCAACAGGGAGGAAAGCAGACTGGAGGAGTGAGTGGATATGGGTGTATGTGTGTGTGTGTGTGCATGAGAGAGAGACAGACAGACAGATAGACAATGGCAGAGGGACACAGGGAGGCACAGAGAGATATGGATGACATTATCTCTGGAACGACTTGTGTGAGAGTATTCTGTCTTGGGAAGCAATCCCCCAAAAGAATGAACGACTGGGAAGAGTGAAATACGAGAGAAGGCAAAAACAGTCGGGAGGTGTTTTATTCAGTTGCTCACTGCTGTAACCTACTGACTCTGGATCCCACTGAGCCCTCCAAGAAACCATACTGAGCATCCTGGAACAGTGCAGAAGAGGGCAAAATTGACCTAAGGCACCAGGTTCCCAATGGATCAAAGGATGCTCCATGAATTTTCTATAGAATTGGTTTATTTAATTTTTTAATTTATTATTATTAATTTTATTTATTTTAGTAAAACTAGAAGACCTCTGGGCTTCCTGGTAGCTTAGTTAGCCTGCCGTGCAAAAGACCCAGGTTCAACCCCTGGGTCGGGAAGGTCCCCTAGAGAAGGAAATGGCTACCCACTCCAGTATCCTTGCCTGGAAAATCCCATGGACAAGAAGGGCCTGGTGGGCTGCAATCCATGGGGTCACAATGAGTCGGGCACGACTGAGCGACTAACACTTTCACTTTCTTTTCAGAAGACCTCTAAAAGAATACTGAAATTTTTAACCAGTTAAGTTCAGTCATTTGATTTGATGTGAAAGTGTGTGTTTCCCTCAGCAAATGTTCTCCCAAATTGATATATAATGGGAGAAGGCAAAACCAAAGCCTTTCACTTTAACAGTTAAGAAGCATGAACTTCTTCTTTCCTAGAGATTGGAGAAATTCCAGAATTTGGGGGATATTTCCCTATGACTGAAGAGAGAAACATCTTCAGAGACTCTAAATAGCACTAGCCCATGTTTTTTTGTTTTTTGTTTTTTAATTAATTTTTGTTGGAGTATAGTTGATTCACAGGGTTGAGTTAGTTTCTGCTGTACAGCAAAATGAATCAGCAACACGTACACATATATATATCCACTCTTTTTTCAATTCTTTCCCCATATAGTCATTAAAGAACATTGAGTTGAGTTCCCTGTGTGGGAAATCCACAAGAACTTTTTGGCCAACCCAATACAAGTTGAATAACTATCTGCAATAGAGGGGAAAATTTTTTTTAAAGATTTATTTCAGCTTTTGAATGAGTGAAAGTCACTCAGTTGTATCTGACTCTTTGCGAACCCATGGACTATACTGTCCATGGAGTTCTCCAGGCCAGAATACTGGAGTGGGTAGCCTTTCCCTTCTCCAGGGGATCTTCCCAACCCAAGGACTGAACCCAGGTCTCCCGCATTGCAGGTGGATTCTTTACCAGCTGAGCCACCAGGGAATAAACTTTTGAATAAACTCCGCCAGTTCACTTAATCCAAGGTGCTTAAGACTTCTAACGCATAACATGAGATTTATTTTTTTAAGAAAAGAGATGGTTTTAAAACATCTAGTACTTAATTCTACTTATATGAGGTACCTACAATAGTCAAACTCATAGAAACAGAAGGTTGCAAGGTGCATCAAAGGATCCACAGGGGCTGAGGAGAGAGAGATGTGGGGATTATTGTTTAACGGGTAGAGTTTGGGAAGATGGAAATGTCCTGCAGACGGATGGTGGTGATGGCTGCACAACAATACGAATGGAAAGCCACTGAATTGCATACTTGAAATTGGTTAAAATGGTAAGTTCTATGTTATATACACTTAACCACAAAAAATTTTACTGCAGAAACTTAGCCATAATGAGTAACTCAGGGGGTTGCAGCACCTCCTGGGCAGTGAGCAGACCATGTCCCTGATGATTAGGCCAGATTGAGCACAAAAAGCAACAGCTTCCAGAAGTACTGCTGTGCTTTTCATTATGAAATATACATTCACTTTCTGACTTGGAGATAGAACAGCTAAGAATGTGATTAAGAATGTTCTTAAGGAGAAAGGCCAAAAATGTGGCCTGAGCTCTGTATTAGCGATGAAAAGATGCAGGGCGGGAAAAGAATCTTCTCATGGAGCAGGAATTCTCTGCAATTTCTCCTTTATCACGTAAAAAAAAATGGTGGATAATTATAGTCTAATAGAAAAAATACTGTGTTTTTTGTTGTTGTCGTGGGCACAATCTATGAGAAATGCATTCTTTGATTTTATTCATTGTCACCCCTCCCTATGTGTTATCATTTTGACTAATAAACACTGATTCTTTCAATTACCCGTGTACTTTAAATTAGAGCCTTTTTAAATTAAAGAATTATGTAATTCCTAAACATGCCGCTGCTGCTGCTGCTAAGTCGCTTCAGTCGTGTCCAACTCTGTGAGACCCCATAGACGGAAGCCCACCAGGCTCCCCCGTCCCCGGGATTCTCCAGGCAAGAACACTGGAGTGGGTTGCCATTTCCTTCTCCAATGCATGAAAGTGAAAAGTGAAAGGGAAGTCACTCAGTCGTGTCCGACTCTTAGCGACCCCATGGACTGCAGCCTACCAGGCTCCTCCGTCCATGGGATTTTCCAGGGAAGAGGACTGGAGTGGGGTGCCATTGCCTTCTCTGTTCCTAAACATAAATCTACCTAGATAGAAAGCTTGTATTCTACTTTCTTGGAACTAAGTAAACATGGGCTTAGTTGCTCCATAGCAGGTGGATTTTCTCAGACCAGGGATTGAACCTGTGTCTCCTGCATTGGCAGGCAGATGTTTTACCGCTGAGCCAGCAGGGAGAAGTCCAGCTATTGGATTTATTTAACATGAGTTTTGTGCTTTCTGGGGCCTCAGGTAACTCAGTCCTCTTAATTTAGTGTCTGATTTATTTTCAGTCGGTATCACTCGGTCCGACTACTTTTGCAGGAGATTTCTTGAGGACAGTTAGCTGTGTTGCTGATGAGAAGCTTAGACTGTCCAGGGTTCCCTGATGTACAGTTGGTCTTCAACAGCTCTGTCAACAGGCCTTAGAGCTTTACCGCCTCTTGCAAAGTCCCAGAATCTTTCCCACGTTTTCTTGGATGTGTGCTTTGAGACTGTGAACTGTCAACACCGGGTAAAGCCTGCCCCACAGTGCCAGAACTTTTGATAACATAAAACCAGCCCACTGAGTTCCAAGGAGGTGAGAAATCTATTTGCATATCAGCCTCAAGTTTGCCTTTTGTGTCCACAGGGAGAGATATGTTCAAATTTTGGGTTGTGGAATGAGTCAGGATGCAAACCAGTAATTTGACACGAGTGACCAAATTTTCATGCATGAAGTTCAAAAACACTCAGTAGACACAGTACATGGATGGATTTCTCTGGCCGCTCAAACTTGCCAAATGTGTATTTTTGAGGACTTAGCTACATAGATTTATGGGCTTAGGAATAACATCAGGTGGAAAGAGGCCTGGATACTGTCATCTGCACATCTCCTGGAGGGCTCTGAAGCAAGGACGGGGTCTGCTAGATAAACCCCACGTGTGAGTGCCGGCTGGGATTCTGCGAGTTAGCGGCTGACAGCTGTGGTGAATAAAAATGTTTCACAGTATTTCGCTTCCAACAAAAATGTTTATGGTGGTATAAATATAAGAGTAGCCTGTGGGCATGTATTTTGGCTGAAAAGAAACGATTGAGAACCCCTCGTCCAAATAGCCCTGGATAGCTTGAGACTCAGCATTCGTACATTTTGTACATGCATTAATTTGAATCACTTGTCTCTTTTTCAGAACCACATTCCTTTTATGTGAGACATTAAATACTAGTCGGTATGGTCATCCGAGACAAGTTACAGTCACCCACCTAACAATGCACACAGCTGGGAATAAAATTAAGCGTTCTGAGTAAAAAAACATGTTAAGGAGACCTCCGAAGTTATTGCTCTGATATTCACAAACATAAGCAAAGCCACGTCTCTGGGGATTAAACTAATGGAGGGACATAACTGCACATAAAATAACTCCATTAACTATAAAGGACAATAATAAATAGAGGTTATCATTGCTTTTTTTTTTTTTTAACTACGGATGTTCATTGTTCATCTAGAATATGCTGGGCACTGTTCTTAGTCACTTAGCTGCATCAGCAAACAGTTCAAAGTCCATGATACATATTCAAATACTGGACAGATAATATACAGTCTATTTCTATTGATAATATAAAATCAGGAGATGACTGATTATACTTGATATAAAATAAGGCAGGACTTCCCTGGTGGTCCAGTGGCTAAGAATCTGCCTGCCAATGCAGGGGACATGGATTCAATCGCTGGTTTGGGAAGATTCCACATATCTCGTGGAAACTAAGCCTGAGTGCCGCAACTACCGAAGCGTGCCTGCGAGCACTGGAGCGCATACACCTGGAGAAGCCGCTCAGTGAGAAGCCTGCACGCCACAACTGGTGAGTAGCTCCTGCTCGCCACTACTAGAGAAAGCCCGTGTGCAGCAGCAAAGACCCAGCACAGCCAGTAAATAAAATAAAGCAAGGTAAGTATAGTGGGGAGTTGCTGTTTTATATAGTGCATTCAAGGAAGGCTTCTCTGCGGAGGTGACATTTGATGGGAAGGAGTGAGCCCCCTGGAGATAGGAAGGACAAGAGTAAAGATGTGAGAATGGAGCATTCAGCATACAGATGCTATTTATAGCCGTGGACTTGGGTGAGAATGTGAAGGTATCCAGACAGACAGGAGAGAGGGCATGCCCGCTCACTCATGGAGTGGCTACAGGGAGGAAGAGCTGCAGGGAACACAGCAACGAGTCAGGTGGGAGGAAGATCAGGAGACGGGCCTCAAGTCAAGGGCAGAAAGTGCTTTAGGAAGGAGTCTTGAGCAAGTGGGGATCCAGGCCTTCCCTAACGTGCAGAAATAGATTCCACCTGACCTACATGTGGAGAGCAACGCTTAAAACCTTTCTGAAGGAAATGTAGGCAGATATTTTGATGACCTCAGTCAGTGGAATAATGTCTCTAAAAAGACATAAATAGCACATGCCACAGAGGGCCAAGAGAAGACATTTTATATTTCTAGTCATTAAAAAAATAGTATTAAAAAGTAAAAAGAGCACAAACTTGGAGGAAATCTTTGCAGCACCTATAATCACCAGAAGCTTCTTAATAATTCAGACTAGAAAAAGAACTCCTATAATTTAGTAAGACAAAGACATATAAGCCAATAAAAAAAAAGTGTAGATGGCATTAAAATAGGCGTTACTTATTATAGGGAGCTTGAATGGGCAATAAACATATGAAAAGGTGTTCAATCTCATTAGTAATTTGGAAAAATGCAAATTTTATTTAATTTATTGTTATTATTATTTTTCAGGCCATCCTGTGTGGCATATGGGATCTTAGTTTCCCAATCAGGGATTGAACTCATGTCCTCTGCATTGAAAACATGAAGTCTCAAGCACTGAACCCACAGGGAAGTCCCCAAAATGCAAACTTTAATCTGCAAAATATATCATTTTATACCTGCCAGATTGGCATCAATTTAAAAAATGCCAAATAAAATAATATGACAATACCAAATAATGACAAGGATATAGAGCATGGGAAATATTACTCACTGCTGATGGGAGTATAAACTGTTTAACCACTTTCAGGCAATTTTAGTTTTAGCTAATCTATTTGAAGATGCCCATAGCCTTTGACCCAGGGTCTCCCTTGGGAGAAACTCTTGCTTATGTGCACCAGGAATCCTAAACAAGAATGAGAATAGAAGTACTGCTTATAACTTTAAAAACTGAAATAACATTACTGTCATTAACAAGAGAATAGATAAATTGGGTTAGCCAGTCTCCAAGATGGCCACTGATGTCAGCTCCTGTTATTCACAATCTTTGTGTTGCTCCCTCCCACACTGAATAGAGCTGATCTGTGTAACCAATAGAATATTGTAGAAATAATAGCACATGACTTTCAAGGCCCGGTAATAAAAGTCACTGTGACTTCTGCCTTGCTCTCCTGGATCTTTCTCTCTAGAAGAAGCCAGCTACCATGTTGGAGGGAAACTCACGTAGCCCTGTGATGATGACCACATGGCAAGGACCTGAGGCTCCTTCCAACAACCAGGACCGACTCCCAGTCTCCTGACTGAGCCATCTTGGAAGCAAAGTCTCCAGGCCCAGTCAAGCCTTCAGATGACTGCATCCTTGGCAAATGTCTTGAGTGTAACCTCATGGGAGACCCTGAATTAGAAGAGCTCAGCTAAGTGTCTCCTAAATCCCTGACATACAGAAACTGTTTAGCACTGTTTCACACACCTAAATTTTGGAGTAAGTTTTTTGCATAGCAGTAGATAACTAATACGCACCCCACTCCAGTACTCTTGCCTGGAAAATCCCGTGGATGGAGTAGCTTGGTAGGCTGCAGTCCATGGGGTTGCTAAGAGTCGGACACGACTGAGCGACTTCACTTTCACGGCAACCCAGTCCAGTATTCTTCCCTGGAGAATCCCAGGGATGGGGGAGCCTGGTGGGCTGCCGTCTATGGGGTCGCACAGAGTCAGACAGGACTGAAGTGACTTAGCAGCTTAGCAGCAGATAACTAATACACGTGTGTAATAGATACTGCACAGCACTAGAAACAAGCTGGGGTGATAAGCAGCATCATGAATAAAACTCATAAAAATAATGTGGAGACGAAAAAGAAGCAAGTTACAAAGACATGTGCAGTAAGTTACTGTTGATGTGAAAGCTCATAAAACCAAAGTGAAATAACACATCGCTAGAGAAATACATGGATAAAATGAAATCATGCAGGATGGCAAGGGAATAATACACACAAAATTCCGAGGGATGGTTATATTCCAGAGATAAGCAATCTGAGAAAGACACATGAGAGTTTCCAGTGGAAGTTCTCTTAAGCCACTAATGGGTACATTCATGTTTATTATATTCAGTGGTTCACACAGTAAAGAATCCACCTGCAATGTAGGAGACCCAGGTTCCATCCCTGGGTTGGAAAGATGCCCTAGAGGAGGAAATGACAACTTGCTCCAATATCCTTGCTTGGGAAATCCCATGGACAGAGGAGCCCGACGGGCTACAGTCCATGGGGTCACAGAGAGTTGGATATGACTGAGCCGCTAACACATATTTTATCTTTTTAATGTATAAAACTGTCATTGATTTTTTAAAAGGTGGGGAATAATTGATTCCCTTCAAAACTTCTGAGAGTCAGTTATGCTGAGGACAAAGGATCTGACTGACCATCATTGGGTCTTACCAGGCAGAGGCCAGCAATAACCCTAATGAGCATGAGTTCAGTGAGTCCAAAGTCGACCTGGAATGGGTTGCAGAGAGAATGGAAGATGAAGAAATGGACACAGCAGGTCCCAGCTCTGAGACGCTTCCTAAAGGGACACAGAAGACAGTGTGAAAGCAAGGAGAATAAAAGAATCTATACTTTGGAGCAGGATGTTTTTAAAGGATCTAACAGGAAGTGGAAAATGGTTGTTTCAAGAGAAAGTAAGAATTGTGTCTATTCTTGAAAAGTTGAGAGATAATGAGATACAATTCAAAAGTTAACGAGTTGGCCTTAGACAATTGTACAAGAACTTCATACTGATATTATTCACAGGATAGTGGTGGTACCAAGGCTGAGTGGGCAGCAATTTTTATACAAGGGGATAGAACACACAGACTCACATGGTCATAATCAAGGTCTGACTATTTCATGATGGGGAAGACATCAAACCATCTCTGGTATCGTAGGACTGTTACTGCTGCTGCTTCAGTCGTGTCCAACTCTTTGCGACCCCATAGACAGCAGCCCACCAGGCTCCCCCGTCCCTGGGATTCTCCAGGCAAGAACACTGGAGTGGGTTGCCGTTTCCTTCTCCAATGCATGAGGAGTGAAAAGTGAAAGTGAAGTCGCTCAGTCGTGTCCGACTCTTCATGACCCCATGGACTGCAGCCCACCAGGCTCCTCCGTCCATGGGATCCTCCAGGCAAGAGTACTGGAGTAGGGTGCCATTGCCTTCTCCGATCTTAGGACAGGCAAGGATAAAGACAAATCTACAAACCTGATACATTGTTTCCAGGATCTACCTTTTGATTATTCCTTTGTCCTTCAGTTCATTTCAGTCGCTCAGTTGTGTCCCACTCTTTGCAACCCCATGAATCACAGCACGCCAGGCCTCCCTGTCCATCACCGACTCCCGGAGTTCACTCAGACTCACATCCATCGAGTCAGTGATGCCATCCAGCCATCGCATCCTCTGTCGTCCCCTTCTCCTCCTGCCCCCAATCCCTCCCAGGATCAGAGTCTCTTCCAATGAGTCAACTCTTCGCATGAGGTGGCCAAAGTACTGGAGTTTCAGCGTCAGCATCATTCCTTCCAAAGAAATCCCAGGGCTGATCTCCTTCAGAATAGACTGGTTGGATCTCCTTGCAGTCCAAGGGACTCTCAAGAGTCTTCTCCAA
>NW_024070208.1:74340194-74340862 GCF_014754425.2 Oryx dammah
TGGGCTCCAAAATCACTGCAGATGGTGATTGCAGCCATGAAATTAAAAGACGCTTACTCCTTGGAAGGAAAGTTATGAGCAACCTAGATAGCATATTCAAAAGCAGAGATCTTACTTTGCTGACTAAGGTCCGTCTAGTCAAGGCTATGGTTTTTCCTGTGGTCATGTATGGATATGAGAGTTGGACTGTAAAGAAGGCTGAGTGCTGAAGAATTGATGCTTTTGAACTGTGGTGTTGGAGAAGACTCTTGAGAGTCCCTTGGACTGCAAGGAGATCCAACCAGTCTATTCTGAAGGAGATCAGCCCTGGGATTTCTTTGGAAGGAATGATGCTGACGCTGAAACTCCAGTACTTTGGCCACCTCATGCGAAGAGTTGACTCATTGGAAGAGACTCTGATCCTGGGAGGGATTGGGGGCAGGAGAAGAAGGGAACGACAGAGGATGAGACGGCTGGATGGCATCACCAACTCAATGGACATGAGTCTGAGTGAACTCCGGGAGTCGGTGATGGACAGGGAGGCCTGGCGTGCTGTGATTCATGGGGTCGCAAAGAGTCGGACACAACTGAGCGACTGAACTGAACTGAACTGAACTGATGAAGGAAAAAAATCTGAAAAGAATATATATATATATATATATATATATATATATATATATATATATATA